>NC_092721.1:113248380-113604354 GCF_047496885.1 Scyliorhinus torazame
CGATGTTGGTGAAACTGCTTTGATTGCCCAGAGAAGGTGTTCATCAGCATTCTGAACTGTTATAGTACTCTCACAGTAGGGATTGCAGTTATTGATCTAAAACAATGTAAAACAATGATACAAAAAGAGAAAATTCCAGAAAATCTCAGCAGGTCTGACAGCATTTGTGGAGAGAGAACAGAGCTAGTGTTTCAAGTCTGGATAACTTTTCATTAGAGCTAGAGAGAACTGGAACTGGTTTATCCTCGCGGAAAAGTCCAAGTAATGGTTTATGGTCTGAGACCATAAATATATTAGTGGAGCTTTTTAACGGCATGTATGGCTGCCAAACCCCTTTGTCTATCTGTGAGTACTTCCTTTTGGCATTCAACAAGTTTCTGTAAGCAAAGGCGACAGGCCGCTCCACACCATCATCCGTCTTGTGGGAAAGTAGCCCCTGTGCCAAAAGGCGATGCGTCACACATCACTACTCTGGGTTTGTCTGGGTCAAAGTGGACAAGTAGGGTCGGCGATTGTAGGACCTGTTTCACTTGTGTCATGAAGCTCACTGATATTATCTGCAATGTTATCCCAACTTGGAAGAGCGGTTCGTGGGGGTGTAGAGTTTTGTTTTGTTTTGGTGTGAGGAGACAAGTGAAACCCCAGTGAGAATAAGTAGGCGAGTTTCAGTGTAACAATTATTAAAGACTATTTATTAAAGTAAAGGAAATACAAATACACACACGCAATAAAATGTATGAATTATTAAACACACAGTTTCTATAGAACGTACCCCTTGTTACAAAATATATCTCCGACACCTGAACTCTGGCCGAGTTAGGGGGGGTCCTCGGACGGGTGAAGCTTCCACTTCAAGGTGAACCCCTCGTACACCCCGTGAATGGCAAGCTTAATGTTTTCCAAGTGCAAAAACTCTGCCAAATCAATCACCCACAGACCGCTATTGGCAGCTCCAAGTCCCACCAACCCAGCAACATCAATCTCCAGGCTATCAGGGAGGCAAAGGCCAAGACATCGGCCTCTTTTCCCGACCTGAACTTCCGGATCCTCCGACATTCCAAATATCGCCAGCAACGGACTTGGAGCTACCTCTACCGAAAAATCCCTGACATTACGGACGAAAAACCCTTTCAAAAGCATATGTACATGGTTCGCGTGACCCCCATACACCACCCACACCTATCCTCCCCCGAAAATAACTGACTCATTCGAGATACCATCATGTAAGCTCTATACACTATCTTAAATTGGATAAGACTTAGCCTAGCACATGACGATGATGCATTCACCCTCCGCAAAGCTTTCCTCCACACTCCTGCCCCAAACACTGCCCCCCAACTCGTCCTCCCACTTGCGCCTGACCTCCTCCACGGGAGCGCACTCCTTCTTCATCAGCTCCCCATAAATGTCCATCACCCTGAACCCTCCGCCCATGTCATCCTCGGACGAAAGCTTATCCTGCACCGGGAGCAGCAACGCCGGAAAGGACGGCCCCTCCTTCCTCACAAAGTCCCGAACCTGCAGATACCTAAACCTTTGGTAACTGGTATGCCTCCTCGAGCTCTCCAGGTTTGCAAACTTTCTCTCATGAATAGATCCCAGAAGTACTCTATCCATACCAACCGCCACCTCCGGAACCCGTGCAAATCAATGATTGGCGCAAATCAGCACCCATAGTGACATGGCTTCCAATCTAAAGTTCTGTCGACACTGGTTCCAAATCCTCAGTGCTGATACAACCACTGGATTCAGGGAATACCGGACAGGCGAGAATGGAAGGGGCGCCAACAACAGTATCCTCAAACTGGTTCCCTACACGGGGCCGCCTCCACCCGCCCCCAAACCGACCGCTCCTCCATCGCCCATTTCCTCACCATTGCAATGTTTGCTTCCCTGCAGTAATTCAACAAGCTCAGCAATACCAACTCCACCCCATCCCCCCAACCCCCCCATCGATCCTACTCCAAGAACATCCTCCTCACTCTCAGAGTCTTCCCGCCCACATAAACCTCAAAATCAGTCCATTCACCTTCCCAGAAAAGGACTTCGGAACAAAAATCGTGAGGTTCTGAAGTACAAACAAAAACTTCGGCAGCACCATCATCTTCACCATTAGCACCCGCCCCACCAAGGACAATGGCAGCACATCCCACCTCTTGACGTCCGCCCTCATCTCCTCCACCAGCCTCGCCAAGTTCAGCTTGTACAGTTGAGCCCAACTCCACGCCACCTGTATCCCAAGATAGCAAAAGCTTGCACCCACCATTTGAAACGGACAACGAAGCTCGGTGCTTGACCTCCCCACTCAATCCCCCTCCACTCCCTAAGCGCTATTGCCAACGTTCAATCGCTAGGACAAAGAGCAATGGGGTGAGCGGGCACCCCTGCCTCGTACCCACGGTGTAACCAAAAATAATCCAAACTAACATTGTTTGTCCGAACACTCGCCTTAGGTGCCATGTACAGCAGCTGAACCCAATCCACAAACACTTGCCCAAACCCGAACTGACCCAACACCTCAAACAAGTACACCCATTCAACCCGATCAAATGCCTTCTCTGCGTCCATTGCCACCACCACTTCCACTTCTCGGCCCTCTGAGGGCATCATGAAACATTAACCAGCCTCCGTACATTCGGCGACAGCTGCCACCCCTTCATGAACCCCATCTGGTCCTCTCTTATCACCCTCGGCACGCAATCCTCTATCCGGGACACCAGTACCTTCGCCAACATCTTTCTGTCTATATTCAACAGTGAGATTGGGCGATACGATCTACGCTGCTCCAGGTCTTTGCCCTTCTTTAAAATGAGCAATATGGAGGCCTGCAACAGCATTAGGGGGGGAGCCCCCCCCCCCCCCCCCCCCTCACTATCGACTCATTATACATCCCAACGAGCAAGGGCCCCAGCTCCAAACCTCTTCTAAAACTCAGCCGGGAAACCATCCGGCCCCGGGACCTTCCCACCTTGCATCAACCTCATGTAATCCATTATCTCCCTCAGCCCAAACAAGGCCCCCAATCCCTGCACCTTCGCCTCCTCAACACTCGGGAACTCCAATCCGTCCAAACACTGTTTCATACTTTCATCCTGCACTGGAGGCTCTGAGTCATATAGCCTCCAGTAGAAGGCCTCAAAAAACCCATTCACCCCCTCCAGCTCCGATACCATTGTGTCCCTCCCTCTCAGTCCTCACCCTTCAAATCTCTCTTGCCACTGCCGGCTCCTCAACTGATGTGCAAGCATCCTATTTGCTTTCTCCCCTTACTCACAAACTGCCCCTCTGGCTCTACGCAGTTGTCCCACCGCCTTTCCAGTGGACACCAGCTCAAACTCCATCTGGAGCCTCTGCCTCGCCCTTAGCAACGCCTCCTCAGGTGCCACCGAATATCGCCGGTCCACCCTCAGAATGTCCTCCACCAACCTCAGCCTCTCAGTCCACTCTGTTCTCTTGCTGTGCGCGCAAATCAATATAAACTCCCCCTTTACCACCGCTTTAAGTACCTCCACAGGAGGGTGGCCCCCAGGATCGGTTACAATACTGCCAACCTCAAAGGTCACCCTCTTGTGGAGGCAGAAAACTCCCCCGTATTAACCAGCCTTACCTAGCACAAAGAAAAAAATCCGGGTGCGCACCCAGTGTATGTGCGAGAAGTACGAAAACTCCTTTGCCGTGGCCTTTTAAACCGCCTCCTCCATACGCTCCATAGACCCCCACAACTCCCTTGCCATAGCCGAAGCCTTCATGGACCAAGGGCACGACCGGTCCAACCTAGGATCCAGAACCGTATTGAAATTTCCCCCCATAGTCAGCCGATGCATGTCTTTGTCCGGAATCTTCCCCAGATTCAATACACATTATCCCATTCACCAGCACTTCACAGGCATTCCCTCTAGCTTTCCGCAAACCATCACAAACCTACCCCCAGGATCGTTACAGTACCGCCAACCTCAAAGGTCACCCTGTTGACCAGCACTGCCACTCCCCTCGACTTCATATCCAACCCTGAGTGAAACACCTGTCCCACTCAGCCCTTCCTCAGCCTCACCTGATTTTCCAGCGTCAGGTGCGTCTCCTGAAGAAACACAATGTCTGCCTTCAAACTCATTAAATGTGCGAAAATGCGTGACCTTTTGACTTGGCCATTTAATCCCTGTACGTTCCATATAATCAACCGGGTCGGGATGCTCCGCACCACCTCCACCCACCTCCTTGCCGATCAGCCATAACCCCATTAACCAGCTGCCCAGGTCCACGCCTTTCTCACCCTCGGGCCCACCCCAAGATGTCCTCCGCTGTCCTTAATCAACTGCGTCACATCAACACCACCCATGCCAACATCCCTCCCCAGTCCCCCCTTTCTCCCGCCCATAAACAAAGACAAAGAAAACCCAACCACCCCTTCCCCACTCCCTCCACAGATCGACCCTCCACGTTAACTAGCCAACCAGCAAGCATGGTGGCCACGGCTCGAGGCCTCCGTCTATCCCTTTTCCCCACAACCGCCCTTCACCCGCAAATCCTCAAATCCAGTTTTTTAAAAAAGTACACTGACCCACTCTGCACCCATATTCATTAAAAGCAACAATCCACGTGTTGTGTGAACTACACATTCCCCATTTTAGCATCTCCAAAGTTCAGTTTCCTCACACCCAGTCCATGGTCTCTCAGAAATTCACTCGCCTCCTCTGGCGTGTCGAAATAAAATTCCTGATTCACCTTGTGTGTCCCACAGATGAGCAGGATACAACACCCACTCCTTGTCAAGGGCACCCTTGATCCGATTATAACCGGCCCGCCGCTTGGCTAACTCCGCATCCAGGTCCTGCTGGATTCTCAGCACTTTTCCTTCCCAGCTGCAGTTTTTTGTTTGCTTTTCCCACCTCAGTATCTTCTCCTTATTGAGAAAATGATGCCGCCGCACCGCCATCGGCGGCTCCCCCGCCTTCGGCCTCCTTCTCAGCGCCCTGTGCGCTCGATCCACCTCAGTGGGACATCTTTTCCTATGTCGCACTTCGAATCAACATTCGCTCAAGATGCAGCCGCTTATTTGTTACGCTCCTCGTCTGGTAAGCCAAAATCCGCCCACCGATGGAGAACGTCAATTCCTAAGTGCTCATAGACCTTACTGGAGCAAAGGCCCCCTCTCCCACCAACCTCGCCAACATACTCGCCTCATATTTTGCGGCCTGTGTCCCCTCGATCCCCTCAGGCAGTCCCACGATCCGGAGATTCTGCCTGCTGGAATGGTTCTCGAGGTCCTCCACCTTCTCCCTCAACCTCTTCTGGCTCTCCGCCATGAGCACCATCTCCGCCTCCAGCGAGGTCAGCCGGTCCTCATTCTCCTCCACCAACTCCCCCACCTTCTGGAGTGCCTGACCCTGCTTGCCTCTGCTCCACTCTCTCGATAGCCGCCCAAAGCGGCTCCACCACCTTCCTCAGTTCTTCTGAGGCCTCCGGCCTCTGCTGCTGGAACTTCGCATTCAAAAAGTCCACAAGCTGTTCAATAGACCACAGGGCAGGCAACGACGCCCCAGCACCTTCCGCCATCTTTTCCTATGTCGCACTTCGAATCAACATTCGCTCAAGATGCAGCCGCTTATTTGTTACACTCCTCGTCTGGTAAGCCAAAATCCGCCCACCGATGTAGAACGTCAACTCCTAAGTGCTCATAGACCTTACTGGAGCAAAGACCCCTTGAAGCAGGTGGGAAAGAACCCAGAAATTCCACCTCGAGCGGGAGTCAGCAAATGTGCGACCACTCACTCCATGGCCGCTGCTGGAAGTCTGCAAATTATATTTATATACAAGCACTAATACAGGTCTACACCCCACTGACCCCAGGGCTCAGTCTGCTGGTTCCCCCTACCCGGGTCCGCACCCTGGTACAATAAGAACAGGCCCGTGTACTCCATACCCATTGGTTCCCTATGGGATATGTGGCCCCCCCCCTTTTAAAGGGTCCACACTTTCACACCCTCTGTCCAGCTCTTACTGCTGCAACCCTCCCCCGTAAGCATAAATATCATTCAATTTCTAGTTCTCTCTAGCTTTGACAAAGAGTCATCCAAACTCAAAATGTTAGCTCTGTTTTCTCTCCACCGATGCTGTCAGACCTGCTGAGATTTTCCAGCATTTTCTGTTTTGTTTCAGTTTTCAGAATCCACTCATATGCTTTCATGAAAGAATGGTATATTGATTTGAATTTAATTTATTGAATAATCTGGCATCAGTTTCAGACACTATCACAATGTCCCATAACTTCCGAGCTTCAGGTCAGTGTACCTGGGGGATACCGCCAAAGATGTGCTTGCAACCTCTCCCCAGCCGCCCCCGGAAATTCCTAGATAAGGATCAGCATTTTCCCGGCCTTATAGCCTCCTTGGGGGCCAATGTGCTCCATTCGATTCCCCCTTACACAGCTGAGTACCAACTCCCCTGTAATTGGGGGCAGAGTTTCCCGTTAACAAGGGAAAACTACTCATTATATAAACCCTGACCTGGGTGCAGGTCAGGGAGGGTGGCGCTTTGGGGAGAGGAGTTATGAGGCGCGATTCTCAGGCCTCGTTGCGCTCTCACTCAAGTGAAACAAGGCCGGTGAACAGCAGGAGAGGCCGAAAACAAGAAACGCCCCATCATCTTACCCTGCCAGCCCTGATGGCCCCCCAATGTCAGCACCATGATGTTGATGCCCTCGGCGATGCTCCTCAGTTATTGGGCCATGCTCTGCAGCGCCTCTGCAGTGCCCCATGGTCTACATACCCACCTGCGACTGGGACAAGCTCCACAGCACCTCGGCCATTCCCATCTGAGAGCGGGACATGTCTCGCAGCATCTCATTAAGGTCAGCCTGGTACTGGGTCACATCCCCCAGCGAGTTGGACATTCTGCCGAGGCCCTCAGCCATGGCGGCCACCGACTACGCAACGACTTAGTCATCTTCACTCATGCTGCCAACGTTGTGCACCAGGCTCTCCACTGTGATCGCCACCCTCGCAGTGTTGGCCTTGTTGTCACGCATTGCCGGTGACATCTCCTACGCCCGTTGTCTCTGGACTCCTCCAATCCGCTATGAACCTGCTGAAGTGTCTCTGACATCTCCCTCCGAATTTCCCGGCTGCATCCTTTCGTCTCCATCAGCTCCGGGTAACCCTATACCAGAGGCTCAGCATCAGGTTGACACCCAGCTGGGGCCTAGGATCCAGCAGACCTCCGACTGCGCTCTTGCCTAAGGGTTCCTGCCTCCACCAGATGTACATCAGCAACTGTATCGTGCTCAACAGATTGTGCCCCAGAAGCCTGACTCCTAACATTTACCACTGAAGTATGTGTATCTGCGCTGGTAGAGGGTGGGGACGACAGCTGTGCTGCATCGATCATAGCATCCTCTGAGCTCTCCTCTGAGGTATTCTCATGGGAGGCAGGGGAGTGTGCCACCCCGGATGGGCCGGCGCCGTCGGCTGGGGGACCTGAGGCAGAATGGACATGTGGTCAGTGGGAGAGATGGGTCAGTCAGTAAGACAATATCAACTCACCCATGGCAGGTCCCCCGGGTAGGGACCATAAGACATAGGAGCAGAATGAGGCCACTCAGCCCATCGGGTCTGCTCCGCCGTTCAATCATGGCTGATAAGTTTCTCATCCTCATTCACCTACCTTCTCCCCATAACCCCTGATCCTCTTATTAATCAAGAACCTATCTATCTCTGTCTTAAAGACACTCAGTGATTTGGCCTCCACAGCCTTCTGCGGCAAAGAGTTCCACAGATTCACCATCCTCAAGCTGAAGAAATTCCTCCTCATCTCCGTTTTAAAGGATCGTCCCTTTAGTCTCAGATTGTGTCCTCTGGTTCTAGTTTTTCCTCCAAGTGGAAACATCCTCTCGACGTCCACTCTATCCAGGCCTCGCAGTATCCTGAAACTTTCAATAAGATCCCCTCTCATCCTTCTAAATTCCAAAGAGTACAGACAAAGAGTCCTCAACCATTCCTCATACGACAAGTTCTTTATTCCAGGATTCCCGGTGGATCCTCACCTCTGTGGCATCTGCCAGCCTCTGCGTTGGTGACCGCTCTGTCCTCAGCCAACCCAGTCACCTCAAGGGCCGGTTCCTTGAAAGTGGTGACAATTCGTATGTCTCACACCACTCCGCCGGTCTGAGCCCTCTCCCGGAAATTGTGGGAGAACTTCTCCTGTGGAGGCAGAGAGAGGGCATCGTTAGCCACACGCATGGTTCACAGTGATGGAAGGGGGGGTGTGATGGAAGATTTGTAGGGTGTTGAAGGAGGGGGTATGAAGGGAGAGTTGGGATCGTAAGGAGGGTTGGATGCTCTGGTCGGGTGAACAGGTCTCGGGCGGCAGCTGCTGGTGCCAACTCACCCGTGCTGCCTGGTGTAGGACGTTGACGTTCTTGCGACATTGCGAGTCCTCCTGGTCAACACTCCCTGAGCTCATGGCTGCCACCCCCTCATCCCAGGCGCCACTGGCTGCCGTGTAGCTCACCCTACGGGACCCTCGGGGGAACAGGACATCCCTCCTGGCCTCCACCACACCGAGGAGCCTGCCCAGGTCTGCATCCCGAATCTTGCCGCCGGTCGTCTCGGCGCCATGGCTGCAATCTGAGTGGGGCTGGTTGTGCATCTGCTGGACCTTGTTAGTGTGGGGGCGGGGCGCTGCTGGAGAGCGCAGTTCTGGCGAGTCAGCTGGTGAGCTTTCATTTGCGGCAAGAGGCCCATGGGGCCTTGTTAACAGGTTCAACATTGAATAGCGCTGCTGGCCTCACCGGGCCAAGCGCCGGAAGCGTGCAGCAGTTCTCGCCCGCTACCACACTTAGAAATTGTTCCGGAGAATCGCGACAATAGTCTTTCATAGTTTTGTGTACACCGTAATAAAACCTGGGGCGAAATTCTCCGGAAACAGCGCGATGTCCGCCGACGGGCATCACGCCGCCCCAAAGGTGCGGAATGCTCCGCATCTTTGGGGGCCGAGCCCCAACCTTGAGGGGCTAGGTCGGCGCCGGACGAATGTCCGCCCCACCAGCTGGCGGAAAAGGCCTTTGGTGCCCCGCCAGCTGGCGCGGAAATGACATCTCCGGGCGGCGCATGCGCAGGAGCGTCAGCGGCCGCTGACGGCATTCCCGTGCATGCGCATTGGAGGGAGTCTCTTCTGCCTCCGCCATGGTAGAGACCGTGGCGGAGGCGGAAGGGAAAGAGTGCACCCACGGCACAGGCCCGCCCGCGGATCGGTGGGCCCCGATCGCGGGCCAGGCCACCATGGGGGCACCCCCCGGGGCCAGATCGCCCCGCGCCCCCCCCAGGACCCCGGAGCCCGCCCGCGCCGCCTTGTCCCGCCGGTAAGGTAGGTGATTTAATTTACGCCGGCGGGACAGGCATTTTGGCGGCGGGACTTCGGCCCATCCGGGCCGGAGAATCGAGCGGGGGGGGGGGCCCGCCAACCGGCGCGCCGCGATTCCTGCCCCCGCCGAATATCCGGTGCCGGAGACTTCGGCAACCGGCAGGGGCGGGATTCACGCCAGCCCCCGGCGATTCTCCGACCCGGTGGGGGGGTCGGAGAATCTCGCCCCTGTTGTTTATTTCTACCCGACCGTGTGTTCCTGTCTTCTTTCCCATTCGCGTTCTACAGCTGGGAATTTCAAACTTCCTTGGGAAATTGCCCTGCACTGGAAATGCGATTTACATCACAAATACCGGCTGGCTCTGACTGTCTTGCAGCAATGGTTACCCAGAAGAAGGAAGAAGAATTAAAACCACTTCTAGCTACTGGCTATTTATAGCACTGATCCCCAACCTACTACCCCTCCACAGTATTCCCCCCAGACCCACTTAGGACACCTCACAGCTCCCCCCAACCACTTCCTGACTTCGCCCATCCACCACACTGCTCCCTCTCTGACTACTCTCCTGACCAACCCCCATGGGATTCCCTCCACCCTCCATGGGCTTCTAAAATACTCCCACTACCCAAGCCCCAAGGGTTATACACCAGCAGCCCCCCTCCAACCCCCCCCCCCCCCCCCCCGATACCCTGCAGACAGTGTCCACCGGCTTTAATGCACAGATTCAAGGGCTCGATCGCAAATAAAACACATCAGATCTCATTGAGGTGCAAGTGGACTATATATATATAAAAGTGTTGTAAGATTCACAATCATAATGCATCCCTGTGACCACAGGGGTGAACTCAGGGGTGGAGGCAACCTGCTGAGCAGTTGACCCTATTGTCTTGGATGACCTTGGCGGCCACCCTCTGAAGACTCAAGGTCTAGAGGGTTGCTTTGTCTACCCTGCTATGGGTAGCTGCTCCCTCTGCAGCCACAGAGGAAGAAGCTGAAGGAGCCACAGGCAATAGGTGATTCTAAAGGGCCAGACACACTCAGGGTCCTAAGTTGAGGTCCCAAGAGTGTCTGACACCAATCCTCCTCCCTTTGGGTGCCCGAGCACCCCTGCCTGAGTTTCTGAGGAGTAGGGACACCTGAAGGTGCTATTGCAAGAGCTCACACATAGCTACTGTGATGGAGTGCAGGCCTGCGTGCATCTCGGCAGAAACTGGAAACTCCGCTGGACCAGGGTCTCCATGGCATCCACCACTCTTCCCATGAAGACCTCAGGACTTCCAGAAAGCATTCGACAAGGTACCTTACAAAAGGTTAAGTCATAAGAGAAGTGCCCACAGTGTTGGAAGTAGTACATTGGCATGAATAGAGAATTGGCTAATGGACAGGAAACAGCAAATTTCACTGAAGGCGGTGGGAAAGGGGGAATTTATATTGATTCAGGCACACAGGGTGGAGTGGGCCGAGAAGTTGAGTTTGGTGGAGGATATTCTGAAAGTGGATCGGAGATATTCAGTGGCGCCTGAGGAGGCATTATGAAAGGAGAGGAAGAGACTCCAGATGGAGTTAAGGCTGGTGTCCACAGGGAAGGCAGTAGGGCAATTGCATAGAGCCAGAGGAGCAGAATAGGAGCAGGGGGAGAAAGCTAGCAGGATACTTGCACATCCCCCTTCCCCCAGTCACCTTTCATCCACAAACAGTAAAACACACTTGCCCACTCCCCACCCAGACACATAAAATACACCAAGCTGCTCGGCGTGCAGACCCAAATTCACCACATTAACATCTCCGAAGTTCAATGTCCTCTCACACACCCCAGACCACGATCTCTCATAAATTGACTTGCCTCTTCCGGCATGTCAAAATAAAACTCCCGATTTTGGCCCACAGACGAGCAGGCTACAACACCCAAATTTCACTCCTTCCTTGTAGAAGGCAGCCTTGATTTGATAGAAACCGGCCTGTCGCTTGGACAACTCCGCACCCAGGTCCTGGTAGATTCTCAGCACGTTTCCTCCCCAGATGCACTTTCCCGTTTCCTTCGCCTACCTCAGTATCTTCTCCTTGCCGAGAAAGCGATGCAGTCGCACAACCATCACCCTCAGCGGCTCCCCTGCCTTCAGCCTCCTCCTCAACACCCTGTGCACTTCATCCAAATCAAGGAGACTGTCAGAGACCCCCTCCCCCACCAACTTCTCGAATATGTTCGCCACATACTCGGTGGCCTGCAATCCCTTCAGGCAGCCCACAATCCAGAGATTCTGTCTCCTGAAACAATTCTCCAGGTCCTACATCTTCTCCCGCCACTTCTGCTGGCTCTCTGCCATGAGCACCATCTCTGCCTCCAATGAGGCCAGACGGTCTTCATGTTCTCCCACCACCTCCTCCACCTTCTGGAGTGCCAAACCCTGCAACTCCAGCCTCTGCTCCATCCTTTCAGTAGTCGCCTTAAGCGGCTCCACCACCTTCGCCAAGTCCTCAGATGCCTCCTTCCTCTGCTGCTGGAACTTCGCATTCAAAAAGTCCACCAGTTGCTCAGCAGACCAGTGGACGGGCAACACCACCCCAGAACCCTCTGTCGCACCTTGAATAATCTCTTAGCCAGGCTGCTGCCTCTTACTCATTACACTCCTCATCTGCAGAGCCATAAACCGACCCCACCGATGGAGCATGACTTTTTCTCAGTGCTCATGCACCTCACACCAGCAAACACACCTTAAGTCAGGTGAAAAGGACCAAGAAATTCCACCTCAAGCGGCAGCTATCAAATGTGCGACCACTCACTCCATGGCCTCCACCGGGAGTCTCAACTGCACAATTAATAAGGTCGGAGTCGCCTGAATTCCCACCAGTCTCCATGTTGGAAACACTCCTGGTTCCCGTCCATGCTGAGGGACTTAGTCCCGGAGTGGAAAATTCCGTGCTTAATCTTTTCTGGGCTATTCAGGGACAGTTCTCAACTGAAGGCCTGAGATGAAACCACAGTCAATGATGATACGTGGTACGTCTCCTAATGTACAATTCACAGAGGACCATTAATACTAATGTGACACAGTCCATGGGCTTGCCTCCATAATGGTCTCCTGGTGTGGTCACAATTTCAACAATGTGAGGGGAGGGATCAAAAATGAGCTAATAGGGGCAAAATCCCTTGTTGCAATTATGGACCTTAAGAGTAAATATTCATAGGGTAGCACGGTGGTGCAGTGGCTAGCACTTCTGCCTAACGGAGCTGAGGTCCCAGGTTCAGTTCCAGCCCCGGGTCACTGTCCATGTGGAATTTGCACATTCTCCCCATGTTTGTTTGTGTCTCACCCCGAAAACCCAAAGGTGTGCAGGGCCGGTGGATTGGCCACACCACACTAAATCACCCTGGAAGGCAATTTTAGGAAAACAATTGTTAGTTTGTGGAAGTGGAAAATAAATAAATTAGTTAATTGTTGAGTTCTTTTAGTGATCTGCAGACATTTTCAATTATGTGGTAAAATCGCTTCCTTAACCATGTAATAGAGGCGAACCAGCTTTCACCACATCTCTGCAAAAAGCATCCAGACCAAATGGATTGTGTTTATTCGAGACTAAATGTAACAGCACTGCACAGAAACTGAGACGTAAGTTAATGTTGTCCATAGCCTTTCTATTATAAATTTCAGCATAAATAAATTATTCTGCTTTTCTCTTAATAAAAGGTATGCTGTAAACAGTGAAGACAATTCTGAAAGATAAAGCACCCATTTGGCATCAGTTGTCAGATGGTTAAATCAGAGTCTCATGTTGGCACCACACTGTCATCACTCCCCTCTGTCCCTCAGCCTCCCACAATGCTTTGCCCTGCTTGCTTGCTGAAAAAACAAATGACTAATTCTTGCTCTCAGTGCTGGTACTGCAAAATAACATTGAAGTAACATGCATGGCTGACCACTTTTTTATTTTATACATTTTATTTTGTGTTAGTTTTTTTATTTGTACATATCACCCGTTTGAACCATATATAGCTACATGATATTCACATCTTGCCAAATTGCCTCCAGCTGTGGGAACAGGACAAGATCTAATTACTGCAGCTATTACTGGACTCTGGGCCAAACTAACTTGAACATTTTTATGCTTCATAGATTAGAATGTTGCATGCAGCCAACTGCAAAAGACAGTTCATGTTACGCTGCCATGATCCAAGTGGCACAGTTAGCCTCTCACTGATATAATTTGCTCTTAGTTGCTTCATCAGACATGAGATTTTGACAATGATAGGCTGACGGTGGACTGATCCAAACTTATCTGTTTAAATGTATTTCCGGTTACATTTTATTCTTTTGCATCCCCTCGAAGCATAAAGCACTATTTTCAAGTTAGCCTGCACTGAGATGTAGTCATTTTCTGTCACATCGGATATTGCAGTGTATCTTTTCTTCACCCCTAACAGAGGTTAATGCCAAGAGCCATAAGGCAAGCACACTTGCCATCAGCAACCAAAGCTGTAGTCTTTTTAATCTTAAATTTAATTTCACACATTATAATTGATTTGATCAGAAATTTATTATTGTACTGTGGTGGCCAAACCGTCAACAAGGTCTCAGAAGAAATCTAATGCAAATTTTTTTCTGTGCTGCGTTTTGTTTGTTGGGGTGTATGCTTCACTAACTGCCTGTCGCTTTCTTTTTTTTCTCTCAGCAAGCAGTTCTAGTCCTCTCATCCTCAGCACTCTTTCTCTTTCTCTTTCTCATTCCATCAATCTGCCCCAAAGGGCCTATTCTCATTGACCTTGTGGATCATCATTTTGTTCGTCTTCCTTTAGCCTACAACTCTTTTTTTTCTGCTGAGTGCAGTAGTTGTCCTGCCTATCCAGCTGTGTGATGAATTAGTAAGGTGATAGGGCTAACAAAAGAACAAAAGATTCCCTTAAGTCAGAACAGATTGGTGACTAATGTAGTATTTTAAAATTAGAAATAAGATTCACATCAGTCTATTCCCTCATGCACCGAAAAAAATAACTTTTCCCCTTGAGCTACTAACTTTTGATTAACAGAGTCACATTGTTTCTTTATTACTTACAATGCTGGGGGGGGGGGTCCTACTGTGATGAAATCCCTTTTGATTCCAGTTCAATTAGTAAATTAATGTCAAAGATCCAGTGTGATGGTGCATTCTGAATGAATACATTAATAGCCTATGAGATGAAGGTCTGACAAATAAAGGCAAAGTACTGCAGATGCTGGAATCTGAAACAAAAACAGAAAATCCTGGACAATCTCAGCAGGTCTGGCAGCATCTGTGGAGAGAAAAGGGAGCTAACGTTTCGAGTCTGGGCTTTGTGACATGATACAAATGTACAGCATGTGAAGAGTTAATGTTATGTTAGGCCTAGCCACTAGAGGGAGCTAAGGGACAGTACTGTAAATTGCACTGGCTCTTAAGCCAAGGGGAGGAGATTGGACTGGAGCTGAAGAAGATAAGATTCATAGTGTATTGCAGAATTAGTTAAGATATAATACTTATAATTAGTAGTGTAGTTTAATTCTTACATGTATATTTGCTATTCAGAATAACTGTCAAACTCAAATTTAGTAGTGTTAATAAAATTAGTTTAACTCTTTAAAAGAGCTTTGTGTATCTTTGTGATCACTACGCCTTCCATCCTGGAAACCCCTCACAAAGATCACCACAGGCTTTGGCAAAGGGTCACCCAGACTCAAAATGTTAGCTCCCTTTTCTCTCCACAGATGCTGTAAGACCTTCTGAGATTGTCCAGTATTTTCTGTTTTTGTTTCTGACAAATGAGGCTTGTTTTCTTTATTACTGTCTTATGCAGCTGCATAACCGTACATCGGCAGAAACAAAACCCCAGTCCCAATGAGTTGATAATGTAAAAGGGTGTTCTATTTTCTGACTGTTTTCTGGAAGTTGCTACAAATTGGAACATGCTTGTCTCATAGGAATCTGCACTCTATTTTATTTTGCCTTGTTGAGATGACATCTGCTCTTCCCAAGATGCAAGTCCATTACATGCTCTGACTTTGCCAAAAAAGTAATTTCTTGTGCCATAACTATCAGTGGCCTGTTTGCAAAACGGCAATCACGTGCAATCTCAGGAAACCACTTCCAACTGCCTTAAAATAATAAGTAATTTCTTGAGGCCCAAAATTAAATGTAAAATTCTGGAAGGAGATGGAATGTTCACATGAACTTCTGGTCTCTGTAATTCCAGTAGTGAAGTTTCAATAAGGGTCAATATTTCCAACAGAAATAGGAGAGCTATTTCAGATAAAAGTTAAACATTCACAAGATAGTATCACAGCATAATTTCAGGGTTAGAATATGCCATGACTGTCATTCAGTTATTGAATTTAGAATTGATGCTTTATATCAGACAGACTTATACAATTTAGTCATGAGTTGATGGCCCTGACTTGAATGTCGACTCTGTGGACAACCAAGAAACAGTGACTATTCTTACCTCTCGTCCCTCTTTACGTCTAAAGGGACGAGAACTAAAATCATTCAAAATCAAAGATGAACCAGATTCTTTTATGAGAAAGGTCATAATAAATACTGGTGCTAAGTATTGATAGAAAGAAATTCCGCCAATAGCTGGGATTTTCCAGCATTCTTGCAGCGTGTTTTCCAGGGGGAGAGGTGGCCAGTGGTCCTGCCGTAGGGAAAGGCATTTTCCATGGCCCACTGGCCACGCCGCCGGGGAACCCGTCAGCCAATGGCGGGCCGCCACTGCCACTGGAAAGCCAGCCGCGGGTGAGCCATAAAATCCTGGAAAATGTAACTGTTTCCACATAACAAAATAGACTTCAATTGGCTCTTATCCAAGGTTACATTTATTATCTTCGAGACACAGAAATAATGCTGAAAATAACTTTGAAATGATTATGATTGATAACTGCATTGTGAAAAGATGTAACAAAAGTACATCAATTCTATAATTAAATAGAATATAAAAAGGAAGATGTCAGTCTACTTTTATTTTGATTTGTAAGATCATCAGTTTTGTAAGCATCTAATATGATGACATCACTAAATTAGGATGCCATTGCATTTTTCCCACACAAAGAAGAGTTGTCCATGTTCTGTTACTTCGCCTTGGTTATCAGTAGCATGGACAATGTTACAAATGTTGTAAATTTTATCACAAAATAAAGAGGTTAGGTCATTTCAGATTGCTCCACGAATTGTACAAATGGGCAATAAGATAATCCACTGACTTGGCCACTAAGTAATAAATTCAAACATTGTTTTCATATGCAATTTACTCTATAAGTTCGTTCTCGGCCAGAGCAGATATATGGGGTGCAAAATCCAACTTCAGCAAAGGGTGCTGGCCAACTAACCAACACCTTGCCCAATTTTCCCTCACATTCAAGGTGCCGATCTACCACCACCTAATTTGAGCCCCTTAAAAAGTTAAAACGTACTTCCATAATGTACCACATAACACATCTATGAAGCTGCCCTTTTCAACAGAAAATAATTGGACAAAAGTGCACAAACGGTATGACTGTGTGAACTTTGGTGTATTTGTGCAAGTGTAATGAGAGGCCATGCAAGCATGAAAGTAAAACATCATCACCAATAATAATAAGAAAGCTACTAACAATGTAATGCACTGATCACGGATCTGTAACCTTTGTGATATGACTTTGTAGGCTTTTGTAAGGAACTCATTTTAGTACCTGAACCCTATTATACCATACATGATAAAGATCCCATTTTCCAGTTTCCTACAATTTTGCTCTGCAACTTTGTGGAGATAACTGGATCGGTACATTGATTATTTGCAGATCGCACACAACTTAAAATATAGGAAAGCCCTATTCCAGGCCACCTCACTGTACTGTACATCAGTGCCTAATTTATCCAGAACTCCTGCAGTGATCCAGCCAGAAAAAGATGACTTTTCTCATTGCTATCACAGCCATGCACCTGTTTGGCCTAAACTGGCACCTGCAGCCGATGGAAGGGCAGATGTATCAGATCGGTGAGAACAAAGCCAGCAGTTGGCCAGTGCCAACGGACGTCACATTGTCTCCCTCTGGTGGCACAGGTTTAGGCTTGCCTGAAAGGAAAGGGAAAGGAACCAGTGCAGGTATGGTCTACTATGAACATAATCAATACTATGAAACTGCCTTGAAATCTGCAGTGTTCTTTATGTTTAATATACAAGGCTTTATTTGTAAATTATATTTTTAGAACTGTTCACAATGTGCCCTTTTGATATTTTTCTGCCTTCTCATTATTACAAAATTTGGAAGCGAGTTTGCTCATTCTTGAACATTTAAATGCTCTTATGTTAACTTTTGTCAAATAAATATACACTGTATTCTGTGTATATTGCATTGTTGTCGATGACATTTTAATGGAGCAATATTCTTTTATGACCATGGCTTATTCACATAAACAAAGAATTGCCCATGCACAATGGCGTGGAGTCAGATATAAGTTTTTACAATAACCATATATTCCAAAAAATGTTCAGATGTGAAATGTGTTCAAAAGCACTGCTGTGAAAATTAAAATACACTCTATGGCTAGCACTGACATGGATAAGTTTCAAATTGGACCCATTCCTACATTCCAAACTTGCAACATACACCCACAACACATTAATTAGTGCATGATGACAGCCTTTTTAAAAAATCTGCTGTCTGTGCAGTTAATGGAGACCTCTAGATATTGACAGGAGAGCAAAGCATTTGGCCCTTGTGCTCTATAAATGACAACTTTCCATACACACAGCTGGAAGAGGTGACGTGTATTGTTCCTGATGTTGAACATTGAAATTGTGAAGAATTTGAGCAGAGGCAAAGTTGGAGTTGACAGATTCAGTGTTGTTTCCAAAATTTTGGAAGTTAATTTCAAGCCTCAACAAGGTTAGGACAGCAATAAAGACAACATATGAATGCAGTGATCTCTGAGCAAGAGATCAATTTTAGCTACAAGAGACAAACTTTAGCTGATCCAAATAGCCAAGCAGAAGGCCTTCTGAGACCATAGGTTCTGGCATTCGTCTCTAAACCTCCCTGCTTCTCTACCTCTCCCTCCTCTTTTAAAATGCTCCTTGAAAGCTACCCCTTTGACCAGGTTTTTTTTGCTCATCTGTCCGATTAAGAAATTTAGTTTGATCACCTTGGGATATTTTACTACATTTAAATGTGTTGCATCAATGCCCAGTTGTTGTTTGTGAGTGACCACAGGAACATTTCTTTTGAATTGCCACTTTGGATAGAACTATGGAAGAGGGAATGCACTAGGCAGAGGTTGGGATGTCTTTGAGGCGGCAGCAAAGTAAACATCTTTGGGCTGTACTTGGAAGTAATTTGCAATATTGATAGAAAGTCAAAAAAGTCACCACTGTAACGAGTTGACTTACCATGTTGCCTTTCTACAGCCTCTTATCAGGCATGTATACTTGATATAAGGAGATTTAGATTATGCTATTATGTTGGGGATGGGACAATACCATGTTTTATGTATGCAATTATCTAAAAACTACAAAAAGTCAGATACTTGTCTGAGTAATCCATGTAGATGTACTAAATGAACTGTGATTGCACCAAAAGACTCTATAAGAGATTGAATAAGGGTGTTTTGATAACCCAGGCATTGGTCCTATTGACTGGTCCATTCCGGTTTATTGCATTGTAGGAGTTATAGAAATCGGATTGGAATAAGACTTCTGGATGATTTTTAGTGTCTATATCCACAGGGAAATAAACCTGGAATGCATGTACTTTGATTCAAAATGGCATTTATCATCCATTTTATACACAACAGAAATAGGATTCATTTTGCATCTGCGCATTCACGCAGGGTCCAGTCGAAGTGACCAATGATAGTATTCCTCATGCATGGGAAGATGGCTTAAAGGCCCAGATTTTGCAGTCAGCAGGAAGCAACAACAGGATCCCTGACCCTGAAGAAAATTTACCACAAATATTTAGCGATCGCTGTAATGTTGATTTCCTCTGTTGTGCCGTTAGTGTGAATCAGGCACAAAATTAAAGGGATCTTCAGGAATCCAGCAACAATGGAAGGAATGTTTCCAGGCCAGTGAAGGTGGGGTCAGAGGTAGGAGGGGCAGGAATTTTTTTAAAAAATACTCTCAAACAGGTATGTCGAAATGTTCCTGTTTCCTCTCGCGTTTCCCAGAAGTGGCATGTGCACGCTGTTGGCAAATCACCCAATGGGAAGTCAATTGAGCTTGTTAATGATTGAAGTAGCAGCCATTTTGCCAGGACAGTGGAATCTTGCCAGCATCGTTCAGAACCCTGCCATGTCTGCAACTCATCAACTCATAGGAGGCGAGTGCACAGCGGGAAGTTGGAGTCGTATGAAAGTGCTGTACAATTCGAAGGTTAAATGGGAAAAATAACAAGTCCAGATGTCATCTGCAGGCAATGGTTTGCCATTACAATGAAGTTGCTAGAGACTGCTTTCAGGGATATTGCTGGTAGTGAAGAACTGGTTTTAGCCTTAAACTGCCTCGGTTTCATTCTATCATTTTTTGTGCATACATCTCTGCAGCAGTCACAATGCAGCCATGGTGAAGCCTACCAGTCTTCCTATCAATAGCATGCGCTGAATTGTTTTCCCTTTTCCCCCAACCCACTCAACAGACCTAATTGGATGGTAATACCAAAGCCAGGTTCTTAATTGAACACCTTCTGGAAGATTGAACCATGAGATGTGCAATTATTGATTCCAGGAAATAAAGCTGCCTAATGTTTAAAAGCTAATGTGGGAAAATTCAATTTAATAATTTCAACATTGGGATAAGCAACCAATCACACAGAAGTATTATCACAGACAGCAAAGCAGGAAGTGAAATGTACTGAATTGTTCACATTTCATAAAAAATTTCCAGTACAGCAAAATATATCATTGAGACATACAAATGGAATTAACAAGATGCAACCTCATATGCAAACCTTTTTAAAATATTTTTTTTAATGTGATTTTCTTTTATCATAATGGAGAAATTTGATATTCTGCTAACATAACATTAGATATTCAGGATCAGTGAGCTTATTCAGAAGTAAGTATGAACTTAATAATGCAAATAAAAATCCAATTGTATCTCATTCAGCAAAGTGGAAAGTTTTTCAAAGGTTTTTCAGCAAAGTTAATAGCATAAAAGGGCAATTGCTCGTCAGTTCACTGAGTTTGACTTGATTGCAGTCTGGGGGCCTTCAATGGTGCATCCAAAGGTGAAGCATAAAATCAGTCAGAAATGTGACTTCCACATTTAACTGCGCCTGTGCAGACTCCAGATGTTGTTGTCAGCTTCAGTGGAGCAATGAATGTGAACGCTGACTGTTTTATTGCCATTACTCACACATTTGTATCAAATTGGTTGTGCAAATAATAGGAAGAATTGAATAGATTGGAGGGTAGGCATGAAGGCACAATAAAGGGGTAAAATTTTGAGGAGATGCGAGAGAAAGATTGTTCCAGATGGGCAGAGACTGGGAGAGGGCGCAAGTCTTAACAGGTGAAATAGTGGTAATTTATGATTAAATAAAGGAAGCAGGAACAGTCCGAGTAATGAAAAGTGTATTCTTGGGTGTATGGATGGGGGAGAGGTCAACCCTATGGAGTCATGACTTCTGGTGGCAGCCATGGTGTGAGTGGTCACAGATTAGGTGGCTCCTGCTCGAAGTGGAATTGTTTTGGGTCTTTCCGCCTGTTTAGTGAGGAGGTGATTGTAGGTCGAAAGTGTTTACATATAAGGGACTAAAAATTCTCCTTCAGTAGGGCATGTCTGGGCCTATCAAATGAGGAGTGCAACAAGTAAGGGGCGACAATCAGACCAAGGATATCTTTCGAACTGCAACAGGGAGAGATGGCGGAGAGCTCTGTGGCGTTGTTGCCTGCTCAGTGGTCCACGGAACAGTTGGTGGAGTTCCTGACGGCTATTTTGAGCAGCAGAGAAAGGAGGCCTAAGAGGACCTGGCCGAGGTGGCCAGACCGATCCAGACAGCCATGGAATGGAGCAAAGACTGGAAGCGCAGCATGCTTTGCTCCAGAAGATGGAGGGGTCTGACCACAAGGATGGGCTGGTTTCGTTGGAGGCAGCAATCGTGCTGGTGGCGGAGGGCCAGAAGAAGTTAAGAGAGATGGTGGATGCTAAGGAGGAAGCCAAAAGCAGGTGAGCCACTGAGGGCGACCATGGTGCGGTTGCACCGTTATTTGGATCGAGAGGATTCTGAGGTGGGCTAAGCAGAGGAGAGAGAAGGCGAGGCGGTGCCTATTTATCAGGATTTGGAAGAGCAGTTGGCCAAGTGACAGGTCGGGTTTAATAGGGTCAAAACAGCCCTATTTAGGAAAGACGTGAAGCTCGGTGCGCTGTATCCTGCTTGTTTGTGGGTCATGTTCCGGAATCAGGAGTTTTATTACGATACGCCGGAGGAGGCGAGTAAGTTTATGAGAGAGTATGGACTGTGGGACCAGTGAGCACATTGTACCTGGGAGGTACCAGTGAGGGAAGAGGTTGCGTTTATATTGGGTTGTTCGTTTGCTACAGCTGTTTTCCCACTGTTTATTTGATTATTGGTGTATGTGTTAAATTGATTATGCTGTGTCATTGCTCACCTGCCCATGGTTGGGGTTTGGGCCCGGTGTGTTTGTTAATGGGGGACAGGCAGTGAGTGGGGTAGGTGAGGGAGTAGCTGGGGTGGAGAAGCCAGGCAGGGCAGGAGGATAGATTTGTGGGGTGGATGGACATCATGGGAGGGGGATGGATGGTGGTTACTTCAGGTGGGGAGCAATATGCTAGTAGGTCCACTAATTGACAGGAGTGAAGTGGGGGGAAGGTGTGTGGAGGGAGGGGAGAGGGGTGGTTGGTTGGAGGTGATTATTTTTGTTTGTGGTTGGGGGGAGGGCTATGTGGTAGGGGTGGGGTGATGGGGATGGGAGGGTTGTTGACGTGAGTGGAGTCGGTGTGGTGCAGTTGGCAAATAGGATGGCAGCAGCCACCTTGAGTGGGCCATGAGAGTGAGCAAGATGCAGGTCTGCAGGAGCCAATTAAGGGGGGAAATGGCTGATCTGGGGGTGGGCGGGGGCTTGGAGCCCCCCGACCCAGTTGATCTCTTGAAATATTCAGGGATTAAATGGGCCGATTAAGAGGTTGGCCGTCTTTGCGCATTTAAGGAGTTTAAAAGCGGACGTTGTGTTTCTGTAAGAGAGTCATTTGAAGGTAGCGGATCAGACAAAGCTGAGGAAGGGCTGGGTGGGGCAGGTTTTTCACTTGGGATTGAATTGGGCATGAAGACGAGGTGGGTGGCGATGTTGGTGCATAAGAATCATCATAGAATGTACAGTGCAGAAGGAGGCCATTCGGCCCATCGAGTCTGCACCGGCTCTTGGAAAGAGCAACCTACCCAAGGTCAACACCTCCACACCCTATCCCCATAATCCAGTAACTCCTCTCAACACTAAGGGCAATTTTGGACACTGAGGGCAATTTATCATAGCCAATCCACCTAACCTGCACATCTTTTGGTCTGTGGGAGGAAACCGGAGCACCCGGAGGAAACCCACGCACGGGGAGGATGTGCAGACTCTGCACAGACAGTGACCCAAGCCGGAATCGAACCTGGGACCCTGGAGCTGTGAAGCAATTGTGCTATCCACAATGCTACCATGCTGCCCTTTAAGAAGGCGGCCTTTAAGGTGGGGAAGGTAGTGGCGCGCCCTGGGGGCAGGTTTGAGATGGTAAGCAGAAGGCTGGAGGGGTGGTGCTGGTTAATATATATATGTATATGCCCCAAATTGGGACGATGTAGAATTCATGAAGCGGGTTTTGGCAAAGGTTCTGTACTTGGACATGCACCGGCTGATTATGGGTGGGGGGGGGGGGGGGGGGGGGACAGGAGGGGGAGTGGGGGACACACATACACGTTAATTCAGTGTTGGATCCTGGGTGTGAACGGTCCTGTCCCAGGTTTTTGAAGGTGTCAGCAATGGAAAAGGAGTTTCAGTGGTTTATGGAGCAGATGGGTGCAGTGAATACATGGAGGTTTGAGAGGCCGTGGGTGAAGGAATCAAGGCGTTGTTAGCGGGGGTGCTTGGGTCGGAGTATTCAGTGATTGTGATGTCTGTCCACGCGCTGCTCCGGGCGGGCTTTGCGTTTGGAATGGGGGGCCTGGCTGCAGCCGCAGTGGAGATTAGATGTGGGGTTGTTGGCAGATAAGAAGGTTTGTGGAAAGGTACGGGTGGCTATCCGGAATTATGTGGAACATAACAAGATGGATGAGGTCTCCGTCTCTACATTACGGGATTAGGGATAAGTTTATTTCAATTCTGGTGCACAAAGAGAGGGTGGAGAGGTTAGAGAGGCAGAGTTTAGTGGAGGCCATCCAGGTGGTGAACCGGAAGTACGGGGGCAGCACGGTAGCACAAGTGATTAGCACTGTAGCATCACAGCATCAGTGTCCAGGTTCGATTCCCCGCTGAGTCACTGTCTGTGCGGAGTATTCTCCCCGTGTCTGCGTGGGTTTCCTCCGAGTGCTCCAGTTTCCTCCTACAGTCCAAAGACATGCAGGTTAGGTGGATTGGCCATGTTAAATTGCCCTCAGTGACCAAAAAAGGTTAGGAGGAGCTATTTGGTTACGGGGATTGGGCTTAAGTGGGTTGGTGCAGACTCGATGGGCCGTATAGCCTCCTTCTGCACTGTATGTTCTGTGTTCTATGTACTCAGTGTCACCAGATGAGGTACTTTTAAATGAGACAGCGGCTCCAAATGGAGTTTGGGATTATGTCTACTGGGACATTGGTGGGGCGATTGTGCAGGGCAAGGAGGGTGATGTATGAGTATAGGGAGAAAGCCAGCAGCATGCTGGCACATCAGTTGAGGAGGCAAACGGCAGCAAGGGAGATTGGACGGATGAGGGATATTGGGGATGCAATGGTCACAGAATCGGGGCCGTTGATTGCGGTATTTAAGGCTTTTTATCGGAAGCTGTACAGCTCAGAGCCTCCAGCGGAGGATGAAGGTTTGAGGCCGTTCTTGGACGAGCTGCAGTTTACAACTTTGGAGGGGGAAAGGTGCAGGGATTGGGGTTGCCGATGGGACTGAGGGAAGTGATGGATTGTGTGGGGTCTATGCAGCCGAGGAAGGCCCTGGGCCTGGACGAGTTCCCAGCAGAGTTTTATAAAAAGGTTGTTTTGGAATTTGGGCCCCTTTTAATCAAAATGTACAATTAATCATTGAAGAAGGGGAAACTGCCCACCCCCCACCCTCATCCCATGCTGTCTCAGGCTTCTATCTTGCTTATTTCAAAAGAGAGTAAAGACACAGAGCAGGGTGGGTCATGCCACCCGATTTCATTGTACAATGTGGACATGAAAATATCGGCAAAGGTGCCGATGACGCATATATAGGATTGTGTGCCGGGGATGGTACGAGAAGACCAGACCGGGTTTGTGAAGGGGTGGCAGTTGTTGGCTAATGTCCGGAGGTTATTGAATATGATTAGGATGCCTCCGAGGTGCCAGGGCATGGAGGTGGTAATGTCAATGGAAGCGGAGAAAGCATTTGACCAGGTTGAATGTTTGAGGTATTGGGATGGTTTGGGTGAGGGCAGGGATTTGTAAATTGGATGTGGCTGCTGTATAAGACCCCTATGGTGAGTTTCTGGATGAATAATGTTAGTTAGGGGTACTTTGGATTACAGCAGGGAATGAGGCAGGGGTGTCTGCTGTTTCCATTGCTTTTTGCCCTCGCGATTGAACCTTTGGCTTTGGCACTCAGGGTCACAGGGGCATATAGGGGTATTGTGAGAGGACGATCAAATCAGGTGGAGAGTTTGCCAGGATTGTGGGGATCGTGGGGGAGTTTAGTCTCATTTTGGGGTATAAGCTCTAAATGGGGAAGAGTCAAGGTATTCCCGATCAATGTGCAGGGGCAGGGGAGATGTCTGGGGAAGCTGCCCTTTGGGCTGGTAGGGGCGAGGTTTTGGTATCTGGGGATACAAGTGGTGCAGAGCTGGACGCAGCTGCACAAGTTGAACTTGGTGAACTTGGTTGAGGGACTGAAGGAGGACTTTAAGTTGTGGGATGTTTTATCGTTATCATTAGCTGGGAGAGTCCAGGCGGTAAAGATGGAAAGAAAACTTAGATGGAGGAAGTAAAACGGAGGTGGGAGGAGGAACTAGGGAGGATTTTGAGGCAGGGTATGGAGTAAGGCGTTACGGAGGGTGAATTTATCCTCGCCGTGTGCGAGACTGAGTCTCACCCAGCTCAAGGTGGTGTATAGGGCACACATGATGGTGCCCAGGATGAGCCGGTTCCTTGCAGGGGTGGAGGATAGGTGCGGGCGTCATGCAGGGGAGCCAGCGAAGCATGTCCATAAGTTCTGGGAATGTCCGAGGTTGGAGGAGTTTTTACAGACACGGGGCGATGCTCCGCGGCGCGGACCAAGTGCCCGCGCCGCCGTGAATGCCGTCGCGTTTCACGACGGCGCGAACAGGGCCCGGGCTCGACCTATTCTGGCCCCACAGGGAGCCAGCACGGTGCTGGAGCGGTTCACGCCACTCCAGTGTCCTTACGTGGCGCCAAATGGGCGCCGCGCCAACCCGCACAAGCGTGGGGAACTTCTTACACACGCCGGCCCCTCACGAACATGGCGCCAGTGTTCTGGGGCCACGCGCGGAAGGAGGTCGGCCCGGGGGGGCAGAGGCCGGCCCGCCGAATGGTGGGCCCTGATCGCGGGCCAGACCCCATCGGAGGCCCCCCCGGTGAAGGAGCTCCCCTCCCCCACCCCACCCCCCCGCCCCCCACAGGCCGCCTCCCCAGCGTTCCTGCAGAGTTCCCGCCGGCAGCGACCAGGGGTGGACGGCGCCAGCGGAAACCTGTCGTGTGCATAGCGGCCGCTCGGCCCGTCTGGGCCGGAGAATCGCCGCTCGCCGTTTGCGGCGATCCTCCGAGCGGCCCGGCGCGAATCGCGCACCACTGGTTTCGGGGGGGGTGGGAGAATCGCGTGCAGGGGTCGGGGCGGCGTGGCGCGATTCGCGCGGCACCCCGGCAATTCTCCCACCCGCCGTGAGGGGGGAGAATCGCGCCCACAGTGTCAAAGATTCTGTGGGTGGAGGTGGTCCCGAGCCTGCGGGTGGCAATATTCGGAGTGTCAGAGGATCCGGCAGTGCAGCTGGGGAGAGAGGCCGACGTGTACGTCTTTGCCTCCCTGATGGCCTGGAGGCGGATATTGCTCGGGAGGCAGGAATCGGAGTAACCTAGGGTGGGGCATGGGTGAGCGATTTGGTGGAGTTTCTGCACCTTGAGGAAATAAAGTTTGTTATCAGGAGTTCAGAAGAGGGGTTCTTCTCGAGGTGGAGGCTGTTCATCGATTTTTTTAAGGAGTGGTAAAACTAGCGGGGTTGGGTTGGGGGAGGTGGTTCCTTTCTTTAGTTTGGGGTTTGTTCTGATAAAAGAAAAGGGGGGCATGGACTGGAGGGGGGGAGAGGGAGGCAGTTTGTCGATGGACAATGCATGTGGTGTGTTGATATTGTTGCTATTTTTCTTTGGTTTGAATATATGTTAAAATGCCATCAATAAAAACAATTTTTTTAAACCCTGTTGAGACATTTCACAACAATGACAAATATCCTGAAATCATTTTGTTGGGTCATGGCAAGTTAGTGGAACTTGGGGATGATGTGTATCATGCATCTTAGGAAACAGGTTGTGATGTGAATAGGCTGTAATCCATGGAGTTTGGAGAGGACTGTAGAAAGTGATAGTTTTAAATAGTTGATTGATCGTTAATTCTGGAACTTTCCCTCCACTTTTAAAATCTAATCACAAAATTGCTTCAGTCTATGCCATTAAATGTAGAATCTCTTAAATTATTTAATAAGTAATTTGATTTGATTAAATCACCCCCCCCCCCAGCTGCCTTTTTTATATTATGTAATCATAAGTATTAAAAAGATATTAGCACCAGAAACAACTTTGAATTATGAGGAGTAAACTGCATTTGTAAAGCTTCAAATAAAATTTTGAACCCTGGTCCATTGTGAAAAGCCCAGCTGTTTTCTTGGAAACCATTTATCTACACAGGTGTTATTGAAACATTTGTGTCAATCCAGAAAACAAAAGCGCCAACACATTAACCAAAAATCACTTCAAACTTCATTAGAAGGCAGAGGTATATTAAAAAGGTATCTTGTGTGAATTGTTTCTGGTTATTATAAAAAATAATCCAATAACAAAAGTTTTGTCATTTTGCTGATTATAAGTGTCACCACAAAGCAGTAGAGCAACAAACTGAGTTGAATGTTACCGTTAATTGAGTTATAGACATGCTTTTTTTCCTGAATCACAATAAGACTACAAAGAGAATTCCTTTGCCAAGGATAGGAGACGTCAAGGCAAATGTGGGCCTGAATGGCAGATGGTTAGCCTCCCGAGAGTTCTATATTAAAAAGGCAGTCATGACAGTTAAATGTTGGTATAGGCTTACCGTAATGTGTTGCAAAATCAATAACCTCAGATAGCAAGTCATAGGATTGTTCATGAGATTAACAGCTAAATTTTACACCAATCTGTAACTGACAGCATTCAAACCTCCCTATTTAGTCATGTCTGTTTTTAGTCACAATTTGTCCCAGATTTTGGAAACTCTCAATTTGCAGATTCCTTTTAAAAATGCCTCTGAAGTAATTTGTGATAGAGCTAAGTCCACTGCGCAGAGCTGGGTAATAAGTACTGCATTTGGTTTTTGTCTCTGCACATTATGATTTTGCTTCTCCCTTTCCTCTGCTTTCTTTTCAAGTGCTCTGAATTTTGAAACCTTTTGCACAGTTTGCTTTTTCAGATGTCGATGCAGCAAATTTCTCTCAATTGAACAAAAAAGTACAAATCTCTTGCTATATTTTCACAGGAAAAACAGATAATTTAATTCCAGAAGATAGCTATATAGACTCAGGAGAAATTGATGTTGGCCGAAGAGTCACCCAGAAGATACCACCTGGCTTATTCTGGCGCACTCAAGTTTTCATAGATCACCCAATGTATTTGAAATTCAACGTGTCACTGGGAAAAGATGCTCTGGTTGGGATTTATGGTCGACGTGGCCTTCCACCATCTCACACCCAGGTAAGTCCCTTGGCACATTAACTCAATCATCTGAGTAAAGGAGCAGAATTTTATTTTTTAAGGTGTGACCGGTTTCTCTGAGGTGGGCACCCCAATCTCCCATTTTTTCCAAGTGTAGTTTCAGTTGTAAGGTTTTTAAAAATATATATTTTATGAATGAAAACAAAACTAAAATTATACAACGTAATAAATAACTAACACCCACTTCCCCCCCACTAACATACCCCCCTCCTTCCGTCCTGCCTTCCCCATTTTAACCCGCTTAACCCCCCTCCCCCACTGCTGACACTTCAATCCTCCACATCGGCCTCTCTCACCCTCTGGACTCCTGGGTCTTCTGACACCCCAAATATCGCTACCTCTGGACTCGGGGCCACCTTTACCCCAACACTTCGGACATGACGTTGCAAACCCCTGCCAGAACGCCTTTAGCTTCGGACATGCCCAAAACATGTGGACACGATTCGCGGGCCTCCCTGAGCACCGCCCACACCTGCCCTCTACTCCCTCAAAGAACCTACACATCATGCCACCGTCATATGCGTCATGGCACACCTCGAAGACTCTCCTGCTCCAACAACTCACTTCTTCTCAGCCCACTCCTAGTTCGTGGATCCATCTGTCAGCCACACTAGAGGAGTTACACCTTCTCCTGGCACTCCTACACGTCTTTCCATCCAAACCGTTCACCCCTCAGATGGGGAACGAACCGAAAAATTCCACTTCGAGCAGGAGCTACCAAATATGCGACCGCTCAATCCATGGCCGTCACCGGAAGTCTGTTTTGAGGTTGACATCAGTGGCATTCAGAGCAGTGCGCCAGTATTTCACATTCCATGGCGATGTTATCATTGATGGAGATCAGACCAATACGAAGCTAGTACCCACCTTTGGCACCTATCTCAGCTAGCACATAAAATGGTCAAAAATTGGAAATATTAAAAAGCCATCAGGACAATTTGTTCAATAATCGTATCCCATCATGAAGTCACCCATGATATCAGGGGCTGGATTCTCCAGGCCCCAGCCCCGTGTTTCTCAGCGGCGCACCGTTCGCTGGTGGCGAGATTCTCTACTCCTGCTGCTTGTCAATGGGATTTCCCATTGAAGCCACCCCACGCTGCCAGGAAATCCGCGGGCGAGGGTGTGCTGCCAGCGGAAAAAGAGATTCCCAACGGCCGGAGAATTCTGACCGAGGTCTAAGGCCATGAGCTAGGGTTCTGAACTTCCGGTGTCGAAATCAATAGGATATCACCTAATATAATTTATATGGTCTATATAAATAGCTGAAAGTTTTTAATTTATGGCTGTATTGTGATGAAAAATACTTTTCAATAGGTTTCAATCTTGTGTTTTTCTTTAAGGAATCTTTGTTATCAATTTCAAATGTTACTCCAGTACCCGAATGTTTATGAATCAGAAAAGGTCTTTGGGTCCAAACAAGCCATTGCCTTTGTTATAGATCAACCTCACACCCCTGCTTATCTTGTAAATTTCCCCCAGAAATTCATCCTGTGTTTCTTCAACACATTGTTTTTTTTTTTTAATTTAGAGAACCCAATTATTTTTTTCCAATTAAGGGGCAATTTAGCGTGGCCAATCCACCTAACCTGCACATCTTTGGGTTGTGGGGGTGAAACCCATGCAAACATGGGGAGAATGTGCAAACTCCACACGGACAGTGACACAGGGCCGGGATTCGAACCCGGGTCCTCAGCACCGCATCCCAGTGCTATCCACTGAGCCACATGCCGCCCTTCTTCAACACATTCTTGCTGTCTTCTTCAAATATCTTGCTTGCAAACATATTCCCCAAGAAAAACGCTCCTCAAACCCTCCTTCCTGAGGGTGCTGGCTGTCCAAAGGAGCAATTTAATTAGTGCTGCTCCCACTTTCTGCCTGTAATCCTGCACATTCTTCCTTTTTCGCTAATAATTCCAAACACTTCCTGCAGTACATACTGGATCAAGATGGCTTACTGTCACTTTGGTTTTGTTTTGAAAGTATCAACTACACTGGTGCAAAGCAGTTTTTTTTACTGTGTATCTAAAATACATCATTGAGTTGATTTCAACTGCAGAATTTTCATGTTGCAGTTTGAAGAAGTAGTACCAGAATCATTAGAGCAAAACTAGAGCTGCCATAAGGGAAGGTTGAGAGCAATGATATATGGCTTTAAAACTAAACAAGACCTTCAGAGGCAAGGGAATAGACCAATTCAGAACATCAAACATTGCCTAAATAGAGTCAGCCATTGCCGGCTCCTGCACAGCTGGCTCTTGGGATTAGGATTGTGTGCAGTATTGCTACAAAAGTTGATTCTATGGGGCAGGTGATACGTTGAGATTGATGTCTACTGTGGCTATCATGCAGCAATTACAGCAGTATGTTTTCTCATTTTTTCTGATAGTTTGGTTTTGTCGAGTTATTGGATGGCAGGCGCCTGCTATCACAGGAAGTGAGAAGTCTGGAGGGATTCCACCACCAACACAGAAGCTTGGTCCCTCTAACAAATCGTGAGACAGGATTCATTAGATATCTGGATTCTGGAATCTGGCATTTAGCCTTCTACAATGATGGAAAGCAGATGGAGCTGGTCTCCTTTATAACCACTACCATAGGTAAGCTCTTGTTGGAAGGTAATGAAAAGATATTTGAAAAGAATGTAAAATGTGCCATCACAGATATACTGTGAAAGAGAGGGACGTCAGTTGCTCCACAACCGCCTAAACAGTGACAGTTTCCTAACTCCAGCAAGTTCAAAGTGCTTGTTCGTCTGCCCTGTATTATGTTAACTGCTCAAATTTTTCACCATTCCATGATACACTTATTTGTGTATCGATCTCCTTTAATCATCATCTGCCAGTCTGTACTGGCTTTAGCTTAGTAATGAATATAGGCAATAGACAATAGAACATTACAGCGCAGTACAGGCCCTTCGGCCCTCGATGTTGTGCCGACCTGTGAAATAGGGAGAGATTCATTACTCTTTACAGAATGAAGGTAATATATTCTTAAAATGGAAATATGTGGCTTCGTTAACTGTTCTGCTTCAACTGCTTTATTAGTCATGAATGTCACAGAACAGCAGAATGGTTACAATGCAAAGAGGATAGCCAGCCCATTGTTATGCGCTGGCTATCCATAGGAGCAATTCAATTTGTGCTGCTTCTACTGTCTGCCTGTTATTCTGCACATTCTTCTTTTTTCGATGCTAATCCAATTCTCCCTTGAATGTCTTGGTTAAATCTGCCTCCACTAAACTCTTAGGCAGTACATTCCAGATCCTAGACACTTGCGGAGTAAAAAAGGTTTTCTTCATGTCACCATTGCTTCTTTTGCCATTCATCTTAAATCTTACCCTCTCATTCTCAACCTTTCCACCATTGGGAACAGACTTTCCCTCTTGACTGTGTCCAGACCACTCATGATTTTGAACACCTCTATCAGATCTCCTCTCAATCTTCTCATCTCCAAGAAAAACAGTCGCAATATCTCCAATCTATCTATATAACTGAAATTCTTCATCCCTGGGACTATTCTTGTAAATTTATTCTGTACTCTCTCTGATGCTTCACATCCTTCCTAAAGTGTGGCAGGTACGACCAGACACAAAACTCCAATTGAGGCTGGACCAATTTTTCACTATTTTAACACAAATTCTTTGGTTTGTATATTATGCCTCTATTAATAAAGTCTAGGATGCTTTATTAACCAATCTCTCAAGCTCTCCTGCCAACTTCATTGATTAATATACTCAGGCCCTTCTGCTCCTGCACCTCTTCCACAATTGTACCCTTTACTTTATACTGTCTCTCTAAATTTTCCATAACAAAATGAATCGCTTCACACAGCTTTCCATTAAATTTTGTCTACCACTTTTCTGCCCATTCCACAACCTGTCTATGTCCTTTTGAAGTTCTATTCTATCCACCTCACAGTTCGCAATTCTTCCAAGTTTTGTATCATCTGTATAATCTGAAGTTATGTCCTGTGCGCCAAGGTCAAATCATTAATGTATATCAAGAAGAGCTGGGGCCCTAACACCAATCCCTGGAGAACTTTAAGAACTTCCAGTCGGGAAAACATCCATTAACCACTGCTCTCTGTTTCCTGTCACTCAGCTAGTTTTATATCCATGTTGCTGTTGCCATTTATTCCCCTTCATTCCAGGTCTATTGGGTGACAGTTTATCAAATGCCTTTTGTAAGTGCATGAACACCACATCAACAGCACTGCCCTCATCAACCTTCTCTGTCACAACTTTCTTGCAACAAAAATAATCCTGGTGCATTAAATGACCTACCAAACAAAAGGTTTACATAAGGGTGGCACAGTGGTTAGCAATGCTATCTCATGGCGCTGAGGACCCGGATTCGATCCCGACCCCAGGTCACTGTCCGTATGGAGTTTGCACATTCTCCCCCATGTCTGCGTGGGTCTCACCCCCACAACCCAAAGATGTACAGGTAGGTGGATTGGCCACGCTAAATTGTCCCTTAATTGGAGAGAAAAATAATTGGGTGCTCTAAATTTATATTTTGAAAAATTTACTTAAAAAGTTGAAGACAATTGTAGGAGTGATCTTCACATGGTAACAACCTAGATATGTTGAATGATAATTTATAATGTTTCATTAAAAATGATTGTGAATGTTTGAGCTATGATAAGATTTTTTTAAATTACATTTCTTGCCCTCTTGTTAAAAACTGAAATTACAAAATGAAACATAATTGGTAAAGATAATCTCGATGAGGGAGAGTTCACAATTTTGCCTCACCTCTTGCTCCCTCCTCACCCATCCTCCGCTCCACAAGCTGAACCAGCTATGTTATTCAATGTAATATTCCCTCATTTAAAGCTTGGAAAATGAGAACAACTGATTCCATTTATCAATACTAATATTTCAAATCGTTCACATTTGTGAGCAACATTTTTATATTTTACACCTTCCATTCATAGGATTGCATAAAAACAGGGCCATTCATCCCAAATGGTTCATGCCAGTGTTTATGCTCCACATGAGCCCTTGCTCATTTTTTCTCATCTAAATCTCCCATTGTAACCATTATTTTCTCCCTCAAATGTTTATCTAACTTCCCCTTAAATGCATACACACTGGGCAGAATTCTCCAGCCTATCAGCCGTGTGCTTCCCAGCCGTGTACCGTTCGCTGGCGGCAGGATTCTCTCTTCCCGCCACTTGCCAATGGGATTTCCCATTGAAGCCACCCCATGCCACCGGGAAACCTGCGGGCAGGGGTGCAATCCCAGCTGGAAAACTGAATCCCAACGGCCGGAGAATTCAGGCCATTTTATTCCACATTCTTAACAATCTTGGGTGAAGATATTTCTTCTGAATTCCATATTGGATTCAGGATTTTTTAAAAATGAAAACCATTCTTGTAATAAATGTCATGGTTCAAATAATAGGTTGCTTTTTAAATGGGCATGTTCGGGGTTAAAATTATCTGAACCAAACTCAAAAATATCCCAAATCAGCCATAATGCAAAATAAAAACTGCTTTGTATTTACGTATTAGGAAAGATAGGAGAGGGAATAAATGCCTCATTAATATTTGGTTCAAATGTTAAACAGGTTTCTGGCTGACATTCCAATCCTGAATGTGCTGAATTCTGCATTGTATTTTATGTATGTTTATGTTGTGTTCATTCTTAGTCATTTTTTTTAACTGAACAAAGTGCCTTGAATTGGCAAACCGAAGACTGCCAAAATATGGAAGATTTCTAAACATTTTTACATGAATAAACTCCAGTTGAATCGGTCCTTACCTGGAACACAGTGCCCTGTTTGAATCCCAGGCTATTGCCAAATTGTTTTCAATTTTTTCTTTATTCATGGTGGCAGTGCTTTCTCATGGATTGTGTCTATTTTTTGAAGAGCAGAATTACATCTGTCCTAGTTTTATCCCTCAGTCCACTTTCCTGAAGCACATTGTGTTATTTGTTTTAGTTGGATTTGCATGTAATTTCCTCTACAAGTCCATTCTAATTTTAATAAAGGAAGTATACAGTCCTCTCTGTAAATTGAATCCTTTAAATATGCCCTCTTAGAACATAGAACATAGAACGATACAGCGCAGTACAGGCCCTTCGGCCCACGATGTTGCACCGTCATGGGAAGTCAAAAAACAAAAGCCATCTAACCTACACTATGCCATTATCATCCATATGCTTATCCAATAAACTTTTAAATGCCCTCAATGTTGGCGAGTTCACTACTGTTGCAGGTAGGGCATTCCACGGCCTCACCACTCTTTGCGTAAAGAACCTACCTCTGACCTCTGTCCTATATCTATTACCCCTCATTTTAAGGCTATGTCCCCTCGTGCTAGCCATTTCCATCCGCGGGAGAAGGCTCTCACTGTCCACCCTATCTAACCCCCTGATCATTTTGTATGCCTCTATTAAGTCTCCTCTTAACCTTCTTCTCTCTAACGAAAACAACCTCAAGTCCATCAGCCCTTCCCTCCATACCAGGCAACATCCTGGTAAATCTCCTTTGCACCCGCTCCAAAGCTTCCACGTCCTTCCTATAATGCAGTGACCAGAACTGTACGCAATACTCCAAATGCGGCCGTACCAGAGTTTTGTACAGCTGCAACATGACCTCATGACTCCGGAACTCAATCCCTCTACCAATAAAGGCCACCAATCCATAGGCCTTCTTCACAACCCTATCAACCTGGGTGGCAACTTTCAGGGATCTATGTACATGGACACCTAGATCCCTCTGCTCATCCACACTTCCAAGAACTTTACCATTAGCCAAATATTCCGCATTCCTGTTATTCCTTCCAAAGTGAATCACCTCACACTTCTCTACAATAAACTCCATTTGCCATCTCTCAGCCCAGCTCTGCAGCTTATCTATGTCCCTCTGTAACCTGCTACATCCTTCCGCACTGTCGACAACACCACCGACTTTAGTGTCATCTGCAAATTTACTCACCCACCCTTCTGCGCCCTCCTCTAGGTCATTGATAAAAATGACAAACAGCAACGGCCCCAGAACAGATCCTTGTGGTACTCCACTTGTAACTGAACTCCATTCTGAACATTTCCCATCAACCACCAGCCTCTGTCTTCTTTCAGCTAGCCAATTTCTAATCCACATCTCTAAATCACCCTCAATCCCCAGCCTCAGTATTTTCTGCAATAGCCTACTGTGGGGAACCTTATCAAACGCTTTACTGAAATCCATATACACCACATCAACTGCTCTACCCTCATCTACCTGTTCAGTCACCTTCTCAAAGAACTCGATAAGGTTTGTGAGGCATGACCTACTCATCACAAAGCCATGCTGACTATCCCTAATCATATTATTCCTATCTAGATGATTACAAATCTTGTCTCTTATAATCCCCTCCAAGACTTTACCCACAACAGACATGAGGCTCACCGCTCTATAGTTGCCAGGGTTATCTCTACCCCACTTCTTGAACAAAGGGACCACATTTGCTATCCTCCAGTCCTCTGGCACTATTCCTGTAGCCAATGATGACATAAAAATCAAAGCCAAAGGCCCAGCAAACTCTTCCCTGGCTTCCCAGAGAATCCTAGGATAAATCCCATCAGGCCCCGGGGACTTATCTATTTTCAGCCTGTCCAGAATTGCCAACACCTCTTCCCTACGTACCTCAATGCCATCTATTCTAATAGCCTGGGTCTCAGCATTCTCCTCCACAACATTCTCTTTTTCATGAGTGAATACTGACGAAAAATATTCATTTAGTATCTCGCCTATCTCTTCAGACTCCACACACAACTTCCCATCCCTGTCCTTGACTGGCCCTACTATAGAACTCTTGAAATGTGTTCTTCTTCAAATAGAATGCAATCAGCTTTATTAACATTCCATAGTAACATATATTCCTGATATCCAAAATTATGCTTCTTGACCACCTCTAATTCCCTCGGATCATAATATTCTTCCTATATTTAGGAGATTAAAAACTGCATAAGTATCGAGACGGGGCTGGTCAATGACTTTGACAGCAATAATGCAACCTTTTTCTGATTTGCATGCTCATCAATCCATATCTTATTTGCCACTTTTTTCACGAAAGATAAGCACTTAATTGATTGAACCCATAGTTCACTTTACGCAGAAATTGTTTGGCGCCAGTATATTTAATATAGTTCAATATATTACAATCTACAGAATTTTTAAAAATGTAAACACATTTTTTACATTTCTTAATTTATTGAACATAGAAAAAGATACCAGTTATCATTTCACAAATGACTTCTGAAGACCACAAAGGCCGATTGGCTCTTTTGTATGGTACATCCGTTTTGGGCTTCAAGATGCACAAGAAAGGCAATTGTAGCAAAATTGTCATTATCAAGCTATTATTTTTCTTAAAGAACAGGGCAATTTGTGTCAGCTGAATTGACTGAAAGTTCAGGGACCAGGGGTTCTTCATGTATGCAAATGTATCCAGTTCAGATTTGTTTGGGATTGTCAATTTGATTTGAAGCTCATCCTTAGTTAATGGTCTATTTTATCAATTTGAGATTAAATGTAATCAGGGGAAAAGGCTCGTTGTCATCCCAGCCATTAGAAGGCAAACTCTCTCTTTGTTGATGCTGTCTGAGAAGATGATAAAGTGCACAGTACCTTGTTCTGTGAATTACCTCAGAGACCTACCTGTGCAGCAAGATGATTCACACTTTCTCAACTCACTTGTTGTTTAAATCCCAAGACCTGTGTTTAGAGCTTTTCTAATCACTCTTACAAACAATTTCATTGAAGATTAACTCCATGGGGAATGATACGTCTGACCGCATTACACAATAACTAGATTCTCCCGGCTGCTGGGTGGTCTCTCAGCAGCTCACTATGGGACAATTGAGTCGGTTATAGAGTACATAATTACTTAGTTTCAGCAGATAATTGAGTATCTGCACCTACAGGATTCATCACAACAGGATCTTCTAACTCGTCCGTCAAATTTCTGAAGTGGGACACAGGGAAATGATTGGCCTACTTTCTAAGTCTGAACTGCATTCAATGTTGGAATAATGGATTTCTTTGTGCTTCTCTGAACAAAACTTAAATTAAGTCTATGAGGACTGTTAAATTTAGCCTTTTTCAATGCCCAAAGGCAATGGGAGACAGCGCAAGCTGTAAACAAGTGAAGAAAAGCTGAACATTGGTATCTCAACTCTGAGAAAATAAAAATTTTAACTTTTCAATAATGGCAAATAGGGTTTTTTCAACATCATTATATTTTTCAAGTGTTGCAGAAATGTTCATTGGCCCAGATTTTGCACTAAAATTAAGAATAACCAAAGGCTGACACCACTAACCATTATTAAAGAATAGAACTATTGCCACCTCACATGCATAGTTAAATATGTAAATCAGGAATTTATTGTCTTAAGTTACTCTGCTTCTCCAGAAGCTTCATTATATTGGTATAACATCAGGAGAAAAGCCATTGAAACACATGGTAACATGTGAAGTTCCTTAGCTACTATTACCCATTATCCAGAAAAGGTTAAAGATTTTCCACGACGGTGTATTTTTAACCGTCTGATAATTCTTGATTATTGCCACTCCACCTCTCTGGTACTGAAACCTTTACAAACGTGCATTCTTATTCCTTCAGATTTTAATTACTGTTGGGGAATTTTTAGAAGTATATATTTTTTCCCTTTTTTCCCTGTTCATTTTAATCCCAACTTTGTCTTCATTTTATTATGCTGACATTGAATTAATTGTTCAAATGTCTCAGTTCAGTATTTGCGTAGCTCAGTAAAGACTCTTCAATCTGATTGGTTGCAGAGGTACACTGTTGCTTACCCTACACAGTTCACAGTTTCCAGATTGCCTGTCAAGGGCGCTCATATGGGAATGTATTTCTAGAGCCTGCCAATTCCAATATGATAACCATAGAATTCTGTGGACAAGTGTAAGGGTAATGATAGGCTAACACTCTTCATTCGCCACTGACTGCAAAATCTGAGCCAATGTTCGCCCTACTTCCAGATTAGCCTTTATTGAACTTTTTTTAATGGCAAATTATCTGTTCTCTTAAGCTATTGTACATAAGAAAAAAGCAAACTTTATTTGCTTGTATTACATCTGGAGTTATTACCTACAGATATAATCCAGTCACTGCACAGTGAAGCCTCAGAACCACTCCCACTCACCATGGACAAGCAACTAAATTGTTACAGTTTTGAATCTCAGACTTGTTCAACAGCTTCATCTAATTGCTGGACAGAATTGTGAAGGAATAAACTGTTCCACACTGCAGTAGTGCACTTCCTGATGATCAGTAACTAAGAGCATTCATGGTACTTATGAAGGAGAATGTAGTATAAAATGATCCTGCTCGAAGAAGGAAAGAAAATGTGAGGGATGAGGAAAGCTAATGTGCATCTAAATGGTCTTTTTTAAAAGATTAAATATACCAACGTATTAAAATATTGTTGATCTTTGCACCTAATGTTATACGGTAGGAAAACATAATCTCAGCATTTGGTTTCAATTTCTCTCAGAGTCTGCAGATGAATGTCCTGCCAACTGTTTTGGGAATGGAGAGTGTATGGCAGGGACATGCCATTGTTTTCTTGGATACATTGGACCGGACTGTGCACGAGGTAAAAACGTCTTGTCATTGCTGTAGGAACTTGTTGAAACCTGTAATCCTGTAAATATCTGTGAGCTGAAATCTCTATATATAGTTGCCAATTTCTTTCAAAATTGATTCGGGACCCGGACTTCAACAGAGTTTGACCAACTCTGGAGACCTTTAAAGTAACGGGCGGGACTTGATTCCAGGATTCCCATCCCAAATCACATGCCGGCAGTTTTCACCGATGCAGGGTAAGGGTACAAGTAGTGAGCCTGCACCCTGTGTTACCAACTTGCCCAATTCTGTTGCGAAGCTAGGTATTTCATACCAACTCCCACTGCCCGCCCCCCCCACAAAACCAGCAGTTTTCATGGAGTCGAGCAGCCTTCTCGCATACACATAGTTCACTGCCTCTTAGGAGCTGAACCTTTTGAAAGGTATGTTTAAAAGGTTTTGCCCATGCTGGCTCCATGCCCTCATACCTCTTCCATGGCCTTCCTGCATCTTTCAGACCCCCTCACCCAGTATGTATTATACAATAACAAATGCAAGTCTTGAAATGCACTTTAAAAACCAATTCAAAAATTTCCCTTGGGGGAAAAAAACCTGGTACTCTTACAGTCCTATAAAAATGTCAATCAGACAGAGCCATTGTAGCATGAATAACAAAAGCGTCACCTCAGTTGACACCTCTTTGGTCAATTTTTTTAAAAAATTTGTTCATGAAAAATGGGCATTGTAGGCTGTGCCAGCATTTATTGCCCATCCCTAATTGTCATTGAGGAAGCAGTTAAGAGTCAACCACATTGCTGGGGGTCACATGTAGGTCAGACCAGGTAAGGACGGCAGATTTCCTTCCTTAAAGGAAGGAAGGTTAGTGAACCACATGGGTTTTCACAACAGTCGACAATTGTTTCATGGTCATCATTGGGCTTTTAATTCCAGATTTCAATGAATTCAAATTTCACCATCTGCACTGGGGGGATTTGAACCTGGATCCCCAGAGCATTTCTCTGGGTCTCTGGTTTACTAGTCCGGTGTCAATACCACTAAGCCACTGCCTCCCCCTAAATAAACATACAGACATCATAAAAGAAAGAATGACCTGTCATAATCTCATCAGGATGTCAATCAATGAAAGTAAACATTCCCATTGTGGAACAAATCTATTAATGAGTGCAGGAGCCCAGCCAAGCATTCATAATGGCACCAAAGAATCCCTACACTGCAGAAGGAGGCCATTTGGCCCATTGGGTCTGCACCGACCCTCTAAAAGAGCACCCCGACATGCACATATTTGGAAACTAACGGGGAATTTAGCATGGCCAGCCTACCTAACCTGCACATCTTTAGACTGTGGGAGAAAATCAAAGTATCCAGGAGAAACCCACGCAAACAGGGGGAGAATGTACAAACTCCACACAGTCACTGAAGGTCAGAATCAAACCTGGGTCCCTGGTGCTGTGAGGCACTGGTGATAACCATTCTGCCACCGTACTGCCCTCTGTGAACTTTATCAACAGAAACAGTTGACCAGACATATGGGAGGGGATTCTCCGTCCCGCAGCACCCTTTTTCTGATGTGGCACGCCCCCGCCGGCTGTGGGATTCTCCATCCCAGTAGCGGTCAATGGGGTTTACCATTGTGGGCACACCCCTGCCTTCGGGAAATCCGCAGACGTGAGTGCGTTGTCGACGAAAAGGAGGATCCCGCCGGCGGAGAATCCAGCTGATGTTCGCTGGATGGTGCAGGAGGGGAAGAATCCAGTTGCTGTGGTGTCCATAGATACAAATGATATATGTAGCAACAAGAAAGATGTTCTGTCATGGGCAAATAAACAGCTTGAGGTTAAATTAAAAAGCAGAAGCACAGAAGTGATAATCTCTGGATTGCTACCTAGGTCATGAGCTGATTGGCGTAGAGTAAATAAGATCAGAGAGTTGAATGTGTGGCTCAAAGTTTGGTGTGAGAAATGGGTTTCAATTCCTAAGCCACTGGCATTAGTACTGGGGAAAGAGGGATCTGTTCCGCCAGGGTGAACTTCACTTGAACTGCACTGAAACCAGTGCCCTGATGAATTGTATAACTAGGGGTGTAAAGAGGATGTTAAACAAAATATTGGGGGAGAAAATTCATGTGAGGAAAGAGTTTGAAAGTTAATAAGAAAGAGTAAAGCGATAGAGCAGGATACTGATACAGGTATTGATAACCAGAGTGTGGCAGCAAAGGACACAGTGCAAACATCAGAATATACCAGCAAATAGGTTCAGAGTAGGAAAAGCTATAAAAAGATAGAGAACGGGATTCTGTGATCCCCAGCCGCGTGTTTCTCGGTGGCGCACCATTCGCTTGTGGCGGGGTTCTGTCTTACCGCCGCTTGTCAATGGGATTTCCCATTGAAGCCAACCTACGCTGCTGGGAAACCCACTGGTGGGGGTGTGCTGCCAGCGAGAAAAGAAATCTCAATGGCTGAAGAATTGAAGCCATAATGAAAGTTTCTTTATCTGTATGCATGATGTATGTGGGGTGCAGGAAAGAGGAGTTGAGACCACCAGCAGATCAGCCATACTTGTGTTGAATGGTGGAGTAGGCTCAAAGAGCCAAATAGCCTGCTCGTCCTATTTCTTATGTTCTGATAATTGGCTGCTCGACAGGTGGCCGCAACATTGAGTCCTGCCACTGGTAATCTCCAGAGGCAGCAGAAATCTTCTGCTGTCATTTTACCAGCCCATCTCCGGACGGCTAGTAAAATCCATCCCATTAATCCTGTTCCTCTGGAGGTGCTGCCTGACTTGCTGAGTATTTTCATCATTTTCTGTTGTGAATTCAGATTTCCAGTATTTTGCTTTTTCAGGGTGGGAGAATGTTGGAGCAAGAGGTTTATGAGCATTGTCTTTCAATGGCCCACAAATATTACGTGGAGCTTGGGAGATCATTCCAACTCCTCCTGAGTCCACACTGAAGTGATTTAAAAGTTAGAAATCTCTCTTTCCCAAGCAGCTTGCAACTGTCCCTTTTATGCATGCTGGCATGCATGCCAAGTGCCTGATAACACTGAAGATGGCACAGAATAAATAAACCGTGCTTGTATTACTCTATCCTAATAATCAATAGAGAAAATGGTTCCTGTTTTACACTGGGCTTTCCTGAAATACAAAATGCCTGTTCAATGCCCTGGTCTAGCCGGCATGCTGAAAGTCAAGCTGATCCGACCTGAGCCTCTGTCTTCTCCAATGTCTGACCCTGTTTCCTGAGAATCACAATGAACCTGTTGTCTTTACTGTTATTGCTGTTGAAATTTAATGAGCGTACATGTTTGCAACATGAAATGGGATATGACATTTTATCTGAAGCTGCAATTTAGTTGCAGTTTACATTGTGCATAGAACATAGAACATAGAACATAGAACATTACAGCGCAGTACAGGCCCTTCGGCCCTCGATGTTGCGCCGACCTGTGAAACCACTCTAAAGCCCATCTACACTATTCCCTTATCGTCCATATGTCTATCCAATGACCATTTGAATGCCCTTAGTGTTCGCGAGTCCACTACTGTTGCAGGCAGGGCAGTCCACACCCTTACTACTCTCTGAGTAAAGAACCTACCTCTGACATCTGTCCTATATCTATATCCCCTCAATTTAAAGCTATGTCCCCTCGTGCTAGACATCACCATCCGAGGAAAAAGGCTCTCACTGTCCACCCTACCTAATCCTCTGATCATCTTGTATGCCTCAATTAAGTCACCTCTTAACCTTCTTCTCTCTAACAAAAACAGCCTTAAGTCCCTCAACCTTTCCTCATAAGATCTTCCCTCCATACCAGGCAACATTCTGGTAAATCTCCTCTGCACCCTTTCCAATGCTTCCACATCCTTCCTATAATGCGGCGACCAGAATTGCACGCAATACTCCAAATGCGGCCGCACCAGAGTTTTATAACTCTGGCATACATGTCAAATGTTTGGCGTTTTTGCTGGGAAATGTAACAGGACCACAGGAAATTCATTGTATATTTCACCTTTCATGCTAAGCAGGATAACCTTTACACTGGCTCAGCCGATATCTTTTTAAGTCTACTGATTCCTCGTGTAATAGGTATCTGAGGTCAAGTTGGAGCAATGTCCTCTGTTGCCTGCTCACTGTTTCTCTGATAACTAATCAGATAAAGAGTACTGTGGCCTGTGCAGGAGCAGCAACTAAGTTGTGTAACCAACTCTCAGAAATTCTTCCCCTTAAGAACATTCCTGGACTCATTCCCAGTTAATTTCAAGCTGTATTAAGGTGGCTCAATTTTGAGCTCCCTCTGCGAGCAGAATGAAAAACGGATGGTGCTTTCGAATGCACTTGGGTGTTAAAGATTAAAATTTAGTAGAACAGTGTTTGATGTATAGTATACAATGGATAATATAGTATATAAATAGACAACAATCTTTTCAATGTGAGAAACACAATACCTTGGTCTCACTTTATTTTGGCGAGTCACAACTTTTACGTGCAGTGTTCTTGACCTTAGCTGTCTGGGAAGCAAAAGAAAGCTGGAGAGAGAGGACAACCTAAAGGGCCTGTAGGTTTGGGCCACTCATGTATGCTTCCTAAGCACTCGAGAATTTTGTCAATGGGGCCTGAAATCAAGTTGCCTGCCTCTTAGCTGCAGAATTATATTTAACTCGAGCAGAACTACTTGGCAGGAAGGAGAAGGACCAGATTATAAATGGAGAAATTTCAAATTTGAACTTGCATAAATTGCTGAAGTCCATAGCATGGTTATGACCTTGTGGCAGAATTTGCAGTTTTATACCAATTTTATTGGTGAGTGGTTATATTCCTAGTATTTCAGCTCATTAATGAACAAAATACCAGAAACTCAAACAAAAGGTAGTTGGTTGGAGGTGAATAAACATTTTGACATGTTTAGAATGCATCAATGAAAGACTTGGCTAAGCTGCCTCCATTATCAGAATTGAATGGTCATAGTGACTTTGCTTTCATTCTCTCTCGCAGCATCCTGCCCTGTTCTGTGTAGTGGCAATGGTCAGTATGTGAAAGGAAGCTGCTTGTGCCACAGTGGTTGGAAGGGAGCAGAATGTGACATTCCGACAAACCAGTGCCTTGACCCATCTTGTGGCAACCATGGCACCTGCATCATGGGGACCTGCATCTGCAATTCTGGCTACAAAGGAGAGAGCTGTGAACAAGGTAGGTGCCCAGTTGCATCGTTAATCATTTATTGTCGAAATGTCTGAATTTACTCAGGATGAGAAACAGAGAATTTAATCCTCTCTCAGACTCCTTCACAAGAAAAATACTGAAAGGTTACAGCCAGTAAAGATAAGATTAATGCAACTATTGTGCTCTAGATTGAAAGGGTTCATTATAGCATGAAAAAATAGGATGAAGGTTATAGTAAAAGTCAATTCGGACTTGCGTACTTCCTATTATTTCCCCTGCCTGAAAGCTAAGGTGGCCTGGTGTTCCGTTAGCTGTTGTTAAGCCATGGCTAAAGTCTTCACATTTTTCTTCCCAGTGACCTCTAGTTAGGATGATTAATTACAATGAGGTAGCCTCTTGTCAAGTTGGTTTCTGACCTTTGTTTCTGGGACCACAATCATCTGTTAGCACAGAGGAGCAGTAGGCTCACTTTTTACAGCTTCTCCTTTTCTAAACACTTTGTTCCTCTGTTGAGCAACGGCGTGACACATAGGCCATGTAGAAAGCATTTTGTATGAACCCAGGTCTTCTGATGCTTGACTATTTTTAGGCAGCCTCACCCGTTGCTACTTGTGTACTCATGTTACTTTAATAAATTTGAACACTAATGACAGGATGTGGGCCTTGCATGTATGAAAGTAATGCCTGCTGTGGCTTTTTGTATAACGTTTTGGCACGTGCACTAGAAACAAATCATAACTGTCGGTTGGAATGATCACACCCCTTTTGTGGCACAGTTCAGGTGAAGTACACCACATGAGTCACCAATTGGTGGCTAAATTTTTGCTTGTCTTCAATTGCAGTTGCTGGAACTTTCGGGACTTCCGGCAAGGCGGGTGAGCCACTGATATCTTAGTTTGCATCGGCAGGACTAGAAGATCCCGCCAGCATGAAGGGCTGGAAAATTCCGGCCAGTATTTCTGAATTACACCATTCCTTCCTCCCCCCTTTCCCCATACTCTTGGGAGTACCATGTCATCTGGTGACATGAGTTTATGAAACAAGGAGCACAAGTCAGCCATTTCTTGATGTACTATAACTGTGCTGGTAGCACTAACTGGTGCAGGGGTCTCCACTCTCACCATTAGGTACCCATTCTGCAAATGGCACTGAGGAAAGAAATGACACTTGGAATGAAGCAACATCATTCATATGTGACAGAATATTATCTGCATCTATGAAGAAGACTTGCATTAAAAAAACAATTTGTTGTCTGGATTATACACGTGCATATAATCCTGATATGCAGTTGTTATTTATATTTTATATATATATATATATATATACTCATTTCCAGATTTGAAGGGAATATATATGCATGGCCCTTAACTTCCTGGTTCCCCACTGTCACATTTAGGCGGTACTGCAGTGATGCGCTGGGAAACCCCTCTAGGAAGTTCCCACACAAGGATTTACCCATCAATTTCCCAGAAGTGCTAATTTCCGCTGCACAATTGTGCTGGGCTGGGAACCATCTGACAGAAGCAATTTAAATTGCTAACTTTGGATGGTTCTGCTTGTTCTACCCTGAGAGTTACTCTGAACAAGTTGGAAGAAAAAAAATCACTTCTAACTCCAGATTAGTTATTTAAAAGACCTAGACCCAGCCTTGCACGGGACAACCCCAAACACACGACCCCCCATATCACCCAATATGGGTGATGCCCCATATCACCCAAACCCTGAAGTGATGCCCCAACCACCCTGCAACTCTTCTCCTGGTCCAGTTCGATCCCCTTCGCACACTCCAGCCCCACCTCCCCCCATTCCTTGCCGGTCTCTCCCTGCCCCCTCCCCCCAAGGCTTTGATGGCCTTGACCTTGTCTGTGCCCGGGCGCACACCCTGCTGAGATATCTGGTCACCTAAGAACTTCAGCGTCGACATGTCAAAGCAACACTTGGCCCTGTTCAGCTTCAGGCCATTGGCATGGACATGGCGGAATACCTGCTGGAGACGAGAGATGTGCTCTTCGGGGGTTGTGGACCATATGATAACGTCGTTCACATACACACAAACCCCTTCAATGCCGTCCATCATCTGCTCCATGATTCTATGGAAGATCTCCAAGGCCGAGACAATGCCGAACGGCATACGATTATAGTAGTACCTGCCAAACGGTGTGTTGAAGGTGCAGAGCCTTCTGCTGGACTCATCCAGCTGGATTTGCCAGAATTCATGTAACACATCTAACTGTGTGAAAAACCGGGCGTGTGCCATCTCACTTGTTAGTTCCTCCCGCTTTGGGACGGAGTAGTGTTCCCGCATTATATTCTGATTGAGATCCTTGGGATCAATGCAGATGCACAGCTCCCCCGAAGGCTTCTTTACACATACCATCGAGCTGGCCCAGTCAGTCGGTTCTGTAACTTTGGAGATGATGCCCTGGTCCTGAAGATCCTTTATCTGCGCCTTCAGGCACTCCTTTAGTGGAGCCGGGACCCGGCGTGGCGCGTGGACCACAGGCGTGGCATCAGGCCGCAGCAGGGTTTTGTACCGAATGCCCATCCCGTCAAACACATCCGGATACTGAGCAAGGATGCCGTCAATGCCGGCTCGAAGATCCACGTTGGGGAAGGTCATTGTGTAGACCCGCTGCACAAGGTTTAGCAGCTTGCATGCATGTGCGCCGAGCAGGGAGGCCCTGTCTGGCTTGACGATTTCAAACCTTAGCCTTGCGTGAATGCTCCTGTTGGAGACAAGCAGATGGCAGGATGGCTGTGATGGCATTGCCGTTATAGTCCAGGAGCTGGCAGGCTGCTGGAAGGAGCTTGGGTGGCTTCTTGATGCGGTTGAAATCTGCCTGTGAAAGGAGATTGGCAGAAGCACCTGTGTCCAGCTTAAACTGGATGGAGCATTGATTTACTTGCATCACCGCACGTCATTCGTCCGCAGAATCCACAGTGAGGATGGGCAGGCACCGTGATGATGTCGGTGAGGCAAGTTCACATGTGGTGATGATGCCCACATAGTCGGGGGACTCCAGGCAATCATCCTCTGGATCCGTTATACTGCCAGGATCAGAAGCCTGGAAACCTTGTTGGACACTCCGAATGCGCTTGCATTGGAATTGGGAGCACTGGCCCTTGACTGGTGGTGCAGACCTGCACAAGGCTGCATAGTGTCCAGGCTTTCCGCAATTTAAACAGCGCCTGCCTCTTGCAGGGCAGTGTTTCTTTAAGTGGGCGGTGCTGCAGTTCGGGCATGTCATGACGTCGTTACGCTCCGTGCGTCGTCGCACATGCGCAGTGCGGTCGGCAGACGTTCGCACCTGCGCAGTGTGGTGATCGGCCGCTTTGTTATCCCATTCGCATCGCGCATGCGTGGGGCTCCGGGAAGAGCACGCGACATGGCCGCTTTCATCAACGCTGAGGCGCTGCATCCGATCGATGGCCTGCACACTCTCTGCCTTGTGGGAGGCAAGTTTCTCATTTTCAGCCGATTATTATTGGGAATACCAATTTTTGGCGTGCTCATGCACTGTACATGTTTCAATCGCAACTGACAGGGTCATATGCTTGATTTTTAAAAGCTGCTCTCTGAGGATCAGAGTGACTCCAAAAACGATTTGGTCTCTAATCATGGAGTCAGCAATATCACCAAAGTTGCAGGACAGTGCTAGTAGACGGAGATGAGTTAGGAAGGAGTTGAAAGATTCATCTTTACCTTGTAGGTGTTGTTTGAATATATAGTACTCGAAGATTTCATTGGTGTCCACTTCACAATGACTATCAAACTTGTCCAGGAAGGTCTGAAACTTTGTCTTGTCCTGGCCTTCGGTGAAGTTAAACGAGTTGAAGAGTTTGATGGCTTGATCCCCCGCAGTTGAGTGGAGAAGCGCGATCTTTCTTGTATCAGACGCACCCTCGAGATCTGAAGCTGCGATGTACCTTTGCTTGAAAGTCCGCCAGTTGGCACTGAGATTGCCGGAGGTCCGCAGCTGTTGAGGAGCCTGGATCTTCTCCATGGTGCCGGGATACATTTGCTGGTCGTCACGGAACAGATTGAGGTAAACCACCTAGGGATAGCAGTTTTCTGGTACCATGTCGTGTTAAGCACACTGAGCTAACACGGGCTGCAACTGGATGCATCTATAACTGAAATATACTCCAGATATTGAAGTTAGTTCAATTTGATTTATTGAACCTGTCACACAGTTAGCACAGCTCTCTGTGAGTTCGACTCTCTGCTAACCTAAGTGTGATTACTCTGTCTGACTGAACCAGACGAGCTCTTAGCCACATGCTGTAGGTGTTATGTGATATATACACCGGACTCACTCTGTAGATGTCCCAAGTGGAAAGAGGCGGAGTGTGAGTGCCTCGTGCCTTTTGTAGTGGGAAACCACCCCCAAGTGTTTTGCCTGCTGATTGGTTATGTCCTGTTCTCTGTGTTCATTAGCTGCCTGTCTGTATCTCATGTGCATGTCTGCATATCATGACAGGTATTGGGAGATAAATTGTTTGCCAGTACTGACATTTTCTCATGCTCTCCTTTTTGCATCAGTGAATTGTCATGATATTCAAACACACACATCATGATGGACACACTCACAGGCAAATCAGAGTACACAACACCACAACCAATGACAGACAAGAACACCAACCATATAAAAAGCACGAGCACGACACCTGGTGGTCAGTAGGTCTGGGGAGAAGGGAACAAGAAAGAGCTGTTAAAACACCACAAGCAGGGAACCCCCCACGTGCAGAGTGCAAAGACCAAACTGTAAATAGTAAGTTTAAATAAAGAAGCGTTGTACCATATGCAACTGTGTTGGCTCATCTGTGTGTCAGAACACCCAACACCACATGGTACAGGAGTGGATCGATACCTGCCTACTAACCTGCCATTCTGGACATGGACCACACCGGCAAACCGCAGCCGATGCAAGTCACGGGGAACCTAGGTACCAACTGGAAGCTCTACAGGCAGCGATTTGACCTGTACATCCGTGCCACCGAAAAACAGAATGTCTCGGATGACTCGAAGATTGCAATGCTCCTCTTCTACGCAGGTCCGCACGCAACCGACGTCTTCAACTCACTGGTGTTCGAAGAAGGCGAAAGCCAAGCCAAATATGACACGGTCATCCTCAAGCTGGACCAGCACTTTCAAGTTGAAGTAAATGAAAGTTTTGAAAGATACCTCTTTCAGCAACGCCTGCAAGGTAAGGAGGAGCTTTTTCAACCCTTTTTGACGCACCTCCGGATTCTAGCGCAGTCCTGCGGTTACGGCACCACCACAGAGTCCATGATCAGGGACCAGATTGTTTTTGGCGTTGCCTCTAGTGGCCTACGCCAGCAGCTTCTAAAAATGAAAAGCCTTACCTTAGCGTCTGCTGTGGAAGCCTGTGTCCTCCACGAAAATGCTACCTGCCGTTTTGCCCGATTTCAGGCGTCCGAGTTGGCACGGAGGGGGTCCCCAGCCGTCGAATCGGCAAGCCAGGCCGCCCACGACGTCGAACGCATCCAGGCCGTCGATTACTTCCCGACCCACGGCCCGGACGACAGCGGCCGCTTCCCGCGCTTTTCGCGGTCTCCCGCGCAGGTGCGCGCCAAAAATAACGGCCACAACGAGGGACGCACTGCGCAGGCGCGCCCACCGCAAGATCGCACTGCGCATGCGCAGTGGCGCAACGAACGCCGTGACGTCATGACGTGCGGCAATTGTGGAGCTCTACATTTAAAAGGGCAATGTCCAGCAAAAAACCGACAGTGCCACAGATGTGGCACGATGGGCCACTACGCAGCCCACTGTCGTTCGGCTCAACCCATGGATCCGGCGCATCCTCGACAACCTCGCAGACGAGTCAGGACCGTCCAGCCCACGCATCAAGACTTCCAGTTAAGTGATGCAGATGACCAGGATGCCTTCCGAGTTTCCGTCATAGATGTCAACAAGGTCAATGCCATCAATCCAGCCGATGAGTGGTGTGCCACCCTGACGGTCAACCGATCTCGCGTCGCCTTCCGTCTGGACACCGGAGCATCCGCCAACCTGATTGCTTACTCTGCAGTCCAGGCCATGAAGGTCAAACCACCCATCACGCCATCCCGGCTCAAGATGGTTGACTATAACGGGAACGTCATCCCGTCCATAGGATCTTGCCAGCTACAGGTGACTCACAAGAGGTACACGGCCACACTCCCCTTCGAAGTTGTCGGCTCATCAAAGGACTCGTTACTGGGCGCACAGGCGTGTAAGGTCCTTCACCTGGTACAGCGCATTATGTCTCTCTCTCCAGATGAGACATCCGACTTCCCGGATGCTGAGTTCCACGCAAATCTCCATTCCCTCCTTGCTCACAACCAGGAGGTTTTTGAAGGCATGGGGACATTGCCATACACGTACAAGATTCGACTCAGACCGGACGCCATCCCTGTCGTTCACGCACCTCGCAGGGTTCCTGCGCCACTCAAAGACCGCCTCAAGGCACAACTGCAGATTCTTCAGGACCAAGGGGTCCTATCCAGGGTCACGGAGCCCACGTCATGGGTCAGCTCCATGGTCTGTGTAAAGAAGCCCTCTGGCGAGCTCCGTATATGTATAGATCCAAAAGATCTGAATAACAACATCATGCGGGAACACTATCCCATCCCGAAACGAGAAGACCTCACCAGCGAGATGGCGCGAGCCAAAATATTCACTAAATTGGATGCGTCCAAAGGATTCTGGCAGATCCAACTGGACCCGGCCAGCCGAAGACTATGCACATTCAACACCCCTTTTGGCAGATTCTGCTACAACCGGATGCCATTCGGCATCATTTCGGCATCTGAAGTATTCCACCGCATTATGGAGCAGATGATGGAAGGCATCGAAGGGGTACGTGTATATGTGGACGATATCATCATTTGGTCCACCACTCCGCAGGAACACATGCATCGTCTACGACGTGTCTTTACCCGCATACGACAAAATGGCCTGCGTCTCAACCGTGCGAAGTGTGCCTTCGGCCAGACGGAGCTGAAATTCCTCGGGGACCACATCTCAAGGTCAGGGGTCCGTCCCGATGCAGACAAGGTTAGCGCCATCACAGCCATGCCACGACCGGCTGACAAGAAGGCTGTCTTAAGATTCCTGGGCATGGTCAACTTCCTTGGGAAGTTCATTCCCAACCTGGCTTCTCATACAACAAATATGCGCCATCTCGTAAAAAAATCGACAGAATTCAACTGGCACCAATCGCATCAGCGGGAATGGGAGGAGCTCAAGCACAAACTGGTCACGGCACCAGTGCTGGCCTTCTTTGACACGACTCGCCCTACAAAGATCTCAACAGACGCCAGCAAATCTGGTATTGGAGCGGTACTCCTGCAAAAAGACAGCACGTCATCATGGGCCCCGGTTGCGTATGCCTCACGAGCCATGACCCCTACCGAACAGCGCTACGCGCAAATCAAAAAAGAATGCCTGGGCTTGTTAACTGGACTGGACAAGTTCCATGACTATGTGTATGGCCTGCCACGATTTACGGTCGAAACTGACCACCGCCCCCTGGTCAACATCATTAACAAAGACCTGAACGACATGACTCCTCGCCTCCAGCGCATCTTACTTAAACTCAGGAGGTACGATTTTGAACTGATCTACACTCCGGGGAAGGAACTCATCGTGGCGGACACTCTTTCCCGAGCAGTGAGCACACCACCAGATGCGGAGGGGTTCGTGCGTCAAATTGAGGCACACGTAACTCTGACAGCAGCAAATCTGCCAGCTGATGATCCTAGTCTGGCCCACATACGCGCAGAGACGGCGACTGACCCCCTTCTGCAGCGAGTGATGCGCCACATGACGGAAGGGTGGCTAAAAGGGCAGTGCCCCCAGTTTTATAATGTGCGAGATGATCTCACCAACATAGACGGGGTCCTTATGAAATCACACAGGATCGTTATTCCGCACAGCGTGCGCCAGATGATTCTTCATCAACTACACGAAGGCCACTTGGGCGTCGAAAAATGCAGACGAAGGGCCCGGGAGGCGGTATATTGGCCGGGTATTAATGAAGACATAGCCAACATGGTGCTCAACTGCACAACCTGTCAGAGGTTTCAGCCGGCGCAACCTCCGGAAACACTTCTACCACACGAGATGGTGACGTCCCCCTGGGCGAAGGTGGGTGTTGACCTATTTCACGCGCTCGGCAGAGATTACATTGTTATTATAGACTACTTCTCAAACTACCCGGAAGTCATGCCTCTCCATGATCTGACGTCGTCCGCAGTCATTGGGGCCTGCAAGGAAACATTTGCTCGCTATGGCATTCCAAGGACTGTCATGTCAGACAATGGACCTTGTTTTGCCAGCCGTGAATGGTCGTCCTTTGCCGCAGCATATGGTTTCACTCATGTGACATCCAGCCCTCTGCATCCACAATCGAACGGGAAGGCTGAAAAGGGTGTCCACATCGCCAAGCGGCTCCTGTGCAAGGCGGCTGCTGCCGGATCGGACTTTAACCTTGCCTTGCTGGCCTATCGATCGGCCCCGTTATCCACGGGTCTCTCGCCAGCGCAGCTACTAATGGGTCGCTCCCTCAGGACGACGGTACCGTCCATCCTGGCACCAACGACAGACCATGAGGCGGTTCTTCGGAACATGCAACTGCAGCGTGATCGCCAGAAAAGTCGGTACGACACACGAGCGACGGACCTGCCCCCCCTGTCCTCCGGAGACAAAGTACGCGTCCATCAACCGTATGGTGGCTGGTCAGCACCGGCCGAAGTCCTCCGACAAGTGGCTCCCTGCTCGTTCCTGGTTCGCATGCCGGATGGTTCCGTGCGTCGCCGCAATCAGCGCGCCCTTCGCCGACTTCCACGCTCACAGCCACACAGCACACACACGCCAGATCCTCAACAGGCTTCCGAGGATGACTTTGTGGAGCTGCCGCACATCACGCCCTTTCCATCGCCACCCATGGCCATGCCTGCACAGCAGCCGGTGGTTCTTGATCCACCCTTGAGGCGGTCAACCCGAACTCGTCGCAAGCCCATTAGACTGGACTTATAATACCGTTCATATGTTTAACAAGTTGCACAATTTTACATGATAACCTGTTGTTGTTTATCGTTCCAGAGGTCGTCTGACTGGACAACTGTTCAAGTTTGTTTTTTCTTCTTCTCTCGTTCGCATTTATGTTATGTTATGGTACAACTTGGCTCATGTGACGCACCCGACATCGCCCCATGTACATAGTTCCGTCATATGCACATGCTGCACACGACACACACACACTCCTAGATGCACTCAAGACACGATCATATTTATCACCACGTAGGCACATATCTTTGTAAAAAGGGGGGATGTCATGATATTCAAACACACACATCATGATGGACACACTCACAGGCAAATCAGAGTACACAACACCACAACCAATCACAGACAAGAACACCAACCATATAAAAAGCACGAGCACGACACCTGGTGGTCAGTAGGTCTGGGGAGAAGGGAACAAGAAAGAGCTGTTAAAACACCACAAGCAGGGAACCCCCCACGTGCAGAGTGCAAAGACCAAACTGTAAATAGTAAGTTTAAATAAAGAAGCGTTGTACCATATGCAACTGTGTTGGCTCATCTGTGTGTCAGAACACCCAACACCACATGAATGTTTACGACTGCTGTGCCCTGCTGCTGTGCATTCTTCTTTACTTGCTAAGGCCAGAGGGCCTGGCAGTGGATTTCTGTACAGCCACTTACATCAATTTTGCTGTAGAATTGACAGTGTGTATGAGCACGTTCAAGTGTCACTCTCTGCTGAGATTAGAAGCACCTAGGTTGCCTAGGAATTTTAACAACAGAGAATTCAAATCCCAGAGTCACTTGAACTTGACTGTATTGATGTGGGCAATTTAGCCAGTTCACAAGTACTTTGTTCGATATGATAATAGGCATCAGTGCAGAATGCCAGTGGGAGTACTGCCCGAACTGGTCACAATTTTCCAGTGCATGTTGATATGTGTTCAAAATGTATTCTATAGTGTAACATCTTGTACTTCTGCAGGGAAGTGTGTGAAAGGTTGAACCCAATAATTCTATTATGTATCTATAGAGATACTTAACTGTTTTACAAACACAAACATGATTACAAACACAAGGTGGATGCAGAATAAGGCCATCCATTTACTATGTCCCATTCAGCCAAATTGCAACTAAGCAACATGAAAGGCAGGAGATCAGATGAAGTGAGTGAGACACTGCCTTATCTGGAATTCTGTGTGCGTGAGTATAAGAGGGGGGAGCTTTTTAAAAATTCATTTACAGGATGTGGACGTCGCTCGCTAGGCCAGCATTTATTGCCCATCCCTGAAGTTGCCCTTCAGAAGGTAGTGGTGAGTTGCTTTCTTGAACCGTTGCAGTCCTTGAGGTGTAGGTACATCCACAGCGCTGTTAGGGAGGGAGTTCCAGGATGTTGCCCCAGTGACAGTGAAGGAGTGACGCTATATTTCCAAGTCAGGGTGGTGAATGACTTGGAGGGGAACCTTCAGATAGTGGGGTACCAGACATCTGCTGCTGTTGTCCTTCTAGATGGTAATGGTCATGGGTTTGGAAGGTGTTGTCTAAGGAACCTTGGTGAGTTACTGCAATGCATCTTGTAGATGGTACACACGGTTGACACTGTTCATCGGTGGCGGACGGTTTGTATGTTTGTGGAAAGGGGAAACAATCAAGTGGCTTTCTTTTTCATAGGCCATAATTTTCCAGAACGTGAACGGATGCGTGCTCGACCTGAACTTGCATGTATCCCGCTAGAAGTTGCCGGGCACACAGCACAACGTCATGGTGCCATCACGTGATATTACTGTTGGTGGGTGCACATGAGGGTTGGAAACACTCCAAAATTAAAAGGATAATTAATCAATTAAACATGCACTTGTTGCAAATTTAACAAAACCCGTGCATTTTTACACATGGACCAATAAGCCAGGAGGAGTTGAAATGTTTTCACCATTCCTGATCCAGGGCGGGAGATAAAATCCTACCACCAACTAACGGCACGCCACTGAGAAATACCCGGTTGGGGGACTGGAGAATCCCGCCCCATATTTTTTGACACTTCGGGGGAAAAAAAAGCTACAGGGTGATCCCACAACGTCATGGTGGCAGGGTGGTTCTGAATGGATCCCCCCCACCAACAATTTAAGCTCTTAAAAGATCTGCCATTTTTAAAGAGTGCCCTATTTGAAAAAAACTGTTAGTAAGAGATGGGATACCCCACTTACGCACCCCCTCCTTAACAGGCACAGAACACCCGTCCATCACAGAACTCTACACCCACCCCCATACCCCCTCCACACGGAATACCCCTCCCACCACTGAACTCCACGTCCACTATGGAACTCCATTCCCATCTCCACGGAACACCCCGCCCCCAACCACGGAGCCCCCCCTCTACCCCCACTAAGCAGTTGGTGCCAGATCAGTGCCAAGGCACTACTCGGGCATGAGCCTCGTCCCACAGGAGGCTGTACTCACCTATGCCATCCCAGTGAGATCTGTTCGCCAGGTGCTCGTCACAGGGGACCAGTTGTGAATGGACAGGGAGTGCGGGGAGGGGGTGGACAATCAGGCATAAATGCACGATATGCCTATTCAATTAAATATAAATGGGGATCCCGACTTAAAGGTTATGAGCGGGGATAAAAACCAGCTGCTAGATGGCGGTTTTGTGGTGGGGTACAGGAACTGGCTGCTGGTGTGCCTCTGTGTGAGAGAGAATTTGTGACAGAGAGAGAGAGAGAGAGAGAGTGCATGTGTGAGAGTGTCTGGTGGAGCTCGGAACCTACGGAGGGTGGGTGGGGAAGGGGTTAGTAGTGCTGTTGTGTGCTCAGAGCTGAAAGCTGCCCAGACCTCAGGCAGTCTCAATTTGCTTCCTCAAGGGGGAGGAGCAAGGTCACATTTTAAAAAATTTGTTCATGAGATGTGTGGGTCGCAGGTTGGGCCAGCATTAATTGCCCATCCCGAATCTCCCTTGAGGGGACAGTTAACAGTCAACCACGTGACTGTGGATCTGGAGTCACATGTAGGCCAGGCCAGGTAAGGATGGCAGATTTATTTTCCCTAAAGGACATTAGTGAACCAGATGGGTTTTACGACAATCTACATCTGTCCCAGAGAGATGTGTGTGTAGGGGTGACTGACTGAATGAGTGTGTGGAGGGCAGTGCATAACACTGTGTGAGTGTGTGGGGTGAGTCTGCTTTATGCCCAATCCCAGTTTACCCACCCACTCCCACCACCACACATCAACACTTATACTCCACCCACTCACGCTCACCTACTCTCACTGATCTTCTCACACCATTCTATGACACTGCCGTACTTTTGCTCAGCAATTGATTCTTTCTTTAAACATCATCTTTTTTAAAAATTCAATTTATTGTTGTGCCAAACATGTCTTTCTGAAATTTGCTCATCGGGCCTTTGGGTGAGGAAAACATATGTAAATATGGCTCTCCCCGAGCAAAAAGCTTGGACAAGCCTGGTCTGAAGTGATTCAACAAGGCGCCAGAAAAGAGGAAAGGTGAAGAAGAATTGATTATGAAACCGAAATGTTAAAATTGAAAGGAACAGCAATGAATTCAAGCAACATTCTTTGCAATCACCTGCTTGCATCAGAAATCTGTGTAACAAAATATTTCATAATGATAAAACGACAAGATCACAATATTCAGATTGTTCACTGGGCAATCAAAGTGTTTTCTGAAGCAATACCAGTGTGTTTCATGCTGGCCAGCCCTTAATTGGTCAGCCAGCGTGAAATTGTGTTTTCCAGGTGCACGTGGGCAGAAGCGGACACCGCAGATGCTTCCATCCCCAGAGATTGATCTCTCTTGCTGGCCAGAAACGTCTAGCCATTAAAATTTTCATTCCTTTTATGTAGGTGTAAAAGTTTTAAAAATAAACAACTACTGAACACTGCAGTTAGGGAAAGATAATAAGATAATAGAAAACCTTTTAGATTGGAACTATATCGCTGCTCCATCTGCCACTGGGTCAATTCCTGGAACTGCCTTCCTAACAGCACTGTGGGTGTATCTGCACCACATCCAATGCAGCAGTTCAAGTAGGCAGCTCACCACCATCAATACCAATTAGAGATGGGCAATAAATGCTGGCCTAGCCAGCGACACCCACATCCTGTGAATGAAAAATTAAAAAATATTGGTGGTGAGATTCGACAGAAAGGGCCCATTGCCATAGCAACACACTTGGATGGTTCGGCATGCATGAAGATAATCAGAAAATTGGTTGTTTGAGGTATATCAGGTGGTGTATCAGTCTATACGCCAACAATATTTTGTATGCAATAACATCAGCCTTCTCCGGGAATGTGTCCAGCTCCAGTTTGAACATCCTGCAAATCTGTATCCACTGCATTAGCCAACAAATTAGTCCAAAGGTCAATTACCCGCTGGGGAAATGAAAACCTCCTGACATCTAATGAAAATCAGTTTCATTTTAAAAAAATATTTTTATGCTCCTCCTTTTTCACATTTTCTCCCAAATTTACACCCACCAACAATAAACAATAATCAGCAACAAATATGTTAATCTCCATAACAATAACAAAGATCCCATCCTCCCACCAACCCCCAAACATTAGCCCGCATGTTTACATAAACAAAAGACAAAAAGGAATCAGGGATTACCCATAGTCACCCTTAATACACACAGCCCCCCTCCCCCCCAACCCACCCACTCACCCCCCCCCCCCCAAACTAATGTTCGATGTTATCCAGTTCTTGAAAGTGCATAATGAATATTGCCCATGACTTGTAGAACCCCCCCGTCCTTCCCCTCAGTTCAAACTTAACCTTCTCAAGAGTCAAGAATTCCAACAGGTCCGCCATGCCAGGGCACAGGGTGGAGAGGCTGCTCTTCATCCGCCTTCGGGCGATCAACGAGGCGAAGGCCAAGTTATCTGCCTCCGCACCTGTTTCCAACCCTGGCTGGTCCGACACCCCGAATATGGCCTCCTGGGGACCGAGGTCCAGTTTCACATGCACCACCTTGGAAATGACCCGAAAAACTTCCTTCTAATAATCCTCTAGCTTTGGACAGGACCAAAACATATGAACGTGGTTAGCACCCCCCTCCCCCCGCAATGCTCACACACATCTTCTACTCCTTCAAAGAATTGGCTCATCCTCGCCCTCGTGAGGTGTGCTCTGTATACCACCTTCAGCTGTATCAGCCCCAACCTCGCACATGATGTGGAGCACCTCACACCAGATCCCCCTCCTCTATAACCTCTCCCAACTCTTCCTCCCACTTGGCTTTGATCCCTTCCAGTGGTGCCTTATCCTCTTCCAAAATGGCTCCGTACACTGCTGACACTACCCCCTTCTCCAGTCCCCATGTCCTCAGCACCTCCTCCAGCAATGTGGAGGCCGGTGTCTCCGGGAAGCTCTGTATCACCTTTCTGGCAAAATCTCGAACCTGCATGGATCTAAACATTTCTCCATGCTCCAGCCCATACTTCGCTTCCAGCTCCTTCAAGCCTGCAGACCGACCCCTAAGAAACAAATCTTTTAGCATCTTAATCCCCTTCTCTTCCCATTTCCGGAAATTTCCATCCCACCTCCCTGGCTCAAATCTGTGGTTCCCCCGAATCGGCATTTCCCTTCACCCTGCCCCCAACCCAAAGTGTTGGTTAAACTGCCTCCAGATTTTCAATGAAGCTTTATTACCGGACTCCCTGAGTATTTCCCCGGAGCTATCGGGAGCGGCGCTGTTGCTGGTGTTTTCAGTCACGACTCCCTGCACAAACTCTCCTCCATTCTGACCCACTGGGAATCAACCCCTCTGACCCAGCTCCGCACCTTCTCCACATTCGCCGCCCAGTAGTAGTACATCAGGTTCGGGAGACCCAAACCCCCTGCCTGCCTTCCCCGCTGTAGTAGCACCTTTCTAACTCTCGCCACCTTCCCTCCCCATATGAACGAGGTAATCCTTCCCTCAATCTCCCTGAAAAAAGCCTTTGGCAGGAAAATCGGTAGGCATTGAAAAATAAACAGAAATCGCGGCAACACATTCATTTTTACCGCCTGTACCCGACCCATCAGTGACAGAGGGAGCTCTCCCCACCAAACTAGAGATGTTGTATCTGCGAAGCCTCCCCCACTCCCGGGCAACCTGCACCCCCGATACCTAAAGTGAGTCCCTGCCCTACGGAATGGCTGCCCCCCCCCACCCCTGGCCGAGACACCACAAAATACTCATTCTTGTCTAGGTTCAACTTGTACCCCAAGAAAGACCCAAATACCCGCAGTAGCTCCAATATTCCCCCTATCGACACACTCGGTTCCAACGCATATAACAGCAAGTCGTCGGCATATAAGGACACCCTATGCCCTATCTCCCCCCCCCCCCCCCCCCCGCACTATTCCTTTCCATGCTCCCGAACTTCTGAATGCGATGGCCAACGGCTCAATTGCAGGGGGGACATAGGACATCACTGCCTCGTCCCATAGTGGAGAGAAAAGTATCTCGAGCTGATGTTTGTGCGGACACTCGCCCGTGGCTCCTTATATAGTAGCTTTACCCAGTTCACAAACCTTGGTCCAATCCCAAACCGCTCCAGAACTGCCATCAAGTACCCCCATTCTACCCGCTCAAACGCCTTCTCAGCGTCCAATGCCACAACCACCTCTGTTTCCTTCCTTTCCACCGGTGCCATAACCACATTCAAAACCCTCCTAATGTTCAAAAAAACCTGCCTCCCTTTCACGAACCCCGTCTGATCCTCATCTATCACCTTCGGGAGGCACTCCTCCAGCCTACCCGCCAGTACCTTCGCAATACTTTTGCGTCCACATTCAGAAGTGATATGGGCCGATACGACCCACACTCCGTCGGATCCTTATCTTTTTTTAGCAACAGTGAAATCGATGCCTGCCCCAAGGTTTGTGGCAACACCCCTTCCCTATCGCCTCTTCAAACATCCCCACCATCAGGGGTGCCAGCTTATCCTTGAAGTTTTTATAATATTCCACCGGAAACCCATCCGGCCCTGCCACCTTCCCCAAATGCATCCTCCCAATCGCATCCTTTATCTCCTGCTCCACTATCGCTCCTTCTAATGTAGCCCTGTCCCCCTCCCCTAGCCTCGGGTACTCCAACCCATCTAGAAATTCCTGCATCTCATGGTCCCCACCGAGTGGCTCTGACCTGCACAACCTCTCATAAAATTCCTCAAAGACCTTGTTAATCAATTCCGGAGCCACCACCAACTTCCCTGCCCTGTCCCTCACCTGAACAATTTCCCTTGCCGCTGCTTCCCTCCGGAGCTGACCTGCCTTATCTCCATGTTCATAAACTGCACCTCTTGCTCGTCTCAGTTGGCGCACCGCCTTCCTGATAGACAGTCGGTCGAAGCTCGCCTGTGGTTCCTTCCTCTTTTCCAGCTTCGCTGGGTCCCCATCTTCTGCATAACTCCTATCTACCTCCAACATCTCATCTATTACCCTCTGCCGCTCCAGCCTCTCCTCTTTGTCCACCCTGGCCTTATACAAAATTACCTCATCCCTCACCATCGCCTTTAGAGCCTCCCAGACAATTGCCTTCAACACCTTACCCGTACAGTTGAAACCTGCATATTCCTTAATTACCTTTTCAATTTTCTCACAGAACACTTGGTTCCCCAAAAGCCCCACATCCAGTTTCCACCCCAGCCTCTGCGCTACCCCCTTCTCCAGTACCATATCCACCCAATGCGGAGCATGATCTGACACTGCAATTGCCGAGTGTTCCGACCACTTAACCCTAACCAGCAAAGCCTTCCCCACCATAAAGAAGTCGATCCGTGAGTATACCTTATGGACTGCTGAGAAAAACGAGTAACCCCATTCCCTTGGGTGCAGGAACCTCCAAGGGTCCACCCCTCCCATTTCCACCATTAGCCCAGCCAGCGCCTTCGCCTCCCCTGATGGGACCAGCGAGCGCGGCCCTGATCTGTCCAACCTTGGCTCCTGCACCAAGTTCCAGTCCCCCCCCACAATCAGTTTGCGTGTGTCCAAGTCGGGGATGGCCCCAAACACCTTCTTCGTGAATCCCACATCGTCCTAATTGGGACCGTATACACTTAACAGCGCCACTAATCTCCCCTCCAGCGCTCCTGTCACAATCACGTATCTACCCCCCTGATCTGCCACCACCTTCTCCATCTGGAAGCGTACCCTTTTGCTGACCATTACCGCTACCCCTCGAGCCCTTCTGTCAAATCCAGAGTGAAACGCTTGACTAACCCAGCACTTTTTAAGTCTCACCTGGTCCTTCACCCTCAAGTGAGTCTCCTGCAGCAGTGCCACATCGGCTTTCAAACTTTTAAGATGCGCAAGCACCCTTGACCTCTTGTCCGGACTCCTAGCCCTCTCACGTTCCACGTGACTACCCTAACTGGGGGTCTCTCACCCCCCTCCCCCCACCCTTCTTATCCACCATCATCATACCACCGGGCCCTGCCCCGTGAGCCTGACCCGCCCCTGTCCATTGTTAACATCGAACCCCCCCCCCCTTTGAAAAAACATCTCCCAGCATCAATCTCTTCCCCCCCCCCCTCTCTCGCTCGCCTCGTAGGCCCATTGAAGCCTGCTATCCAGGCTCCAACATCTGCAGCCCTCCTCTAACCAAAATCAGTTTCTGTTTACAATGAGCACCAGACACAAAATTGAGGAAAGATTATGTTATCAGCTACCTGAATGCTTCAATGACTCCAGGATATAACATATTTTTAGAAAGAAAACCTGTTTATGTGACTGCCTGTGGCACTTGGAGTCAGCCTCATATTTAGCAGCCAGCAGATGTAGTCTATCGACCATATTTTTGATGCTAAGGGAATGCTGGTAATAGCTTTCTTGCTTAATCGACAGCAAAATAAAATCTACTTGGACGTAGTAGGCAGTTTAAAAATGAATATTCCCAAGGAAGTTCTATATTTACAATAATTAGTCACTTACGATGAGCTGCTCTCCAACTATTTCATTATCCATGGGTCACTTTTAATAATGAATACGTCTTCTTTCTGTTATCTCCGCAAAAGAGTTTTCTGCAACTTTTGAATGAATATTGCAGGGTAAAATTAAATAATCACATAAAATTATTCTCTAATTCTATTTTGCAACTCTACATTTGATAGCGTACATTTGTGGAATGAACATCTGCAAATGGTCTATATTTTAATTTTGGTGCAGTTAAAGTTCCCTCAAGATTTAATAAATCTCAAAATTGCATCAACATAAAAAATGTTATGTCACAAATTGTCCCTGCAAAACCTCAATCAGTAAACAACAAGGCTGCAATGATTAGAATATGTTAAAGTACCAGATTTCTGTGTTGAACATTGGACCTGACAGCCTGAAAACATCTAAAAAAATATGCTTGTATAGCTGAGTCAAACCATTCAGGTATCATGTTGTGGAAAATTAATTAGCACTAGCACAAAAGCTGTATCTCCCAGGAAACCCAAGTGCATCATATGTCTGATAAGAGTCGTACTGTGCTTTTATTACCACTAAGTGCTTGAAACAACAAACATAGCTTCTATGGTGCCAGGTTTAGCACTGTCCTGCAGTTAGCAATCCACAGGATCATCACTTGGTTGACTGCGAATGGGCTAAGGCTGATGCACTGCATGCTAGCATTCAATTTAACATGTGTTTCACCTACAAGAGATGAGTGAAGTAGTCTTTGAAGATGTCTCGCGTGTAGAGTGATATTTTAACAATAACAGGATCCAACTAAAACAAGGGGAAAGTTTGGTCAGGAGAGGTGGCAGACAAATGCAGCACACGAGTGGACTCTTGCGGCTCCCAAATGTTTTTCAAAAACTAAAAGCCTTTTCCGCAGTGGCTCAATGCCAATGATCAATGAGGGTCCAATGTACTCCCACTGAACCAGGTGGGTGTCTGGCCCACCCGTTTAGAGGTGCAGACCTAAATGGCAGTAAGTGTCACCTGAGCAAAAACAAGACAGTAAGGGAAGCACAAGGATTTTCAGGGTGCTACCTACCATCTGTTCCTTTGGCAGAGGGAATTAAAAATCCTCCTCAACTGTCGGTGCCAGTTGTATTGCTACTTTTGTCGCGTGAACCTTATAACTCTGCTTCTATTACATTGATCCAGAGTTCTGTGTTTCACCAGCCTTTTCTTTTTGCTTTGTAAACTGAGACCATAATAGAATACAAATTAGAAACAGGAGCCGATCACTCGGCCTCTCGAGCCTGCTCCACCATTCAATAAGATTTTAATCTCAACCCCACATTCCCACCTACAAAAATGATACTACAATTGTGTGATTTAAATTGAGTGACAGACGAGAGAGATGTGGGATGTGCCAACAATTCAACTGATGACTTTGCGAAGCATGTGATTGATTTGGGTTAGTTAACGTATCACTAAAAATACTTCACAACCCTTACCCACAGAATGCATAAAGAAGAAAACTCGGATGACAGTTTGTGATGTGTGCCGTGGAGAATCTCTTCAATATTTTAGTAATTGTATTTACAACATTTTCTCTGGACTATCTCAGCCTTGATGTCTGCTGTGAGATATGGATTTGTCTTATAACATGAATTGTTGATTCCAGGCACCCACCAAAAAAATATCGAGAGAACATGGCGCAAGTTGTTGACCACTTTAACCTCCCTTACATAAAAGGCAAACTTGTCACTTTTCCCACGGCCCCTCTTGTTTTTTCCCATGCATCATCCAGAATTAGTCATCTCTTTGTGTCTCGTACAATGTGATAATTCTTAGTTACTTCCAGTCCACGTACTTCTGGTATTGTTGTGTACTTACTAGTCCGTCTAATTTTGAATATAAGGGTTAATTTCACAAAGTGCCACTACAGTCTCCCACACCTGCCGCTCGGGCTCTGTGGCAAGTGTAACATTGATTGTGAATAGTAAGTTTGCAACCACAAAAAAGCATGAGGGTCATTTTTATTTCCATATAGAATAATATATTTATTCCCAGATTTGCTTACATAAACATTGTAAGGTTCCAACCGCCCTGCACGTTCCATGCAATGGTAATCGGACGTATTCTAAATATGGCTAAGATCCGTTGACAACGTGCATGATAACCTATAAGAACTCATCAGGAGTTCACAATCAACAATGACCATCCACAATCATGGTGCATCTTCATTGCAGAAATCCTTCCAGTTATCTCTAAGGGGCAGGAGGGAAGAATAAAAATGAATAAATTAATGTCAGCATGATAAAGACCTGGTGCTGGATTCTCCAATAATGGGGCTATGACCCCATGCCAGCGGAGTCCTGAGCAATTCTCCTACCTGCAGGGGGCTGGCAGAGCCCTGGAGTGCTTCTCGCAGCTCTGGCTGCGGATACAGGGCCCCGCACTTCCGGTCAGGACTTCGCACATGCGCACGGCGGCGGCCTGCAGCGGCCACGCCATGCGCAATGGCGGACTCGGACTGCAGACTGTCATCCAAAATGTAGGCCCCCTGAGATCGCGTGCGCACCATCGCTCCCCTGGCCGACCATGAGGGCCCCCCCCAGTGATCTATCCCCCCCCCGCCCCCCACCAAGTCGGCCGCAGACTGAGCCCGCAGCTGCCACCCGAGGTTTCTGTCGGCCGATACATGGTTAGAACCACGCCATCGGGAACTCTGCCAGTTTTGCGCGGAGAATCGTGGGGGCGGGGTGTGGCCTCTGTCAATAGCCCCCTAGCCGCACCGCATAGACCACACGCGAGAGATTCCTGTCCCCGGAGAATCGCTTCAGGGCCACCGGTCCCCATTTCCTCGTAAACAGCCATTCTCCGCCTCCGCGCTGAACACAATTTCGGCACAGGGCTGTGGAGAATCCAGCCCATGCTCATTTTAAGGTTATTCATCCAAAAAGAAAATATCTTTCTCAGTATCAAATTCCTAGGGGTGCACATCTCCAAAAATCTGTCCTGGTCCACCCACGTCGACACTACCACCAAGAAAGCACAACAGTGCCTATACTTCCTCAGGAAACTAAGGAAATTCGGCATGTCCACGTTGACTCTTACCAACTTTTACAGATGCACCATAGAAAGCATCCTATCGGGCTGCATCATAGCCTGGTATGGCAACTGCTCGGCCCAGGACCGCAAGAAACTTCAGAGAGTCGTGAACACCGTCCAGTCCATCACACAAACCTGCCTCCCATCCATTGACTCCATCTACACCTCCCGCTGCCTGGGGAAAGCGGGCAGTATAATCAAAGATCCCTCCTACCCAGCTTACTCACTCTTCCAACTCCTCCCATCGGGCAGGAGATACAGAAGTCTGAGAACACACACGAACAGACTCAAAAACAGCTTCTTCCCCACTGTCACCAGGCTCCTAAATGACCCTCTTATGGACTGACTTCATTAACACTACACCCTGTATGCTTCATCCGATGCCAGTGCTTATGTAGTTACATTGTATATGTTGTGTTGCCCTATTATGTATTTTCTTTTATTCCCTTTTCTTCACATGTACTTAATGATCTGTTGAGCTGCTCGCAGAAAAATACTTTTCACTGTACCTCGGTACACGTGACACTAAACAAATCCAATCCAATTACTCTTTCTCCCCAGAAGCAGCAATCTCCTTTGGGAACCACAAAGGGAAAACATTGATGATGTGCAGGGCCCGATAATGAATCCTTGGAGTTCTCAGCCCCAAGAATATTCCTTACCTCTGATCCAGCAAACACCAGGAGAAACATATAGTAAAATGTATGAAGAAATAGGCCTCTAGAATGTTTACATGTTTCATTAATAATGTCTTCAGCAATGTGCTAGAAAGGCTTAATTGTAGTTAAGGTGATTAATTTGTGAACAGATGGAGAAATCATTTTAAAGTGGACATCTGTAACTTTTCTGAAGGAATGCCTGTAGCAGCGTCTCCCTCAGTCACTTATTTTATTTTATGTAAATGTTCTAAATTACCACTAATGATGGGAAGAGTGCCTCGGGACATTAAAGTTACAAGAAAACTGTACATTGTTCATTATAAATACATGTATGTATCAGAACAATATTCTCCCCTTGCCAAACTATTCTGGCGCAGTTATGACACTGACATCAGCCCAGCAGAGTCACTGGACAACTGATAGCCAATTTGATTGGCCAGCAGCTCTGAATGGCAGGACTTCCTCTCGAGTGAGGAGCAGAAGCTCCGCCTGCAGCCCCTTAATGCTTATTCGAGTGTAAATTGGCTGCAGGGTACTCTGTCGGCGGCACACTCCGGATGGCAGGATGGAAGACCAAGACCCGACCATTCAAAAAGTTAAGGCCCAGGTGTGTTCTCACCAAAGCCATGTACAATTGCAGCAAGGCATCCTTACTCTTGTACCTCAACCTCTTCCAATAAAGGGCAATACTATTTCTCCTCCTAATTGTTTAACGTGGGTGCATGTTAACTTGCTGTTTTTAAAGTACAAGGACGCCCAAATCTCTCTGAACATCATCAATATAGATCTTCACAATTCCAAAACAAACTGTTTTTCTATTCTTTCTACCAAGGTGAAACTTTACATTTATTCCCATTATCGTTCCATCTGCTGTCTACTTTCCACCTCACTAAACCTGTCTGTATCACTCTGCAACACCCCTGCATGCTCCTCACAGCATACTTTCTCACATAGCATTGTATTGCCAGCAAAACTAGATATTACTTCAACATATCCCCTTCGACAGTTTCAAAGGCCTGGTTGATATTTACAGCAAAATTCAAACCATTTATATTGATTCTGGAAATCAAATTGGGCAGGTAGCAATTGGAGATACATTAGATTTATGTCACGCGTACCGAGGTACACGTCATCTAAGTCATAAATATTTATTGTATGTGCTGTGGCCCTCGTACTGATATTTGTGTCGCCCCACTAATAACAGCCTAACGACCTGAAAACTGACCAGGTCTTGCTCCCCATTTTATGTCAATTAACCAATACTCTGGATGTGTTCGTATATTATCTCCAACCACAAGCGACCTTTCATATGTAGTCTTTGTGTGACGCCTTATCAAATTCTGAAAATATTCAAATATGAAAGAGCAACTAAAGTAACTAAAAGGGTATAGATATGGTGAACAGTTAGAGGCTTTTTCCCAGGGCGGAAATAATAATTACAAGGGGAGCATAAGTTCAAGGTGAGGAGGGATAGGTTCAGGGGCGATGTGCGAGGGAAGATTTTTACACAGAGGGTGGTGGTGGACTGGAATGCACTGCCAAGTGAGGTGGTTGAGGCAGATACGTTAGCGACCTTTAAGACTTATCTAGATAGACACATGAACAGATGGGGTATAGAAGGAAACAGGTGGTTGGTCTAGATAGGACATGTCATCGGTGCAGGCTTGGAAGGCTGAAGGGCCTGTTCCTGTGCTGTATTGTTCTTTGTGTAAAGTGAATGTTGGTCCTCTAGAGAATTAATCTGGGAACTAATAATGGCGAACAAAGAAATGACAGAAGCATTGAACAGACATTTTGTGTCTGGCTTCACTGTGGAAGACTTAAAAATAACTTCCCAAAGATAATTGAAAATCAAGAAGCAAAGTAGGGGAGGAACTTGAACCAATTGCCATCAGCAGGGGAAAGGTACTGTGAAAACATTTGGACCTAAAGGCTGATAATTCCTGGGATCTGATGGCCTGATGAGTCTTAAAAGAAATGACTGCAGACATGATGGAAGCAGTGGTTGTGATTTTCCAAAATTCTTGAAGGGTCCCAGCAGATTTGAAAATAGCAGACATAACATATAACCTAACATCTGTCATTGGGAAATTGCTAGAATCCATTGTTAAGGAGGTTATTGCAGAATACTTTGAAAATTATAATGGTATCAGGCAGAGTCAACATGGTTTTGTGAAAGGAAAAGCAAGTTTGACTAATTTATTAGAGTTCTTTGAGGAAATAACAAGCAAGGTGTATAAAGGGGGACCTGTGGATACGGTATACTTGGATTTCTCAAAGGCATTGGATAAGGTTACGACACAAGACAGTGTAAGGGGTAACATACTGGCATTGATAAAGGATTGGTTACCAACGGGAAGCAGGCAGTAGGGGCAAATGGGTCTTCTTTGGGTTGGTAAGCTGTGACTAGTTGAATGCTCCAGGGATCAGTACTGGGGACTCAAATATTCATAATCTATAGCAATGACTTGGATGAAGGGACCTAATGTATGGTAGCTAAATTTGCCAATTATACCAAGATAAGTAGGAAAGTAGTTGGTCGAGTGGAGGGAAAAAGTCAACAAAGGAATATAGACAGGGTAAATGAGTGGGGAAGAAATTGGCAGGTGAAGTATAATGTGGGAAAATGTGAACATGTCCATTCTGGCAGGAAGAATAAAAAAGTAGCATGTTGTTTAACTGGTGAGAGATGGCAGAAAGCAGTGGTACAAAGGGATCTGGGTGTCCTGGTCCATGAATCATGAAATGCTAGTATGCAGGAAGCAAGTGATACGGAGGTAAGTGAAATGTTTGCAGTTATTGCAAGGGGAATGGAATGTGACAGTAAAGATGTTTGGATACAGTTGTGTAGGGCAGGCATTGTCAAACTCGGGGGCGCGGGCGGGTGTCGGGAAGATTGCGAAGCCGTCCGTCACTGCGCTCCCAATTGCGCAAATCTGTGCGCAACAGCCGCAGCAGCCGGCTTTTAGTAATGCCGGCTGCAAGCGGCCTTCAAAATGGCCAAGAACAGATAAAAAATATTTGGCCGCACTGCACATGCGCACCGATGATCAGGCATGCATGTGCAGTGCGGCCGCAATTTTTTTTTTTTATATGGTCGCAGCCATTTTTTTTCAAGTTCGGGGGGGCCAAAGGGACCGTTGGGGCTAAAGGGACCCAAAACCATTTCCCTCATTTTTGTCAGCAACAAACAAGGTAAGAGAAAATGGTGGGTCGTGCAGGACGGCCGGCGTGGGTCGCGAAGGTCAGCCGGGTTGGGTCCTGAAGGTTGGCCGATTGGTAAAAATGGATCCCCAGAAAAAAAGTTTGAACAACACTGGTGTTGGGTATGAGTGAGACCACATCGAGGGTACTGTGTACAGATGTGGCTTCCTTATTTAAGAAAGAACATGATTGCACTCGAAACCTGTCAGAGAAGGTTCACTCAACTGATCAGGGATGAGGGGGTTTTCCGATAGGAAAGGTTGAATAGGTTGGGCCTGTATCCATTGGAGTTTAGAAGAATGAGATGCAATCTTTTTGAAACATATAAGATCCTTACAGGTGAATGCTGAAAGAATGTTTCCCCTTGTGAAATAGACTAGAACAAAGGCACACATTTAAAAATACAGGTCTCCTATTTATAATGGAGATGAGAATTTTTTTCTCTGAGGGCCATTAGTCGGTGGAACATTTTTTGTCTTGAGGGCTGTGGAAGCAGGGTCATTGAATATTTTTAAGACTGAGTTAGATCGATTCTTCATCGGAAAGGAGTCAAAGGGTACACAGGATAGGAAGGAAAGTGGAGTTCATGCCACAATCAGATCAAGCATGATCTTATTGAATGGCACAGCTGACTCAAGGGGCTGAATGGCATAGTCTTCCTCCTAATTCATATGTTTGCAAGATATCCACTGGGTGAGGTTTTCTGCGACCCGCACGCCATGTTTTGCAGCGGCAGAGACGGCCGGACATGGCCGGCGGCGGGTTCTTCTGGTCCTGCTGCTGTCAATGGGGCTTCCAATTGTGTGCACCCTTCAACACCAGGAAACCCGCAGAGGGGGTTCACTGTCAGCGGGACCAGAAGATCCTGCCAACGAGAACGGCCACCGGGACTTCAGCCACCCCTTTTTACAACCCTGGGATGCAAGTCAGAGAATTTGTTGGCTTTTAATCCCATTAATTTCTCAGTATTTTTTCACTAACATTAATTACTTTGAGTTTCTCACTCTCATTTGAGTCTTCGATCCACAATATTTCTGTAATGCCTTATATTCATAATGCATCTCTGCCATTTCCTTATTCCCCATTATAATTTCCTTTGTTTTAATCGCTAAAACCCTAAGTTTACTTTTGATCTTCTCTTCCTTTTACATACCTCGTATGCAGTCTGCTTTGTTTTTTTATATTTCTTACTAATTCATCCACATTCAGTTTGATATTTCTTGCTAGTTTACTTTGTGCCATTTTGTTCCGCAAAGCACAATTTCCTTGAGGCACTTGATGCTGTGCAGAATCTGAAAGCTTTCAAATCTAATGCAGCTCAAATTAGCCACTCATATTGAACACAGTGCTGGGGGCAGACTGACTTCTGACCTCAGAGTGTTCCCATAGCTGAGACAGTAGTTCAAGTTACTTATACAACACCCTGGGGTAACACTGACTGCAACTGGATGCAGTTGTACTTGAAAGTAGGCTCCAAACTTTGGTGTTGGTTCAATACGCTTTATTGAACTTGTTAAGCAGTGCACACAGTTCGCTGTGGGTTTGTCACTCTACTAATCTGAGCATGCTTACTATAACTAACTAGACCAGACTAGCTCTGAGCCACGCGTAGAAGGTGCTAACTGATATATACACCCTGACTGGCACTCCAGTTGTCACCAGTGGAAAGAAGCAGAGTGTTGATGCCTCGTGTGTTTAATAGTGGGAAAACCACCTTCTAGTGTTCTGCCTGGTGATTGGTTGTGTTCTGTCCTGTGTGTTGATTGGCTGTACTGGGTGTCTGTCACTGCCTGTCTGTATCTCAGTATGTGCATGAGTGCATATCGTGACATCTACCCTTTTTTTAAAACAAAATGTTGATTGCTTGGAGCATATGCGACTGTATTTACATGTAGAACTATTTACATTAAATGGCGAGTGGATGAAAGTGAGTGGATGAATATTTGCATAAGAGGTGTCTAGCGTGCAGATACAAAACAAAATTTACAAGATAAATGCCTGTAAGTCCAATCTTTGGGGCTTGCGTCTGATCCTTGTCGACGGCCTGAGAGGTGGAGGTGGGGACGACGCCGCCTTAACAGGCGGGATTGCTGCCAAATTGGTGACGAAGTGTCTGGAGGAGGCACGACAACATATGGAAAAGTAGGATCTGGTGGTGGGCAGGCAACTTTGCGCAGTGCCCTTCTGTTGCACCTGACAATGGAGCCATCAGCCATACGAACTACAAACGATCTGGGAGCAGCCTGTCGAACAACAACAGCTGGAGCTGACCAGCCTCCATCAGGTAGCTTGATCCGAACAGCATCCTCCGGAGAGAGCACAGGAAATCGGTAGCATGAGCATCGTACGTCAGCTTTTGCCGGCTCCTGAGTTGCTGCACCTTTTGCAGCACTGGGAGGCGATCCAGGTCTGGTAAGTGTATGGCTGGAACAGTCATCCGCAGGTCTCTCTCTATTCATGAGGAGATGAGCCGGAGACATACCGGTGGACAGAGGGGTTGCCCTGTACGCCAACAGCGCAAGATTGAAGTCAGAAGCAGAGTCCGCAGCCTTGCAGAGCAGTTGCTTCACTATATGGACCACTTTCTCAACCTTCCTGTTGGACTGCAGGTCGTGTGGGCTTGAGGTGATGTGGTTGAATTGGTACGACTTGGCAAAATTGGACCACTCTTGGCTGTGGAAGCAGGGACCATGTCACTCATGATAGTGAGTGGAATACCATGCAAATGTCTCCTTGCAGGCCTTGATGACTGTCCTTGATGTGAGGTCTGACAGCTTCACAACTTCCGGGTAATTTGAGAAGTAATCTATGATGAGCACATAGTCATGCCCATTGGCGTGAAAAGGGTCGATTCCCACCTTGGACCACGGAGAGATCACGATCTCGTGTTGCTGGAGTGTTTCTTTTGTTTGAGCAGGCTGGAAACGCTGGCAGGTCGCACAATTGAGGACCATGTTGGATATGTCCTGGCTGATTCCAAGCCAATAGACAGCCTGCCGGGCCCTGCGCCTATACATTTCGACATCTAGGTGTCCCTTATGGATTTGTTTGAGCACTAAGCTCTGCATACTGTGAGGAATAACGATACGATCTAGCTTGAGGAGGATCCCCTCGACGACTGTCAGGTCGTCCTTCACATTAAAGAACTGAGGGCATTGCCCTTTTTGCCAGCCATTTGCAAGGTGGTGCATTACACGCTGCAGAAGAGGGTCTTTGGCAGTCTCTTCACGAATGCTGATCACTCTTTCATCTGAGGTCGGGAGGTTGCTGGCACACAGCTGCACCTGTGCCTCAATCTGGTGGATGAAGTCAACCTGTTCACAGGGCGAGGTGATGGAGCAGGACAGGGCATCTGCAATTATCAGCTCCTTGCCTGGTGTGTATACTAACTCAAAATCGTACCTTCGGAGTCAAAGGAGAATGCGCTGAAGCCTGGGCGTCATGTCATTCAAGTCCTTCTGAATGATATGGACCAAGGGTCTGTGGTCAGTCTCCACTGTGAATGTAGGTAGACCATAGACGTGGTCATGGAACGTTACAATGCCCAGGCACTCTTTTTTATTTGGGCGTACCTCTGTTCAGTAGGAGTCATGGCCCTTGACGCATAAGCAACTGGAGCCCAGGACGAGGAGTCATCCCTCTGGAGGAGCACCACACCAATGCTGTCCTGGCTTGCGTCCGTGGAGATTTTTGTTTCCCTGTCCGGGTCAAAAAACGCTAGTACCAGAGCAGTGGTGAGCTTTGCTTTGAACTCGAGCCACTCTGCTTGATGTGTGGGTAACCACTGGAATGCAGTGGACTTCTTTACCAGATGCCTGAGAGCCGTGGTGTGTGAGACCATGTTGGGAATGAATTTTCCCAAGATGTTCACCATTCCGAGGAAGCGTAGTACCGCCTTCTTGTCTTCCGGGGTCTTCATGGCGTTAATGGCTTGACCTCGTCCAAATCTGGTTGCACACCCTGCTGGGATATCTGTTGACTCAAGAACTTGATGGTTGACATGCCAAAGGAGCACTTGGCCTTGTTCAGCTTGAGGCCGTTTGCATGGACACATCAAAAGACTTGTTTGAGATGGGATATGTTTTCCTAGGCGTTCGTGGACCATATGTTTACATCATCAAAAGAGACACGCACACCCTCAATTCCCTCCATCCTGTGGAAGAATTCAAAGGCTGAGACAATGCTGAACGGCATACGGTTATAACCGTACCTGCCAAATGGTGTGTTGAACGTACAGAGCTTCCTGCTGGACTCGTCCACTTGTATCTGCCAGAAACCACGCGATGCATCTAGCTTCGTGAAGAATTTGGTGTGTGCCATCTCATTGGTCAGTTCCTCCCGCTTCGGGATCGGGTAGTGTTCCCACATTATGTTCTGGTTAAGATCTTTGGGATCTATGCATATCCGCAACTCTCCTGAGGGCTTCTTTACACAGACCATCGAGCTGACCCAGTCAGTCGGTCCCGTCACTTTAGAGATTATGCCCTGGTCTTGGAGCTCCTGTCGCTGTGCCTTTAAACGTTCCTTCAGAGGAGCCGGCACCTGGTGTTGTGCATGGATTTCAGGCGTGGCATCAGGCCTGAGTAGGATCTTGTAGCAGTATGGCAGCGTACCCATTCCATCAAACACACCCAGATATTAAGCAAGGATGTCATCAATGTCAGCCTGAAGATCCACATTGGAAGAAGACTTGGCATGGACGCGCTGTACGAGGTTGAGTAGCTTGCATACATGGGCACCAAGCAGGGATGCCTTATCAGGCTTGACGATTTTGAATAGCAGTGTGACATTGATGGTCTTGTTGGAGACAAAGAGATGACAAGATCCTAGTGCAGTTCTGGCATTGCCATTATAATCGCGGAGCTGGCAGGCTGGCGGAAGAATTTTGAGTTGCTTTTTAATGCAGTCAAAATCAGCTTGAGAGATGAGATTGGCAGAAGCACCAGTGTCCAGCTTGAACTGGATGCTGCATTGATTAACTTGTATGACAGCACGCCATTCATTCACGGAATCCACATTGAGGATAGATAGGCATCTTGCTGAATTTGAAGAGGCATACTCACATGTAGTGATGATGCCCACACGATAGGGGGACTCCAGGCAGTTGTCCTTTGGATCCGTAGTGCTACCAAGATCAGAATCCAGTAAACCTTGCTGTACACATCGAACGCGCTTGCGTTGGAATTGGGATCACTGGCTCTTGACTGGTGGTGCAGACCTGCACAAGGCTGCATAATGTCCAAGCTTCCTGCAATTTAAACATCGCCTGCCTTTTGCAGGGCATTGCCGCTTTAAGAGGGCAGTGCCGCAGTTCGGGCACGTCATGACGTTGATGTCGTTACGCTCTGTGCATCGTCACACATGCGCAGTGCGGTCAGCCGCCGTTCGCACCTGCGCAGTTTGGTTTTTGGCCGCTTTGTTCTCCCGTTCGTGTTGCACATGCGTGGGGCCCCTGGAAAAGCGCGCGAAATGGCCCCTTTCATCAAGACTGAGGCGCTGCATCCGGGCAATGGCCTGTACACTCTCTGCCTCGTGGGAGACAAGTTTTTCGTATTCTGCCGATTTGAAACGGGAGTACCGATTTCTCGCATGCTCATGCACTATACACGTCTCGATTGCGACTGGCAGGGTCATGTGCTTAATTTTGAGGAGTTGCTCCCGCAAGGAATCGGAGTGCACCCCAAACACGATCTGATCCCTGATCATGGAATCAGCGGTTATACCATAATTGCAGGACTGCGCTAATATACGGAGATGAGTTAGAAAGGATTGGAACAGTTCATCCTTACCCTGAAGGCGTTGCTGGAAGAAATAGCGCTCAAAGGTCTTGTTTGTTTCGACTTCACAGTGACTGTCAAACTTCTCTAAAACGGTCTTGAATTTGGTCTTGTCCTGGCCGTCGGTAAAATTAAGTGAGTTGAAAATCTGGATGGCTTGGTCCCCCGCAGTTGATAGGAGCAGCGTGATTTTTCTGGCATCGGACGCATCCTCGAGGTCAGAGGCCTCAATGTAGAGAAGGAACCTTTGCTTTAAGACCCGCCAGTTGGCGCCGTGATTGCCGAAGATCCGTAGTTGTGGAGGGGCCTGGATCTTCTCCATGCCGCTGGAAGGCACTTGCTGGTCGTCACGGAATCACTCGAGGTAAACCACTTAGAGATAGTAGACTACTGGTACCATGTCGTGTTAATCACCCTGGGGTAACACTGACTGCAACTGGATGCAGTAGTACTTGAAAGTAGGCTCCAAACTTTGGTGTTGGTTCAATACGCTTTATTGAACTTGTTAAGCAGTGCACACAGTTCGCTGTGGGTTTGTCACTCTACTAATCTGAGCATGCTTACTATAACTAACTAGACCAGACTAGCTCTGAGCCACGTGTAGAAGGTGCTAACTGATATATACACCCTGACTGGTACTCCAGTTGTCACCAGTGGAAAGAAGCAGAGTGTTGATGCCTCGTGTGTTTAATAGTGGGAAACCACCTTCTAGTGTTCTGCCTGGTGATTGGTTGTGTTCTGTCCTGTGTGTTGATTGGCTGTACTGGGTGTCTGTCACTGCCTGTCTGTATCTCATTATGTGCATGAGTGCATATCATGACAGTAGTCATAACTGATCCATTTGTGACTCTGAGTGGTTTTATGTTGCAATAAGACAAGACTTTGTGTATATGTTATTCAATTGTTATGGTCTGAAATAGATGTTTGAATATGATGGACTTGAGGTTCTTAAACTGGTTGGTGCTTTGTTATTTTTCAGTGGACTGCTTAGACTCAACATGTTCCGGACGAGGGATCTGCGTTCGTGGAGAATGTCACTGTGCCACTGGCTGGGGTGGATCAAACTGCGAGACTCCAAGAACAGCTTGTGCAGACCACTGTTCAGGGCATGGGACGTTCCTACCAGATTCAAAGACCTGTAACTGTGACCTTACCTGGACAGGCCACGATTGTTCGATCGGTAATATGCTCAACTGTTACAACTTTCATATTAGGGGCACATCTGTACAATTTCCCGCAACTTTGTTGCGATGAAATCAAGTAGTGGTTAGAGCCCATGTTACTCGTACCTAAGTGATGTTTGCAGCACATTGTCACCAGGGCTCCTGATACTCAAATTTTTATTAATTTGAAGATGAAATGTAAAGTCAAAATTTGGAAGTATTGATATCAAAGTTAAAATTGTTTTTAATTGTTAAACCATCAAACTATTTTTTGGGGAAAGCAAAGAGGTACAATAACCGTTTAATTTCTTGCTGCCACATCCCATCAGAGAAAGCTGCTCTTATCTTAAACATTCTTATTTCCTTCATTCTTTACTTGCGACAGATACGTAAATGAATGTTACTTTTTATCATTTTTACTTGAGCACAGGACCTGCATGTCAATAATTGTGTGTTAAAACAATTTCTGTCAGAAGATCTGCTGCAGCATATTTTAAGCTTCATTCAAAATATTTGTCATCTTCCTGTATATGCAGCATTTATATATCAAATGCTCACTCCTAAATGTTTAAACACAATTTTAACATGTCATTAAGTTTCCCTTTCTTCCAATATACTACAGGGCTGAATTCTGAATCTGAAACTTGCAGCAAGAAGTGACTCATGCTGAGAATGCTGATCAGGAAATTGTAGGCCTTTACTTACTGACTGCATTCAATCAATAAAACAGACCGAAAAGGAGGGGGATTTTAACTTAAGCCAACCTGGTTAGGATTTAACAGGCAGCCTACTTCATAGCCTGTCAAGTTTTATTTTTAATCAACAGCAGTGGACAGTAAAATTGAACAAAATGTAAAATGGATGGTTGCCCCCATTGTTGCTGATCGACACAGGTTAGAATAAAATGGCCAGCAGTGAGTCCATGGTTTCTCAACTTGTGGTAGTCACCACTGTTTGTATAATACGTATATTAGAGATAATATGGTAAGGCTCCTGTACTACAGGTACGGGGGTAGATCCCTGCCTGCTGGCTCCGCCCAGTAGGCGGAGTATAAATGTGTGTGCTCACCGAGCTGCTGCCGTTTCTGTAGCAACTGCAGGAGGCAACACATCTCTGCTTAATAAAGCCTCGGTTACTCTCTACTCTCGTCTCGTAATGGATAGTGCATCAATTTATTAAGGAGAGATATTACAGCGTTGGACCTACGCATCAAACCAGATCGCCTACAGCTGCACCCTCAAGCAGACAACGCCACGTCGGCCTTCGACCATTGGCTAGCTTGCTTTGAAGCCTACATCGGATCAGCGACAGGGCAACCCTCAGAAGCACAGAAACTCCAGATCCTGTACTCACGGGTGAGCTCTGATATTTTTCCCCTTATCCGGGATGCGCCCAACTACACTGAGGCAATGGCGCTTCTGAAAGGGAACTACACCCGGCCGATCAACAAACTCTACGCCAGGCACCTCCTGTCCACGCGGCAACAACTCCCCGGTGAGTCATTGGACGATTTTGGCCTGCACATCCTGGCGAGGAACTGCGATTGCCAGGCAGTTTCGGGCGTTGAACATACTGAACTCTTAATCAGGGACGCTTTTGTTACGGGCATGGGGTCGGCGTACATCCGCCAGCGCCTCTTAGAAGGGGGTACGTTCGACCTCGCGGCGACCATGCAACTCACGACCTCACTAACGGTAGCCTCCCGTAGTACAATCGTACGCCCCTGACCGCACGGCGCCACCCTCATGGACATCGTGGGCCCCACAGCCTGCAGCCAGCCAACCCCAAGGGGCCCAAGTGCTATTTCTGCGGCCAAACAAAGCATCCCGGCAGCGCTGCCCGGCGCGGAGTGCAATCTGCAAGACCTGCGGGAAGAAGGGACATTTTGCTGCGGTGTGCCAGGCCCGGTCGATCGCCGCTGTATTCAGGCCCATTGTTCCTGCACCCCCAACGTGCGACCTGTGGGCGCCGCCATCTTCGTCCCCGCAGCCCACGTGCGGCCCTTGGGCGCCACCATCTTCCCCCCCATCAGACCTCGTGCGGCTCGTGGACGCTGCCAACTTTAACGCCGCCCGCCATCTTCGGCGCCATTTTGGACGGCGCCTCAGGACCCCTGCTCGTCGGGCACCTCATCTGGCCGCTCATCGCCCGCCACCGCCGCCGACCATCCCGGGGCCCACCAACACCAGCCGCAGCTCGCCTCCATCATGCTCGACCAGACCCGGCCGCACAACCTCGCAACCGATGAAAGTGAAAGTTGATGGTCACAAGATACCTCGACTCTGGGAGCACGGAGAGCTTTATCCACCCCTCTACGGTAAGGCGCTGCTCCCTCGCGGTACACCCCGTTACCCAACGAATCTCCCTGGCCTCCGGATCCCACTCCGTGGAAATCTGGGGGTACTGCATCGCCACCCTCACCGTCCAGGGTGTAGAGTTCAGCAACTTCCGGCACTACGTCTTCCCCAACCTCTGCGCTGCCTTGCTGCTCGGCCTTCGAGTGCAACCTCCAAAGTCTAACTCTAAAATTCGGCGGACCCCTACCACCCCTCACCGTATGCGGCCTCACGACCCTTAGGTTCGACCCACCTTCCCTGTTTGCAAACCCGTCGCCACGAGGAGCAGACGGTACAGTGCCCAGGACAGGATCTTCATCAGGTCGGAGGTCCAGCGGCTACTGCGGGAAGGCATCATCGACGCCAGCAACAGCCCCTGGAGAGCCCAAGTGGTAGTTGTAAAGACTGGGGAGAAACACAGGATGGTTGTTGACTACAGTCAGACCATCAATCGGTACACGCAGCTCGACGCGTACCTCCTCCCACGCATATCTGATATGGTCAATCAGATTGCACAGTACCGAGTCTTCTCTACAGTGGACCTGAAATCTGCCTACCACCTGCTCCCCATCCGCAAGGTGGACCGCCAATACACTGCGTTCGAAGCAGACAGCCGCCTTTACCACTTCCTTAGGGTTCCTTTCGCCGTCACTAATGGTGTCTCGGTCTTCCAACGGGAGATGGACTGAATGGTTGACCGGTACGGACTGCGGGCCACCTTCCCGTACCTAGATAACGTCACATCTGCGGCCACGACCAGCAGGACCACAACGCTAACCTTTTCATATTTCTCCAGACCGCCAAACTCCTGAACCTCACATATAACAAGGAGAAGTGCGTGTTCAGCACCAACCGCTTAGCCATCCTTGGCTGTGTTGTGCAAAATGGAGTTCTAGGGCCTGACCCCGACCGCATGTGCCCCCTCATGGAACTCCCCCTCCCCCACTGCCCCTAGGCCCTCAAACGATGCCTGGGGTTCTTCTCCTATTATGCCCAGTGGGTCCCTAATTATGCAGACAAGGCCCGCCCACTCATCCACTCCACAGTTTTCCCCCTGACGGCTGAGGCCCACCAGGCCTTCAACCGTATCAAGGCTGGCATCGCCAAGGACGAGACCCTCCCCTTTCAGGTCGAGAGCGATGCATCAGATGTCGCTCTTGCCGCCGCCCTCAACCAGGCAGGCAGGCCCGTGGCATTCTTTTCCCGCACCCTCCATGCCTCCGAAATTCAGCACTCCTCTGTCAAAAAGGAGGCCCAAGCTATCGTTGAAGCTGTGTGGCATTGGAGGCATTACCTGGCCGGCAGGAGATTCACTCTCCTCACTGACCAACGGTCGGTTGCCTTCATGTTCAATAATACACAATGGGGCAAGGTCAAAAATGATAAAATCTTAAGGTGGAGGATCGAGCTCTCCACCTACAATTAAGAGATTTTGTATCGCTCCGGTAAACTCAATGAGCCCCCCGATTCCCTATCCCGAGATACAGGTGCCAGCGCACAAGTGGACCGACTCCGGGCCCTACACGATGGCCTCTGTCACCCAGGGGTCATCCGGTTATTTCACTTCATAAAAGCCCGCAACCTACCCTACTCCATTGCGGAAGTCATGGCGGTCACCAACGACTGCCAGGTCTGCGCGGAGTGCAAACTGCACCGGCCAGACCGTGCGCACCTGGTGAAGGCCTCATGTTCCTTTGAACGCCTCAGCATGGACTTCAAAGGGCCCCTCCCCTCCTCCGACCGAAACTTGTACTTCCTGAACATGGTCGATGAATACTCCAGATTCCCCTTCGCCATCCCATGCCCCGATATGGAGCGGGATTCTCCGACCCCCCCGCCGGGTCAGAGAATCGCCGGGGGCAGGCGTGAATCCCGCCCCCGCTGGTTGCTGAATTCTCCGGCACCGGATATTCGGCGGGGGCGGGAATCGCGCCGCTCCGGTTGGCGGGCCCCCCCCCGGGCGATTCTCCGGCAGTCCCGCTGCTGGAATGCCTGTCCCGCCGGCGAGAATCAAACGGGCATGTACGGTGGCGCAGTGGTTAGTATTGCTGCTGTCCAACACGAAGGACCCCGGTTCAATCCCGGCCCTGGGTTACTGTCCGTGTGGAGTTTGCACATTCTCCCCGTGTTTGTGTGGGCTTCACTCTCTCAACCCAAAGATGTGCAGGGTAGGTGAATTGGCCACGCTAAATTGCCCTTTAATTGGAAAAAAAGAATTGAGTACTCTAAATTTATTTTTAAAAAACAATGATCGTGTCATGCAACCAGAATCTGGAGTCATGGTTCTACCTAACTCTGCCATGAAGCAGAGTGACATACTAAGTGAATCTAACTTCACTCTGGAGACAGGTCAGATCTGACATCTAAGGTATGAGGGTGAAGCAGAAACCACTTTGCAGACATGCAAAACTTATGGTGTCGATGTACCCCCACAAATAGGTGAAAAGCACTTGGGATATAAAATCATTGCAGTAGCAACTCCGTGTTATGAATTAAAATTGATGGATTGAAAAACACATGGGGCTGGATTCTCCGCAGCCCCGCACCGAAATCGGGCCCAGCGCCGGTCTGGCGATTCTCCGGGGCCCGAGAATCGGCGATTCCGCGGATTACTCCGCGCGGGTGGGGGCCCATTGCTACAGGCCCGCTCAGCGATCCTCCGCTCCCAACCGGCCAAGTTCCCGATGGCGTGGTTCGAACCACCTATTGCCATTCGGGAACCTCGCATGGCGGCTGTGGACTCAGTCCGCGGCTGCCCTGGTGGGGAGGCGGGGGGGATCGGGCCCCAGGGGGGGGCCTTCTGAGCGACCGGGGAACAGATCGGGCCGGGCTGACCTTCAGCACGCGGCCGATCGGTGGGGGGGCTTACCTTTTCCAGCTGTCTCCACGGTACGTGATCGCCATGGTGCCAGGTGCGGCCACTGTAGGCCTCCGCCGTGGGTATGCGCGGACTCCAGACCGGAGGTGCGGGGCCCATATCCGCAGCTGAAGCTGCGTGAATCACTCCATCACACTATGCCACATGGTTTCTATAGTGATATTTATTCTTTTGAATTGAAGATAAGGGGCGGGATACTCCGACCCCTCGCCGGGTCGGAGAATCACCGGGGGCTGGTGTGAATCCCGCCCCCGCCGGTTGCCGAATACTCCGGCACCGGATATTCGGCGGGGGCCGGAATTGCGCCGCGCCGGTTGGCGGGCCCCTCCGGCGATTCTCCGGCCCGGATGGGCCGAAGTCCCGCTGCTGGAATGCCTGTCCTGCCGGCGTGGATTAAACCACCTCTCTTACCGGCGGGACAAGGCGGCGCGGGCAGGCTCCGGGATCCTGGGGCGGGGCGATCTGGCCCCGGGGGGGTGCCCCCACAGTGGCCTGGCCCTCGATCGGGGCCCACCGATCCGCGGGCGGGCCTGTGCCGTGGGGGCACTGTTTTCCTTCCGCCTTCGCCATGGTCTCCACCATGGCGGGGGCGGAAGAGACCCCCTCCACTGCGCATGTGCGGGGATGCCGTGAGCGGCCGCTGACGCTCCCGCGCATGCGCTGCCCGGCAAAGTCAGTATCGCGCCAGCTGGCGGGGGACCAAAGGCCTTTCCCGCCAGCTGGCGGGGCGGAAATCAGTCCGGCGCGAGCCTAACCCCTCAAGGTTAGGGCTCGGCCCCTCAAGATGCGGAGACCGCCGCACCTTTGGGGCGGCGCGATGCCAGACTGATTCGTGCTGTTTTTGGCACCGGTCAGCGGACATCGCGCCGATTGCGGAGAATTCCGCCCAAGAAATTTATAGAATAGAATCTCTACAGTGCAGAAGGATGCCCTTCGGCCCATTGAGGCTGCACTGACCCTCCGAAAGAGCGCCTCAACCAACCCACTCCCACGCCCCATCTCCTCAACCCCACCCAAATTGCACATTTCTGGACAATTTATCATGGCCAATTAATCCCCTGAAATGTTGGAACAGGGCGGCAGCAGTTTGACGGCATGAAAAAGAATGAAAATTAATATGTGGAACATTTGTCTTTCTTCAGCTGTGAAATCTGTAAACAGAAACTTCGTAAGTGTCCCTCTGTTTTTAAATCTATATTGTAATCAATGAGACTCCTTTTTCGTGACTTAATAAACTGCAACACATTTAACACTGATAGCTTGAAACCCTCCATTTAGCTGAATCTTTTTTTGTTTGGAGTAACTTTAGCAAAGAGCTACAAGAATAAGTGAATAAATGGGAATGATATGCATCCTGTTTTTGAGTTCCTAATCCTGTTACTGAAAGTGGTCACCTTCATGCTTTTGCGTTTCTTTTGTATCACAAAATAATTAAAACTGGAGAATTTCTGAATCCCTCTGCCATGTCCAGCAGCATGTTTGTCTTTACCATTCTTTGTCTGGAACTCGCCTATCCTGTTATGAAAATTAACTCATTACCTCAATAACTAAAGTGATTCTTTTAGATTTTACCTTCTCTCTGAGGATTTTTGATAAACAAAGAAATTGCAGGGAAATCCAATTTATGTGAATATACCTGCTTCGATTTTATTTGAATAATTTAGAAAGCTTCTTAAATTTGTTCATTGAAAATGCTATTGTTTTGTCAGTCTGGCGAGCTTCGACAAAATGTCTTTTTTCAGCAATACTCAAGTTCTATACTACCAAACGACTATTTAATTCAACTTCATTCAACTGAACCATTAGAAACAACTTCATAATCAAACATTTTTTAAATCCCATGAGTGGATGTAACTGAAGCAGAAAACCAAGTAATTCTGTAATTAATATTTGATCATTCAAGATCAACCAGATTTGATCTGTTTAATCTGAATAGCTTTTATTTCAGGATGGCTACATGGAAGGTGCAAGCTACACATTGCACTTTTTCAGAGCATTTGAAGAGCGTTTTTACTTTGGAATGACATATATTTTTTTGAAATTGTAACCAGTGGAGAGTGTTCTTTAGATTGTGTTATTACAAGTGTTGACTTACTAATAGGATCTGCCTCTTCAATTTTGATCCATAAAAATATTTGATAAATCTGGCTGGCTTTTATCAAAGCATTAACCTACCTCAAATAAATTGTTTAAAAAAGCAGACAGTAAAATATCATGTAAAAATCCTTGTTTATATTTTTCATGAGGCAGTTAACCTGTTGGTTTGGTGGGTTGATGCTTCATTAAAAATAGCAGAGAGGAATTCTATGATTCTATGAACACGTGACTAATATCCTACAGTGTAATACACTTATGCTAAAACCTAAGTAAATGCAAATAGGGTAAGAAAGTCTCATTACACTGGGATCTCATTTTAAAAACATGCAAACTTGTTGAAACATTTGATATGTCTTGAAGTGAAAACATGTTTACTTTGTCATTGTTAATATCTTCTGAATGAAAAAAAGCTTTAAGTGTAAAAGCTGAAGGTCTTTAAGGATTTTTTTTAAAATTGGCTATGACTTATACATAGCAACCTTGAACAGCCAACAATTGCGAAGACCATTCGTCTAAGTAGCATGTTTATGCAATAATGTTTCAATCAGGTCTTAAATTGCTTTCCATCTGTTTTGTTTGAACCTATGACTGACAAGTTTTTAATTAAATGTGATATTTCATACATTTTCTGTAGAATCTCAGCTACCCTTTGTATCACAAAAGAACACTGAGGAAACAGTAGTTATCATCAGCTTGCAAGAGGAATAGGCAGACCATTTAAGGATGGCCTCTGTGATCCCTATTTTATTGTAATCTTATTAAATCCTTATTGTTAAAAGGAATTAACTGCTAAGAGTGTAAAAAATCCTTTTATTCCTGCTTGACCTGGGCACTGAACTGCTGCATCTTTGACAATAATACAAGGATTTGCCTGTGTCTCCCACAGAGATTTGCGCAGTAGACTGTAGCGGCCATGGAATTTGCATTGGAGGCACCTGTCGCTGTGACGAAGGTTGGATGGGCAGCATCTGTGATCAACGAGCGTGTCACCCACGCTGCAATGAGCATGGAACTTGTAAGGATGGCAAGTGTGAATGCAGCCCTGGCTGGAATGGAGAGCACTGCACTATCGGTAGGACTTAAGAAAAGCATGTTTAATCTATTTGCACTACTTAGTCTAGCATGAGAGGTTTTTTAATGGGATTTTAAACTTCTGTTGTGAATTTTCATTTGTGAATGAGTAAGTATCCTTTTGAGCAAAAGAGATGGGAACACTTTGACTATTTCATTGTTGAATTAACTTTGCGGCTTGCAGTACAGGAAGCCCCTTCTATTACCCTGTAGTTCAAAATCATATTTGTAAAAAACAGTGTGGTTTAATTCTAATTTTAAAAAGCCACTATTAATTGTGAGGCCTTGACCAGTACAGATATCAGGGAAGCTTAAAATATCAATAAAAGTAAGAGTTCCCTCCCATATTAATTCAAAATCATTTATTTTTGATCATTTTAGATCAGAATTGATTATTTAAAATTCATACTTCAACAGTTTTGTTGATATATTGATTTTTAGAGGTAACTTTGAAGCCAGCTTTACCTGCAGGACAGTATCTCTCCTATTTGAACACTGCACTAATCTTATTCCATGCTATGAGTACTTAGCTCTAATCTGTAAGAGCTAGGAACACAGAGAGCAAACGTACACCTTAGTTGAATTTCATAACAGGATCTTAGCTTCAAAGATAATGGGTGAGATCTACTGGCCATTTCAAGCCCGAACAGGAGGGAGACGTGGCCGGTAGATGCTGATTGAAGCCTCCCGTAGGCTTCCTAGCAACAAGTATGCCTTGCGAGATCTACCCACATCTCACGAGGTGTCGAAATAAGGATCCGATCAAGCTGCGCTCGCAAGTAAGTCTTAAACCTACTAAGGCATACTCACCTGGGATCTACCAGCCCCCGTATCTAAAGGCCTTCCCACGGAAGCCCTACCCGGACACCGTTCAATACTGGTCCACACAAACCAAGCCATCGGAAGCCCTTGAGTGGTCAGATAAAGAGTATGGTGGCTCCCTGGGCCACACCCAGAATGTGGGTACCATGGCACTGCCAAGGTGCCTGGGTGGCACTGCCAAGCTGGTAAGAGTACTGGTAAGGGTGCCCAGGTGCCAGAGTGGTACAGTCAAGGGCCAGGGCCCAAGAGGCCTCATGCCCAAGAAAGGAGGCTAGAGGGCGGTATGTAGGGTGGGAGAGTGCAGGGCAGGTAAGAAGGGACTTGGAAAGTTGGGGGGTGACGGATGGAGGTCCTGGAAGGAGGGCCTGTAAGAGGGCCTGCGATGGGCCTAAAGTGAGGGGGACCCCAGTGACCATATAGCAGGGTGTCCTCATGGTGGGGGGCAAATGCATGGGATAATGTCTGGGGGCTGATATTGTCCATGCGTGGCGTGTGTGGGGGACCCACAAGCTAATTTGGAAATTGGGCACCTTTCAAAATGGTGGCCCGATCTCCGAGGAGCCAAATCTGGCCAGCACGTTCAGCTCCTCAGGAATGAAAATAATTCTGAGGGCTTGATTGAACTAAATGGAACAAAGTCCCATAGCGAGCGCGTTTAGCTGGGTGTTTCCCAGCATTCACAGAGCCGAGAAACACATGGCTATACAAGGCGACTTGCATTGCATAAGGGGCCTCAGCGGAGAACGCGTGGCCGAGGCCACACAAAGCCCCGTTTTGCACACTGAGGAGCACGCCTGCCGGAATGTTCCAATGTAGCGAGAGATTGGGACGTGATTTTTAAATGGCATCCCGACCTCCAAGGCCACCAAAGTGATCCCCCACTGCCCCCAAGCCTGAACGCATTAAGGGAGGTGCACATGACATCTCATAGAATTTACAGTGCAGAAGGAGGCCATTCAGCCCATCAACCCTGCACTGGCTCTTGGAAAGGGCATCCTACATAGGCCTACACCTCCACCCTATCACTGTAAACCAGTAACCCCACCTAATCGTTTTAGGACATCAAGGGCAATTTAACATGGTCAATCCACCTAACCTGCACATCTTTGAACTGTGGGAGGAAACCGGAGCACCCGGAGGAAACCCACGCAGACACGGAGAGAACGTGCAGACTCCGCCAAGACAGTTACCCAAGCGGGAATCAAACCTGGGACCCTGGCGCTGTGAAGCAACAGTGCTAATCACTGCGACCGTGCTAACCACTGTGCTATCGACAATTTGCGATTGTCACAGTCCTAAACCAATGGTATTTTAATGAAAAGTAGGATGACTGTACCAGACGTAAGTAATATTTCTGGGCAAAAACAAAATAATGAAAAAATATTTACTCTCATTGTCAACCTCTACAGACAATGGCTAATATTATTCCCACTTTCTATTTGTGTTTTAGTCTTTGCATGAATATTTTCTTTATCTCTTGTTCTATTTGTGTCAATATGTGACTTGCTTTACAAATGGGCATAAATGTGTCACATTTCTGAATGTGACACATTTCTCCTCTAAAGCAACATAAAATGCTGGTTTTGTGTCAATGAAATGTAAAATCAAAACTAATGGTGATGTTTACATCTGAAAACATCAAGCCTAATGTGAGATGGGCAACAGTAGCATCTTGTTGCTTAACTGTTTAATGTGTAGAGATTTTCAGAGGAGTGCATCATTTATTTTTAGTATTGATTATTTGCACATTATCTTGTTTCAATCGACATATAACATGTTCTTTCAATAACAAGAACTGGTACTGACATGATGAAATCTCTTCAAAAAAAGTTGTGGAGCCAAGAGTTAGATATACAGGCAGAGTGCCGTTCAAAAAAGGGGCTGGATTTTACAGTTTTCAGTGAATAAATTAAATCAAAAAAGCATACAAATGCTGCCACCTTCACCAGCTACATCCAGCCATGGCCCAATTGGCAGGCCTCTACTTCTCCTCTTGGCCAACCCCTCATACCAGGTGTAAAGCAATCCTATCTGATGCCTGAAAAATGGAGTGGTCAATGAAACATTTCATACAATGGGTAATTATCAAGCTCAATTGCTTGGGAACTGTTTATATAAAAATGGTCGATGGATTTCAATTTCCTCACACACTTGCCTTCCGTAATATTGGAGATTGATGTGACGACATTGGATTGCCTACCCGTATTATCACGCCAAACTTTACGTACACACGTCAGTTAGCAGGGGTTGGGGGAGGGGGACTAGTCCACCTGATTTATCGCCCCAGGTTTCTGGATATTTTTCTATTCAAATTGCATTTTCATTGAATACTAAACACATGATTAAGTAATCAGTGATTCTGATGCCAAGGGGACAAATTCCACAATACTTATCAAATTCAAAAGATACCAAATATCTACTTGGATGTGCGAGTGCCTAATCTAGATGTTACTTTGGTATGCTCTGTTCCTCTTTTGATATCCTTAATTACATTGGACAACATTGGGATACAAGAAAACCATCCATCCCGTGAGCCTGTTCTATCTCGAATTAGCTTATAGGTGATCTGTACCTCCATTGAATTTATCCTCCTCAATAATCCTTATTTAATAAAACTCTTTCAATTTCAATATGGAAAAATCAACTGACCAAGCATCCAGAACATTCTAGTAGGGAGATTTCCAGATTTTTATAAGAATTGTGTGAAAAAGCATTCCTACATTTCCAAATGGTCCAGGTTTAACTTTAGGATTAGTCCACTTCTGCAGATTCTTCACCACCAGAGTAAATAGTTTCTCTATACTAAATCCCTTCATCATTTTCAACATCAGATCACTCATAAATCTTCTGAACATAAAGCAATCTTAGCTAAATTATGTACTCCATCCTTATACGTTAACCTTTAAGCACCAGCATAACCCCGGTGAATTTTGCTGTACCCACTCAAAGTCTAGAATGTCTCTTGTGAGGTTTGGTGCCAAGCTTGGAACTCACGAGTCAAAATGAGATGTGATCAAGTCCCTGTACAACTGAAGCAAAACTTCCTCCCCTTTATATTAACCAAAAGGCTAATTTTCCATGTGGCTTTTTGAGCAGTTCTCCCCCAGATTGATGGAATCTTTATGGGCACTTGGAATAGTTACTTCAAATTCACATGGGATATGTAGTGCTTCAAAAGGCTTATCCATATATGAGATGTTAATCCTTCTGACACTGAAAGTATTTTTCTTTGGTTCAATACATTTCTGCATTCGGTATTTTTAAATCATTGCTATGTAAGAACGTAAGAAATAGAACCAGGTGTAGACATTTGGCCCCTCAAACCTGGCTCCTCCATTCAATAAGATCACGGCTGATCTGATTGCCCACTTTCCTGCCTAACCTTTGACTCTCTCGTAGTTCAGAAATCTGTCTAACTCTTGAATATATTCAATGACCCAGGCTCCACTGTTCTATCAGAAGAGAATTCTAATGATGATTGATCCTCTGAAACAAGAAATTCTCCCTCATCTCCATTTTAAATAGGAGATCCCTTATTATGAAAATGTGTCCCCTAATTCTAGATTTGACCTCAAGGGGAAACATTCTCTCAGCATCTGCCCTATCAAACCTCCTCAGAATCTTATATGTTTCAATAAGCACACCTCTCATTCTTGTAAACTCCGATGAATACAGACCCAACCTGCTCAATCTTTCCTCATTGGAGAAATCAGCCTAGTGAACGTTTTTGAACTGCCTTTAGTACAAGCACATTCCTCCTTAAATAAGATAACCAAGACAGTACTCCAGGTGTGATGTCATCAATGCCCTGTACAGTTGTATCAAGACTTCCCTGATTTTATCCCCCATCCTTCTTGCAATAAAGGCTAATATCCATTTACATTCCTAATTATTTACTGTGCTTGCAGGCCAAACTTTTGTGATTTGTGTACGAGGACATGCAGGTTCCTCTCTACCATAGCATTCTGCAAACACTTTCTCCATTTAAAAAATATTCTGCATTGCTATTCTTCCGAGCAAAGCGGGTACCCCATTTCTCCCATTAAGCATCGTCTGACAGTGTTTTGCCCATTCATTTACCTATCTATATACCTGTACAGATTCTTTATGTTCTCCTTACAGTCTGCTTTTGTACCTGTTTTTATATTCTCAGCGAAGTTGGCCACAATTCACTTGTTCGCCAATATGAAAATCTCCCATTTATCACCACTTTCTGCCAGAATGTTACACTCCCAGCCTGGCAGGTTCTGAGGCGGGGAAGGGAAGCATAAAATAGCATGGACAGGATTCCCTCTGGTATCTCGCCAACCCAGACACGGGTTGATGATGCGACATACAGGAAGGGGGATGTGCCTCAATTGGAAGACCTCCAGATTAGGAACACCCTCCCCTCAGGAACCGGGGAACTCCGGCCCTCCCTTCCTTCCTTCCACCACAACCCATCTCCCAGCCTCCTCCCTGACACCTAGGTCTCTCCGCCACCCTCGACCAATTCCCCAGGATATCTCCTAACCTCCCGGCCCAGAAACTCTGGTATTCACCAGTACAGTGACCCCGAGACTTAGTCTCAGACATATTGCTGCAGTACCTCTCCCAGCTTCTGCTGCACTGTGCTTGGATACCTGGATAGCCATTGGCTAATCTGATTGGCTGACTTTACCCCAAGAGGGAAAGCCTGTCCAAGTGTGGATGGAAATGTCGTCTGCTGCCCATTAATGCTTATTAGAGCCTGAAATGGCAGTGGGACTGTCGGAGTCAGCAGGAATGCATTCCTTGCTGACTCTCAGGATGATGGGTGCCAAGCGCTTGCCATTCTGAAAATGCAGATGACTGTTTCCTCCTCATTTAACTATTCCCCTATCCATGCTAACATATTACCTCAAGTAGTATGAATTTGTGTAGTAACTTTTTTATGTGGCAACTTATCAAAATGCCTTTTAGAAATCTCAATATACTGCATCTATTGGTCTCCCTTTATCCACCATGATTGTTACATTCTCAAAGAATTCTAATAAATTTGTCAAACATGATTTCCCTGTCGTAAAACCACGTTGACTCTGCTTGATTTTCTAAATGCCCTGCTGCTCCTTACCTTAGAATGGATCCTGGCATTTTCGCAGTGACAGCTGGTAGGTTAACTGGGCTAGTTTCCTGCTTTCTCGCACCCTTCTTTCTTAAATAGAGGTGTTACATTTACAGTTTTCTAATCTGCATTGGACCTTTCCAAAATCTAGGGAATTTTGGAAGATTACCATCCACCATCTCTACAAACACTTTTTTTAATACGCTAGGATGTAGGCATTAGGTGCAGGGGACTTGTCAACCTTTAGTCCCATTTGTTTACTCTTTTTCTCGTAATAGATTGTTTTAAGTTTCTCCCTCTCTTTTGCTGCATGATTTTATCCTATTAGTAACGGAATGCTTTTGTGTCTTCCACCGTAACAGATATAAAATACTGTTCAAAGTCGCTTCTATTTCCATATTTCCCATTATGAGTTCTACAGTCTCATCCTCTAAGATAACAACAATCACTTCAGCTACTCTCTTGTTTTTATATATTTGAAAGTTTACTGCCTGTCTTTCTATTTCTTCCTAGTTTACTCCCATATTCTAGTTCCTCCCTCTTTATTATGTTTTTCGTCATCCTTTGTTGGTTTCTAAAATGTCTGGCCTACCACAAAACTTCACAGCATCGCACACCTTTTCTTTCAATTTGATGGCATCATTCACTTGTTTGGTTGGCCACGAAGTGCATCCTTTTTTTCAGACTCTTTCCCTTGAAATGGAATATATCTTTGTTAAGAGGTATGAAGTATCTCCTTAAATTTATGCCACTGCTGATCTATCATCTCACCATTTTACCTATTCCCTCAGTTCACGGTAGCCAACTTTGTCTTCCTACCTTTATATTACCTTTATTTAACTGAAGGCACCCGTTTCAGACCCAAATCCTGCCCTCAAACTGAATGTGAAATTCTGTCATGTTATGATCACTCTTATCTAGAGGATCATTTACTATGTTTCTGGATTACATAACAACATTTTAATCTGAATCACTTGTGGCTCATCATCATCGTTCCATTTCCACCCTGAAAAGCATCAGCAATTACAGAACTCCAAGCTATGTGCTCTCTCTCTCTTCCGTTAAATGAAGGTAATATAAAGGTAGGAGTTCTGTAAGTTAAATAAAGATAATATAAAGGTAGGAAGACAAAGTTGGCTACCGTGAACTGAGGGAATAGGTAAAATGGTGAGGTGATAGATCAGCAGTGGCAGGAATTTAAGGAGATACTTCATACCTCTTAACAAAGATATATCCCATTTTGCAGCACAGTAGCACAAGTGGCTAGCACTGTGGCTTCATCAATCTGAGCGATCATCTCCAGCATGGATATCATTCACAGACACCATACCCTTAAACCAGTGCTCCCAAACTGTTTTCCAATGTGATCCCATTTTAGAACATGAAAATTGACATCACCCATGATACCTCATCAAAGCCGAAACAGCAATAAAGCAACATAATTATTAAAGTTCACATATTATAGATCAACATATAATAATAAATCATAAACATTAGAAAACCTGTGTTTTTAAAATACTTTGTACAAAGCTAACATTTTATGTCTACATATAGTTTTCAGCCAAGCGCTCCACATTCCCCAGTGGCAGTGAAGCCCCTTTCCCCAACAACCCTAAATACAGTAATCAGCCCCTCTTTCATCATCATCCCCCATCCCCTCCCTCCTTGCCACCTCTTGGTCCAGTTAAAGTGACAGCAAAGCAGAGTCGCCAGGCTGGAGTAAGGAGTAAGGACAACAGGAGCTGAAGCCTTGTAAAGTTAGAAGCCAGCACTCACCTTCCAGCTCAGCTGCATAGCCTCCTGGTTTGTCCCAAATTGTGTTCCACTTGTCTGCCTCTGTCTGTCCCAAATTGGCACACAAATGTCCCGGGCCCATGCGGCACTCACCACTAAAAAGGTTTTCTGAGGTCAGAGAGCAGCTTGGAATCAGCATCTACCCCTTGTCAATTGGTGACAAGCAGTCAGTGAAGCCAGCCAGAGTCTCGGTATTGTTGCCTTGAAGAAGAGAGAGCTTGCAACGCCATGTGGTTTGGAAACTGCTGTCTTAAACTGAGGGTAGTGCAGTTGATGTAGTTTACATGGATTTCAGCAAAGCCTTTGACAAGATCCTACATGGGAGACTTATTAAGAAGGCAAATACACATGGGATATAGGATGATTTGATAAGGTGGATTCATAGTTGGCTTAGCGGTAGGAGATAGACAGTGATGATAGATGGCTGCTTTAGTGTCTGGAAGCCAGTGACTAGTGGCATTCCACAGGGATCTGTGTTGGGCCCCCTATTGTTTGTCATTTATATAAATGGCATATATGACTATGCGGGGGGTAGGATCAGTAAGTTGGATGACACAGAGATTGGCCGGGTGGTTAACAGTGAGGTTGAGTGCCTTGGCTTCCAGGAAGATATAGATGGGATGGTCAAATGATAGGTGGCAGATGGAATTTAACCCTGAGAAGTGTGAGGTGATACACTTCGGAAGCAGTAATTTTGTAGAACAAAGGGACCCTGGCGTGTTTGTCCATAGATCTCTGAAGGCAGAAGAACAGGTTAATAGGGTAGTGAAAAAGGCATATGGGACACTAGCTTTTATCAATTGGGGCATAGATTACAAAAGCATGGAGGTCCTGATGAAGCTGTATAGAACTTTGGTGAGGCCACAGCTGGAGTACCGAAGTTCTGGCCGCCACATTATAGGAAGGATGTAATTGCACTGCAGGGGGTGCAGAGAAGATTCACCAGAATGTTGCTTGGGATGGAACATTTAAGTTATAAAGAGAGGTTGGATAGATTTGGGTTGTTTTCTCTGGAGCAGAGAAGACTGAGGGGTGGCCTGATTGAGGTGTACAAGATTCTGAGGGGCAGAGACAGAGTGGATCGGGAGCAGCTGTTCCCCTTAGTTGAAGAGTCAGTTACAAGGAATTCCAAGTGAGTGGTGGGAGGTTTAGAGGGGATTTAAAGACAAGCTTTTTTACCCAGAGAGTGGGGACGTCTGGAATGCACTGCCTGGGACGGTGGTAGAGGTGGGATGCCTCGCATCCTTTACAAAGTACCTGGATGAGTACTTGGCATGCCATTAACATTCAAGACTATGGGTCAAGTGCTGGCAAGTGGGATTAAGTAGGCAGGTCAGGGCCTTCCATGCGTAGGTGCAGACTCAATGGGTCGAAGGGCCTCTTCTGCACTGTAGTATTCTGTGATCATCAGAGATTGATCACAGCATTTTCTTGGTGATTTCAAAAATGTCCTGTAAACAAGAGTAAAGAAGAATTTCATTTTGTTAAAAGGGTTCAGACATAAAAGGAAAAATATGTTGGGAATGCAAATTTAATATTTGAAATCTTGTGGAAAGTAGTGTATAATAAGGATTTTTATGACATGAACATATTATTCGGATTTCCTACATGTAACACAAGTCACAATTCCACTCCAAATTATGGTCATTGTTGTGCAGTCATTACAGCACAGAATGAGACCATTCAGGCCACTATGCTGGCTCTCCGTAGAGCATTCCAATCAGTCCCATTCCCCCACTCTATCCCAATAGCCCTGTATTACCTTTATTGCCTTTGCCACAAGTGCTTTCAAGTGCATCGCACTTTGTATAGTGAAAATACTTTGTACCAACAATGATCTCAATAGTTTGTGCTTGGAAAGTTGGATAATCTGTACCTCAGTTTTATTCAGTTGGGCATTTTGTGTTGGGTGAAGTTTTTCTGGCAGTGAAATGTCACCACAGAACTGTAGTCCCAACCTTGAGGTTTCATTCATATTTTTACTGAGTGAAAAATATAAAAACAGCGCTGAAGATGAAGCCATGCCACCGAAAACGAAAATGACACAAACCTTTTGTTACCATGTTGTTTCTTGACATTGCTTTCCTGCCTTTTTCTATGTCCTACTTTTCTTTTTGTTTTGTGATAATTGATTAACCTTTAATGTCTCTTAGCTTGTAGGAATGTTCTTTTTTCAACCTTTCCTGAATGCCCTTTCTGCTTTATCTCTCAAGCTCACTATCTGGATAAGGTAGTGAAAGGTATGGTTTTATTCCTATGTCTTCAGTAAACTGTTCATGATGTGATTCAAAGTTCACCTTTTAGAATTTATAATTCTGTCGCTGTTACAAGAATGTTTTATCAGTCTTCTGTGATCTACTTAGGTTTATTCATTGCCTTCAGTTGTAATATGACCTGTTGCTGTAGTTACTGTACTTCAAAACTATTTTATTTTTCCATTGATAATATTCCAGCAAATTGTAATTGCAATCATGCCATTGACCCAAGGTTTTAATCCATCATGAATTACTTTGGGCTCACTTGGGTTCCTCAGGGAGAACCGGAAGAAATGTTGCTGCAAACATGCCCATAGATTTTGACGTTTCCATTCTCCTTCCAAAATTTAATAGACGCATGCATCTAAAGTATGAGAATGGAGAGAACCAAGCAATCGTGCTGTGATTGTTGAAAATACGAGTTACTTCAAAGGCTGATATTTAAGCCTCCCAAATTATGCAAGTGTCTAGTGTGAAGTTTTGTCATATGTGGCTCAACAATTATAATAGATTCACGTGTGTAGAATCCTAACAAATTAATATTTATCAGGAGGACTGGTTGTCCACCCCACTTGCCTCAAACTTCAGGTGTTCGATTACATTTTAACTGTTTCTCCAGCATCTGTACTTAATCAAAGATCAAAAATATACAGACCTAATAAATCTTTGAATTGATGGTGAAAAATTTCACAAATTCACATTAGGGAAACCTGTATGTAGTTATATAATCCATCAAGGGCAATTTCATAAACTACTTGATTTTCAAAATTGTTTGTTGAGCTTGCTGTTGGTCAATTGTTTCAATCTCTTGTACACTTCATTGGCAAGCAGAACTACTGTTCCACAGTCAGAAAAATTACAGACGAATATAGCGATTGTCTAGAGTGCCCAGCTCTGATGAAAGGTTTGCTCCTGAAGTAGTTACCCATCCTTTCTTTTTATAGATACCTTCCATCCTGTTGTGTACGTCAGCCTTTTCTTCTTTGATTTTTCAATCCTTAGCTATATTCATTAATGCCTGAACAAAATTAGGGAAACATGCTTCTACAATCCTGAACAAAAAATACAAATTTCAGTATAATATTATTGTGATATTGAATTCTACTTGTTGCTGCTGAAAGGAACTAGAGATGTTTTTTGTGACTAGTTTATTGATGAATGAAAATTACACAGAACCCTGCAAAACAATGTAACACATTTTTTAAAGGAAAAGGAAATTGTATGTGTTTTGTTGTGAACAGCAGCTGTTTGAGGCTTTTAGCAGATATGTTGCATCTTCCATAGTTTGGGAACTAAACTGCACCAAGAAGCACCCATTTGTAAGGCACTATGCGGCCAACTAAGAGTCAAAAATGGGGTCGAAGATATGCATATGTATTTCCAATGAGAAGCGTGCAGGACTCCAAATTGATAAAAAGAGTTTGTATGCATTACAAATACAATATCTCCCTGGCTCATGCAAACTAGTGTCCTGGATCTCACCGAATGCAGATTCTCCCATTATAGCCTCTAAAATATGCAGTGTTAGTCTCTGAGCTGGTGGCTGCAAGTGTAAGACTGAGTGATGGTGACTCTTCATCTTAACTCCATAACTTCTGACTAGGAAGGTTTCTGTTCTTGAGTGTCTAAAATGAAAAATGGACAGGGTTGAGTTATGGTGAGGGAAGAGAAGAAAGTAAGAAGTGTACGCTTACACTTCTCAGTCATAGAGATTTTGGGATGAGGGAGAAGAGGCCAAGACCTCGGTGTTGCTCCCCTTCATGCTGGCTAACACTATATCCTCCATCGGGGTTAAAACATGCAATTGTGCTTGTGCTCTCCAGCTCTTATCCACTATCTCCTGTTAAGTGTCACCTTCTCTTGCATGATGGAGGGAAGTGTGTCAGTTTGGGCTGAATTTTATACTAGCATTCCAATTCCAATGTTAGGATTAATTCAAGATCAGGACCCGAGAAACCAAGTGGTGTGACATGGCCAATTAAGAAGATGCCTCTGTGCTCACCATCCAATTAACGACGGTGGATGATTCCATCATCGGGAGGCCCACTCAGCATGGTCCGTGGACATTGCTGCCTCTGCCTTCTCAGAGTGGGCGATGCTAGCCACCAGCAGGAGCTGTCGTGAGAAGGAAGAGGGTGCCATTGAAGTAGGGCAAGCTTCAACAGAGACAGCCTGTACCAAGGCCACCCATGCATAATCAGTAAACCTTGGTGCAAGTTCAGTCATTCTTTAATACAGCTGGAGCACCATTCAATTCACAAAGGACTCCCACCACTTCTTGCTCCTCTCCTTTAAGAAATGCAGGCTGCATTTGAGTAACACGAACCATCTAGAATAGTGGACCCCCAATTGATGTAATCAGTCACGGAACAGCACGGGTAACACAGGATGCACGCAACAATAATTTAGAACAGTTGGTACCACCAATTTACTGTGCGAGCTTCAATGTAATGAGCAGACGTTAGTTAATCTAGTACCCACAATCCGCTCACCCATTTTCAAGGGTTATCTAGTTCAGTGTTTTTCAAACTTTTTTCCCGCGGGCCCATTTTTGCCAACCGGCCAACCTTCGGGACCCACGCCAGCCAGCCGTCATGACCCACGCCGGCCGAACGTTGCGACCCACTATTTTTGCTTCCTTTAAATCCGACAGGTGAGCCTGCTTGGTCCTCATGATCTCACTTGTTTTGTCATTCAATGTTACATTTCTGTATGGGTTGTCCATCAGAGGTCCTGGAGCTCACACCAGCACAGCCTTGTCCTGTTGTGGACCCTCCTGAACAGCTCACATCAACACTGCTTTGTCCTGCTGTGGATTCTCCTGAACCATTCTCTCCAGCAGGTTTAGTTGTGATATCCTGGCGTGTTTGTGTCTCTGGCCCATTTTATTCTTCCTTATTACAAAACGACCCATTTTAAATTTTACAGTCATGTTGCTTGTTTGCTGCTGACAAAATGGAGGAATCATAATCACGCCCAGAGCACGTGACGTCAGTGTTCGGGGCGGGTGACCTGCTCTCTGCCGTTGCTTCAGGCAGGAAGACTACATTGAATTTTTAAAAAACTCTTCTCCTGGGTCAGTGCGCTGACGACAGGAGAAGGCGGTGTTTCTTGCTGGACTGCGGGCATGCGCACTGATGAGTGGGCACGCACGCACAGCCGCCCACATTTTGAAAGCCTGTTGCGGCCGTCATTTTAAAGCTGGTCGCAGCCGGCATTTTTAAAAGCCGGCTGCCGCAGCAGTTGTGCATTAAGTCCCGCGATCGGGAACGCCGCGATGGATGGCTCCGCGACCCTCCCGACACCCGCCTGCGATCCACCTGTGGGTCACGACCCTGACTTTGAAAATGACTGGTCCAGTTTAATACCTTCACATTTTACTGATGAGCATCTTACAATGAACCATGCGTTCTCAGTTTACATAATGGAGATAGGTGGTTTCTTTCCCGAAAGAAAGCCAGTAATTATTTTGAGGATACAATGGTGCAAAACACTGATATTGTCAAGCGAAATAATCCTGATACATTTTAAGTTAATAACTTCACTATTGTTGAATTTAGGTTGAGTCATTGTGTTGAACAAACAGTAAAAAGTGTTGGTTTCAAACATCTATACCAACATGAACTGAACTACAGTCACAAAATTAAACAGAAAGTGCTGCAAAACCGCAACAAGTCTGGCAGCATCTGTGGAGCGAGAAACTAGTGTTTCGAGTCCAATATGGCTGCTTCGAAATATAATATTGGACTCAAAGCGTTAACTTTGTTTCTCTCTCCACAGATGCTGACGGAATTGCTGAGTTTTTCAAGCATTTTCTCTTTTCATTTCAGATCTTCAGCATTCAAAGTATTTTGCTTTCTTCACAAATTTAAGTTGTATTGTTGCTGTTTCTTGCCTTTTAATTAGTGCCATCAAAAGTACAGTGAAGCATTGGAAGAATATATGACCGGAAGTGATTGTTTTTAAGAACTTTTTTTTTATTCGTTCATGTGTGACACTTTTTTGTAGTTTATGTAACGTTCAATAAATTTATTTAATTCAATAATTTCCATTTGTGAATACAGGTAAAACATAGCTGCTTATTAAAATAATTTGGTAAAGCATCTAGGGCGTCATTCTCCGACCCCCCACCGGGTCGGAGAATGGCCGTTGGCCGCCGTGAATCCTGCCACCGCCGAAGTCTCCGCTCCCGGAGATTGGGCGGGGGCGGGAATCCGGCCGCGCCGGTTGGCGGGACCCCCCGCTGGATTCTCCGACCCGGATGGGCCGAAGTCCCGCCCAGGAATTGCCTGTCCCGCCGACGTAAATCAAACCTGGTATTTACCGGCGGGACCAGGCGGCGTGGGCGGGCTCCGGGGTCCTGGGGGGGCGCAGGGCGATCTGAGCCCGGGGGGTGCCCCCACGGTGGCCTGGCCCGCGATCGGGGCCCACCGATCCGCGGGCGGGCTTGTGCCGGGGGGGCACTCTTTCCCTTCCGCCTCCGCTACGGCCTCCACCATGGCGGAGGCGGAAGAGACTCTCCCCACTGCGCATGCGCGGGAAACTGACAGCGGCCGCTGACGCTTTCGCGCATGCGCTGGGAAACTGACAGCGGCCGCTGACGCTCCCGCGCATGCGCCGCATTTCCGCGCCAGCTGGCGGGGAAACAAACGCCATTTCCGCCAGCTGGCGGGGCGGAAATCCCTCCGGCGTCGGCTTAGCCCCTCAATGTTGGGGCTAGGCCGCCAAAGATGCGGAGCCTTCCGCACCTTTGGGCCGGCGCGATGCCCGTCTGATTGGCGCCGGCTTTGGCGCCAGTCGGCGGACATCCCGCCGTTGGGTGAGAATTTTGCCCCTATTCTCCAAAGGTTATATACACATTATCACAAGAATGGATAGTGATGAAAACAGATTTGCCCAAGGTAAAGTTGACATTTGTTGCATGAAATAGAAAAGGACAATGAATCCAATTTTTTGCAGATGTCAAGAATGCGGTGGAAAGAGCATTATATTGGGGGGACCCTTGGGTGAATCACCGAACTTAGGGGGAATCAAAATTCTCAATTCTTGGCTATACATCTGCAGGAATGAAATAAGTACAATGCAGAAAAAATACCGTAGGGAATCATCGAGGAATTTTGGAGATATTCTTTTCGTAATTGGCACAGGTTTGCCATCTTTTTTTTCACCCATCCCAGGAAATTACAGGTGGGGTTCAAGGTTGTGTTTATTATGATGCAGATAACATGACAACTCTAATGGGCAAACAGGGTCGGCCAGTGGGTCATTTCCTGTCGATCTATTTTTGTAAGTTTATAATTGTAGTAACCAAGTAAAGATGAAATTGAGCTAACAGAGAAAGAAATTGTGAAATGCAGCTAGATTTTAACCTGAAAAAAATTCTGGCAGGTAATTAGGATTGCTGAAAATATAGTGTAGATAAAGGAGATTCCTCTAAAGCAATCAGGGAAGGGACAGTTCCAGTCTGCTACAAATTGAATCTTAAGTGAGATTCCCCAGGAGAAGGCAGCATACACTCGCAGAGAGAAAGCAGACTGGAGGGGGTCGGTCAGAACTGCGGCCCCTCACAGCCACAGAGCAGCGGGCATTGGACCTGGTGAATACAGGCAGCACGGTAGCATTGTGGATAGCACAATTGCTTCACAGATCCAGGGTCCCAGGTTCGATTCCGGCTTGGGTCACTGTCTGTGCGGAGTCTGCACATCCTCCCCGTGTCTGCGTGGGTTTCCTCCGGGTGCTCCGGTTTCCTCCCACAGTCCAAAGATGTGCGGGTTAGGTGGATTGGCCATGATAAATTGCCCTCAGTGTCCAAAATTGCCCTTAGTGTTGGGTGGGGTTACTGGGTTATGGGGATAGTGTGGAGGTGTTGACCTTGGGTAGGGTGCTCTTTCCAAGAGGTGCAGACTCGATGGGCCGAATGGCCTCCTTCTGCACTGTAAATTCTATGATAATTCTATGGTTGGCAGGCCCAGAGAGTGGGCAGTCACCAAGGAGGTGATCAGCATCTGGGAGCCAAGTGAGCCCCCGTTGAATTGCGGTGTCCCAATGGCATGCATGGCACCACCCCTCCATCACCCACAACCTAGCACCTCATCATCTCCACACCACCCCCACCCAGCATCCCACCACCTCCACACTGCCTCTCCACCTTCCCACCACCTCCACAGCACCCCTCCACCTCCCCACCCAGCACCCCACCATCTCCACACCACCCCTACCCAGCATCCCACCACCTCCACACTGCCCCTCCACCTTCCCACCCAGCATCCCACCACCTCCACATCGCCTCTCCACATTCCCACCACCTCCACAGCACCCCTCTACCTCCCCACCCAGCACCCCACCATCTCCACACCACCCCCACCCAGCATCCCACCACCTCCACACTGCCCCTCCACCTTCCCACCACCTCCACAGCACCCCTCCACCTCCACACCCAGCACCCCACCATCTCCACACCACCCCCACCCAGCATCCCACCACCTCCACACTGCCCCTCCACCTCCCCAGCCAGCACCCCACCACCTCCACATCACCCCCACCCCAGCCTCCCATCTCCACACCACCCACACCCCAGCACCCCACCACCTCCACACTGCCCCTCCACCTTCTCACCGAGCACCCCACCACCTCCACACCACCCCTGCACCTCCCAACCCAGCACCCCACCATCTTCACAACACCCCCATCCCAGCATCTCCACACAGCCACTCCACCTCCCCACCCAGCACCACACCATTTCCACACCCCTCCACCACCCCCAACCCCGCACCCCACCACCCCCACCCGTGATAAGGAGACTAAAACGGCACACAATACACCTGATGACATCTCACCAAAGCTCTATATAATTTCTCAAAGTCATCTTTGCTCCTGTCGTCAAATTATCTTGCTCGTGCCAACATTTCAATTGCCTTCTTTATTGCTTGCAGTACCTGTGTGTTAGGTTTCAGTAACCCATGGATAAGGGCGCCCAAGTTCCTCTGAAGTTCAACATTTCCCAATCTCTCATAGTTTAAGAAATACTCTGTAATTCTGTCTTTCCTACCAAAGTGGATAACCGCACATATTTTCACATTGTATTTTATCTGCCAATTTTTTACTCACTCACTTAGCTTCTCGGAAACCCCTTGAAACGTTTTTTGCATTCTCTGCCAAACTCCCACTCCCACCTAGTTTTATGTCATCTGCAAACTTGGAAATATTACATTTAATCCCCACATCCAGAACATTGATATACTTTGTGAATATCTGGAACCCAAGAACTGATCCTTGCATACCGCACTGGTCACAGCCTGCCGATGATCTATTTATTCCTACTCACTGTTTTCTGTTTGTTAACCATTTCTCAATCCATGCCAGTGTGTTCCCCTAATTTCATGTGCTCTAATTGTGTTTACCAACCTCTTCTATGGGAGCTTATCAAATGCTTTCTGAAAATTTAAATACATCACATCCACCGATTCCCCTTTATCCATTCTGCTGGTTACATCCTTGAATAACCCCAGCAGGTTTATTAAACATGATTTTTCTTCTATAAATCCATTTTGACTCTGCCAATCTTACCATTAATTTCTAAGGGTGAGATTTTCCAACGCCCCCATGACGTGGTTTACGGCGGAGGTGGCGGCCCACACCGTCTGCCATTAAGGAACCCGAGGGGCAAGAACGACTGGAAAATCCCACCCTATGTGTCCTGTTATCATATCCTTTATTATAGGTTCTAATATTTTTCCTACTTCTGATCTCAGACTAACATGTCTGTAGATCCCTGTTTTCTTGCTCCCTCCATTCTTTAATAGTGGAGTTACATTATTTTCTACTTCCAGTCTGCAGGAATCATTCCAGAATTTTGAAAGGTGACCACGAATGCATTTACTATCTCTACAGCCACCTGTTCAGGCCCAGGAGTTTTATCTACTTTAAGTCCCATTAATTTCTCTCATACATTTTTTACTAATATGAATATTTGCAATGATTCCTTTACACTATTCCTTTGGTTTTCCGTTATTTGTGGGAGGTTTTCGTACCTTTCCCTGTCAAGACAACCTAAAACAGAAATTCCCACCTTAAGTCAACAGACTTTTGGCTGTTCTGCAAATGTTTCAGTCCCGCTCACTCTGATTCCCATTGTAGGCAGGACTGGGAAACCTCAGCCAAAGTATTTGTTTAGTTTCTCAGCCATTTCCTTATTCCCTATTATAAATTCTTGTAATAGGCCTGAATTTGTGTTTGCCAATCTTCTCCTTTTTACATCCCGATAGGAGATTTTATGTCCACTTTTATGTTTTTCGTCAGTTGATGGTACAGCTCCCACTTTCCCCAGTGCTCAATGAATCGAAACCCATTTCCCGCACCAAACATTGAGCCACGCATTCCCTTTTATAATCTTATTTATCCGAGGCCAATTTGCACATGGCTCAATAATAATCCAGAGATTATTACCTTTGAGGTGCTGCATTTCAATTTTGTTCCTAGCTTCTCACTCTCTGTGCAGAACCTCTTTCCTGGGATGTTGGTGCCTCCTGGACCATAACCACTGGATCCTCTCTCTCCCACTGCGTGTTTTTCTCCAGCCCAAACAGATATTCCAAACCCTAGCACTGGGCAGACAACACAGCTGTCTTCACTCAAGCTCTCAACTGGGGAGAACTGTGTCTAACACCCTGACTATACAGCCTCCTATCACTAACACTAATTCCTCTTTGCTTCACCATGGTCAGTCCTTCTGCTCATCCATACAGGTAGAAAGCACCTTGTACCTGTTGGACAAAAGTGGTGCGTCTTCTCCATCATTGCATACTACTTCCCCTTACCTGCCTGAGTTTCAGTCACATCCTCCTGTCCCTAACCGCTGACCAACTCTAAGGTTCTGCCTAAACTAAGGTGAATGGCTATCTCCTGGAAAATGTCACGGTAACTTTCCCTCTCCCTGATGCCCTCCAATGTCTACAACTCAGACTCCAGCTCAGCAGCTTGGAGCTGAAGTCACCCAAGCTGCAGAGACATCCTGCAGATTTGGTTGTCAGGGATTGCAGTGCATTCCACAGATCCCCACATGCTGCCATCACAGCACCCCATTTCTGTCATTTTGACCTGCCATTTCTGTCCAACCTTATTTATTTAATTAGTCAATGAATTAATCATTTACACAGATAAAGTAATATAAATTTGCACCCACCTAGCTTGGAGACAGGAAAAGAAACTCAGCAACCACTGGAGGCTCATGAATAGTAGCACCTCTTTCCCCCTCTCCTTCAAAAAAACAAGAGGCCTGTGCCAAAATTGGAAGAGCTGTGCCACAGAGTAATCCAGCAACAGCCTGACATTGTCATACTCATGAAATCATACTTTACAGGAAATGTCCCAGCCACCACCATCGCCATCCTGGGTATGCCTTGTACCACGGAGAGGACAGATCCACAAGAGGTGGCGGTAGCACAGTGGTTTACACTCAGGAGGGAGTTGCCTCAAGTGTCCTCACATCAACTCTGGACCCCATGAGGTCTCATGACATCAGGTCAAAGATGGCCAAGGAAATCTCCTGCTTCTCACCACCTACCATCTTCCCTCAGCTGATGAATCCGTACTCCTCCATGATGAACACCTCTTAGAGGAAGCACTGAGAGTGGCAAGGGTGCAGAATGTACTCTGGGTGGGGGACTTCAATGTGCATCACCAACAGACTTGCCAGCACCACCACTGGCTGAGTACTAAAGGACATAACTGCTGGATGTGGTTTGCCGTAGGTGGTGAAGGGACCCACATGAGGGAAAAAAACCTACTTGACCTCATCCTCACCAACCTACCTGCCGCAGATGCATCTTTCCATGACAGACCTGGGCTGTTAAGTGGTAAGTAGCATTTGCGCCACACAAGTGCCAGGCAATGACCATTTCCAACAAGTATCCAAACATCACCCTTGAGATTGAATGGCATTGCCTCATTGATTCTCCCACTATCAACATCCTAGGATAAAGATTGACCAGAAACTGAATTAGACCAGCCATATAAATAGTGTAGCTGCAAGAGCAGGTCAAAGGTTGGGAAATCTGCAGTGAGTAACTCACCTCCTGACCCACCCAAATCCTGTCCACCATCTATAAGACACAAGTCCACTTGCATGGATGAGCATAGATCCAACAATCCTCAAGAGGCTTGACACCATAAAGCAACTCACTTTATTGGGACCACATCCGCTAGCTTTAACATCCACTCCTTCCACCACCGATGCACAGTGGCAGCAACTCACCAAGGCTTCTTGACAGCAATTTCCACAACCCCGACCACCTAAAAGGCCAAGGACAGCAGATGAATGGGAACAGCACCGCCTGCAAGTTCCCCTCCAAGCTAAACATCACCCTGACTTGGAACTATATTGCCTTATTGTTGCAGGGGCCAAATACCTGGAATTCTATCCTAACAGGACTGTGGGTGTACCTACACCACATGGACAGCAATGATTCAAGAAGGTTCACCACCGGCTAGTGATGGACGCACCGCAAAATCATTTTTTTAAATGGCCAACCCACATTTCACCAACACATATACCACACACCTTAGTGGGCCCTCATGCAGTCTTAAAATGGGTGGCACAGTGTGAGCAACACTACGAATGATCAGGAGGAGGTGACGGAGGCAGAGGCAGCTGTGTGCAGTCCCCATCGGACATGGAAACGTTATATTCAGCTGGGCGGAGATATGTGCCGCACTCTGAATGTATGCAGGAGCAACGCGTTGACATATGCATAATGTATGAGACAGTCTGTGGCAAGTATCGGTCAGTAGCACTAATGGCACAAAGCTGTGTGGAGTGGATGCCTGTAGTGACTGAATTGGTGTTTATTCAGATGCCCAAAAGAGCCATTAAAGGACTGAGGATGTCAGAGATGATGTTGTTGGGGCCACCCTTCTAAGAGCACTGTCATCAACATCCGACACCTTGGCCTCCCTGACTGTGGTACCATCTGTACAACAAGGACCTGTGGGCGTCCCCTACAGTGTCATTGGTGGAGATGCCTCTGGAGGTACACCAGTTGGCATCTCCAAGATGACGATGACTATTATGGACATCTCAGACACAAACAGAGAGACACAAGTGAGCAGACTGCTTCCAACATTTCTCCACCACAAAGACAGAACACTAGGAGTAGTTGTGAGCAAAGACCACCACATTGGTAACATGATTTTGAGGTTCATTTGGGTGACATGTTTTATGAATATAGTTAGGAGAAAATTAATGCGACGGATATGTTTGAATTGAGACCACATGGTCCCAGTCTTTGCTTAAATCAAGCAAAAAGAAAGAAGAGATGGGGAAGCAAGGCAAAGATTTGTATTTGGGTAAATATGTGACCAGGAATGACCAGGGAGCAGATAACCATAATGTCGGGCAGCCATGATGCGGTTCTCTAGATGGCACCTTTGGACCTGTCAAGGCACCAGAACTGCATCTTCAGAATTCCGATTGCCTTGCCTATGATGATTGCAGTGGTTATCGTAGAACCTCTGTACTTCCATTGCAGGGTATTGCATCGAAGCAGTAGCTTTCTCTTCTGGGAGTGTCCCTGTCCGCTAAGAACCTCCCAACGCCAATGAAGAACTGTGACATCTTCCATTGTTTCAGGATGAAGGAATCATGGTTGCTGCCTAGTTACCTTGCAAGCACCTGCATGAAATGTTTATGCTTGTAGACTAACTTGACTTTTAGACAGGAAAATCTCTCTCTGTTCAGAAATCTCCCATGTTCAACCATCTCTTTGATGGCAAATCTTGAGGGGTTGCAAAGAAACCAATGAACCATTCAGGAAACTATAAGCAAACAAACAGGCTTCAGCATTGAGAAAAAAGGATTTCAATCTGTATATACAGGCATGCATATAGATTTCCCCAAATTTCATGTTTAATTCCTCATTCTGTTGATGTAATTTTGTATAACTACATGACGACTAAAAATACAGACTAGTAAATAATTTCAAAGAATGTAATTTAATCTAGCCCACTCTACTATCATGATCATCGATTATGCAAATTGTGCATATTAACTATTGCAGGAGCACATAGGCCTGAATAGGCTCTGTAAACCCAATACTGAGGAAAGTAGCCCGGAAGGTTGGATTTTTGGTCTGAGGTGGCAGGTTCCCTGGGAGTTGGGATGGACAACCCCAAAACCAATGCAGAGGCTGCCGTGTGCAGAGACGCGCTGGGCAGAAGTCCTGCCTTGGTGTACCGACGCTATACCTAAGTTTTAATAAAAGCATAAAACAGCCCTCTAACCCTCATGCGCCCCTTTCCTGGACCTCTCATATCCTCCACGCCAACCTATGCTTCCCTACCCACCACACGTTACCCTGACACCTTCCATGCCAACTTGCCCAGTATCTACCATGGATAGATCTCAGCACCCATGCTGAGACAAAATAAAGTTCCAAGTGTCTATTGTAAATTTACGCACTCTCATTCATAAAAATCCATTTACTATGTTTATATTCCTTCAACTACATTATCCCTTATAACAACAAATATTTCTTTGAATTGCATAATTCCTTTTAATAATCAAGTATTGGAATTAATAACGGTCATGGACTATTTGAAGTGGGACTAAGAGTTGTCAATCAAGCTGTGAAATGGCAGGTAATAATGTGATAGTGAATAGTTGTGAAATCAATCATGGAGCACTATTCCAGTAATCCCAAAAGTTTATGTCAACAGACAGAGTGAAATAATGGGCTGGATTCTCCATTCCTCCAGCCTCTTGTTTCCTGCCCGCACACCATTCGCTGCTGGCGGGATTCTATCTTCCTCCCGCTTGCCAATGGGATTTCCCATTGAAACCACCCCATGACATCGGGGAAACCCGCAGGCAGGAATGCGCGTCGGCAGGAAAAGAGAATTCCGGCCAACAAGTCACCATTTTTGTAACACTACAGACAGATTTTTCAAAGAGTTAAAGGGCAGGAGTTTTAAAAGTCTTGACAGCTGCAAACTCCTTTTGACAGTTCAACCTGACAATTGTAACTGTTACATTTGACAGTTCAAATGAACTTCACAATTCCTATGCTATTTTGCACTTTTTATGCGTACCCTTGCTTATTTTAGCATTTCCAAAGGGCACCTGACCTCCCGCAAAGTTATTCTGGGACCTTATCCCAAGGACGGTGGAATCCATGAATCCATAGAATCCCTACAGAGGAGGCCATTTTTCCGATCGAGTCTGCACCAACCCCAGGTCCACTGCCCCACCCTAACCTCATAATACTGTGCATTGATCATGGCCAATCCACCTAACCTGCATCTTTGGATCATGGGAGGAAACCAAGCACCCGGAGGAAGCACAAACAGACACGGGGAAAATGCGCAGTCATCCAAGGCCGGAATTGAACCCAAATCCCTGGCCCTGTGAGGCATCAGTGCTAACCACTGTGCAACCGTGCCTCCCATACCTCTCCAAAAGGGTTCCCTAGCAGACAGATGCACAAAGTTCAGAGCTATTCCTACCAGGTCTTATCTGCGCGTGCGCACCCGTACTTAAGACACTTCGAGCACCAAATAACACAAGAAGGAAGGCAGCTTCTAATTTCTATGGACAGTTGCCTCAGTGAAATGCATACGTAAGAATATTGACATGGGCCCATTCCCACCCCTGTGAAAATGATAGGTGCTGTGTTTGGGGGCAGGACTTCCAGAGTCAGGCCTCTCTCACCATTGTTGCAATATCAGAGGGGTGGGAATTTAGGCCATGGTGTTGCATCATATGAACTATATTACACAATAAAATGTAATAATGTGTGGTTCTTCTAATACATACCCTGTGAAAAGTGTAAACAATGAAAATTTACAATGAGTATCATAATGTTCTCCTTTTTCATGTTGGATAAATCTGTAAATATAAATGCAAAATTTTTGTTCATACATACACACAATACTCTGTTTATTTTATTTCTGGGATTGAAGGTGCGCCTAGGGTGTCTTATACTTTTGTCATGACCCTGCATTGTTTTCCTTCAGCTGCACTATCATGGCCTTCAAGAGTCCACTGCTTTGCCTGCACTATCCTTGCAGTCTCATATCCTCCCCTTCAAACTGCCCCAGCACTCACTTATCAATCTCTCAAAGCACTGATAATGCAATGGTCACTGTGTAGCAACAAAGGAGGTGATACTTGAGTGTACCACCTCTTATACAGTGTTCTGACTAACAGTTTCATCTACGATTGGCTCTCCACTGCATTGTCACCTCCTCCTCATATAGGGGCTGGGGCTGGAGACCCTCCGTGTTTCCTGTCCTTTCAAAAATTGCAAATTTATTTTAATGAGCTAGCTATTAATTTGTTTGCATGGTAAATTGCCGACCTACCATTTTAGGCACCTTGCTGCTTCCCGATTTTATTTCAAATGTTGCAGGATATTTCCAACCGCGTTGATAAAGTCAGGCATCGCAGCTGTGCAATTGTCCAGATCCATCTGTCTCCATTCCTGTATCTAACCCCGCTTACAAATATTCTGCCTAAGGAATCAAGGCAGATTCTTCCTGTCTGTTACACACTTGACCAGTTGAGTCATTAGGGAGTTCCCTCAGAATCATTTGGATCAGTCTTATTCTGTGAACAATTCTTCATAGTGATTGACATGCAGCTTATCCCTCTATAATTACAAATCTCCTTTATTTGCGGCATACATTGATGTTTGTCCTCTACTCTCTCACTGGTTTCTAAGCAATGCACAGCTCATCATTCTACTCTTAATAATTTCAAGCGACAATGAGGTTGAACTTTGCAAGCTTGACTTCATACTCCCTGTCGATCATTGTTTTCAGATTAATTTCCTTCAAACTTCAGAGTTTGTAATATTTTAATATACTATATCAATAAACAGCGATTGCAGCACATTTGGATTATGTTCGATTATACATGGCAACTTGTGCTGCCCACCACTTACAAAAACAGATATGGCATAGCAGCGTGCTGTCTGGTAAGGCATGGTTTGTGGTGGTCTATGCCGCATTTGCTGCAGAGGGAGGCAGTGGACTGAGAAGGTGCCCAATTTGCTGTACTCTGTTTTTTCTGGGCATTCTTCGTGACCAGCTGAGCTTTTCATTTTGCTCACTTCTTCCAATGCCCTTCCAAACAGTCAGCGTCCAGAGGTCGTAATAAAGCTGTCAATGTCATTGTCCGCTACCATCATACCTCGCTTGCAGGTGTCCTTGTAGTGAAAGTATGCACACAAAAGATGTGTGACCCTCACAGAAAGTCTGAGGGTTTACAGCTGTTATCCATCCAATGTGTGTGGCCGAGCCAGGGACAGACAATGTTGGCTTAGCAATGAGTGTATGGTGATGGAATTAAGGAGCTCTGAGTTTCTGACTTTGACCTGCCACGAGATGCCGAGAATACATCTAAGACGGTGAAGGTGGAACTGTTCAGTCTTTCCTGCTGCCTAGCAGATGCTGTCCAGGTCTCATTGTTGTACAAGCGGACACTGTGGGTTCAGTTTGCTGTTCTCAGTCAGGTTGCTGTTGATCCATACACTCTTCTTCAGCTTGGACATAACAGCTGCAGATTTTACAATGTTTTTCTGTTAATTTCAGCGTCAAGTGATAGACTGTTAGTGGGAATGGAGCTCAGATATCCCATTGTCACTGCTGATAGATGGCAGTTTGTCAACTTGAGCCATGGCATTTCTCTTTCCGATGCTGATGGTCAAACCACCTCTGCACATGCATGAAAGGATGTCCTTTTGCTGCTGAAGGTGTACCTTGTTATGAAATGTAAGTATGGCATCATGTGTGTATATCAACTCTCTGATGAGGACTTGGTACATCTTTGTCTTGGGTTTCATGTGAGCAAGGCTGAACAGTTTTCCCTCAGTTCTAGTATGTAAGAAGACACCCTCTGTGGATGACAGGAGCAAAGAGAAGAATATGCCAAAGAGCGCTGGTGCCAGAACGCAATCCTGTTTGACCGCACTGTGAACCTCAAGGATTCTGTACTTCCATAGGCCATAGCTGACCTTACCCCCATGTTATTATGGAATGTGGGGATTACACTGAGCAGCTTCAGTGGGTGGCACCTTTTCTTCAGTTTAAATAAACTGCCTCTGCTCAAATGATCGAATGCCCTGCTGAAATCAATGAAGGCAATATATTTGTTGCAGCTGTAGGGTCCCTACAGTGCCGAAAGAGGTCATTCGGCCCATCAAGTCTGCACCGACCTGTTGAAAGACCGGCCTACCTGGGCCCAATCCCCCCCCTATAACCCCACCCTAAGGGCAATTTAGCATGGCCAATCCACCTAACCTGCACATCTTTGGAGAAGATCATGTCAATTATAGATCATCCAGTGCTGAAGTCACATTGAGATTAGGGTAGATGTGTTTAGCCAGAAATTGCAATTTGAAAAGGGATACACAGGCAAATACTTTCCATGATGCTCGGCAGAGCGATGCCTCGATAGTTGTTGCAATCACTGCAGCCTTCTCGCTTGGATTTCGCTTGTAATTAATATGATTAATTTGGACTACTTTGCTTCAATGACAGGTTCCATCACAGCGATGTTAGCTTCCAACCAATCTGCAATTTTCCACCCCTGCTTCCCATATGTTGAGAGCGGAGTATTGTAGATGCTGTCTCAAAGTATGTTCCAGTCTGAACCAAGCAGCTCTGAGGAAGTATATCAGAGACAAGCAAGGAGGAGACATACACTCCACCAGCGCAAACACTCGCACCTCGCTGGCATTAACATGTAGGCAGGCTTCTGGATCATTCACTGTTGAGCACATCACAACTGAAGATCCGCGGCAAGCGGAGGAAGGAACATTCCAGATATCCCAGAACCCAGGACTCTGCGAAGCCCCAGGCTGATGAAGTGCCCCTGAGTATGGTCGTCTCAGAGCTGCTGGAGCTACAAAGGCAGAGTCACGAGCATCAGGAAGGGACGACAGCATCCCTCTCCAGACTGCAAGCCAACTGGAGGAGATGGTGCTGTCACTCCTATGCAATGAGGCCAACACTGCGAGGATGGCACCTGCAGTGGAGATTTAGTGCAGGAAGTGCACTCCATGACGGGGGATGTCCCCTCAATAGTTCAGCTCATGAACTCCATGGCTGAGGGCATGTGACCCATGGTGCAGGGCTTCCACTGCATGGCACTGGCACTAGTGGAAATCCATGAGTGTCAGCACCAGAGGATGGTGGCACTTCGAGATCTCACTTCAGGTATCCATCTATCCCAAAGGGAAGAGGATTGACAGAAGCGCAGCCTGGGGCCTTCCACTCAGGAGACCTTGGGAGTGTCCAGATCATCTACAGCCCCCCTCCCTGTGAGCGACATCCCTGAAGCCCTGCACACTGAGGCAGGCAGTACTACAACACCTATGGAGCCCAAAAGTAGACCCAGACCCTCAGGGTCCAGGCTCCCATGGGAGGCCCACCAAGGTAATCTTCGGCATCAGGGTTTGGAAGTCAGCAGGCCATCTCAAACTCAGCTGTGGATTATGGGGATAATAATAATCATAATAATAATAATCTTTATTATTATCACAAGTAAGCTTACATTAACACTGAAGTGAAGTTACTGTGATAAGCCCCTAGTCATCAAACTCCGGCGCCGGTCAGGTACACTGAGGAAGAATTCAGAATGTCCAATTCACCTAACAAGCACGTCTTTCGGGACTTGTGGGAGGAAACCGGAGCACCCGGAGGAAACCCACACAGACACGGGGAGAATGTACAGACTCCGCATCGACAGTGACCCAAGCCAGGAATCGAACCCTGGTGCTGTGAAGCAACAGAACTAACCACTGTGCTACCGTACTGCCCCACTTAGACGTAGCGAGAGAGTGAAGAAGAGTAAGAAACTATAGGCACCTCTTGGGCATGTGTGAACCGTGGATGTTCATTCTGACTGCATTTGTAATCCACCCCGTGTGAGGGTCTTCAGCCCTCGTGAAGCTGGGAACCACCCCTTGTCAGAGTACCCCACTCTGCCTATTCAGCCTGATATCCCACGGGATGCCACCCAAGAATCTCACAGTTGCCCCTCAGTGCTGACTCTGTGGATCTACTGGCTCCCACCTACTTTCCGGCTGCTACTCTGGAAGGACAATCCCTCAGTGATGATATCGCCACAAGTCCAGCAAGGAGGACACGGGACGCGGTGCCTGCAGACCAGTGGCAGACACCTTTAAACCTAAAGGCTCACAGACGTGAAGGGCCACTAAGACCACGAGTGACCCCCTCCCCTGCCCTCCAAAATGCCGAGGCTGAACATGCACACACCCCTTCTGCTGGCCCCAAGTATACTTGCCCCCTTGCAGCACCCCCTTCCTTCCAGCACCCTCACCCATCACTCCCCCCACCCCCACCCCAACCTCCCAGAGGTCCTTACTTACCTACTCTGCACTTCCCACCCTTCAAACCCCCGCACCACCCTCACTTCATGGGCATGTCCCCCTCGCCCCCTGACCCTTGGCAATGTCACCCTGGCATCTAGGCAGTGCTCCTGCCAGCTTGGCAGTGCCATTTGGGCACCTTGGCAGTGCCAGGGTGGCAATGCCAAGGTGGCAACTGGACGGAGTCAAGATGCCCATGTTCCAGGGGGGAGGGCCAGGAAGCCACCCTACATTTACGCTGGCCAACCAGGGGCCTCTGATGGTCCAGGAGAACTCTAGGTGGCGTCCCGCCTGGTCCACGTTTGTGTGGACCAGCACTGATAGGCGTCGGCTGCAGCCTCCCTGGGAATGCCAGAGAATCAAGGGAGACTAGTGGATCCCGGGCATGTAGGTCGTAAACCTACTTATGACCTACTTCCGGGAGTGGCATTTGGTCACGCCCATTTGGGGCAGAGTTCTGACTCCGATGTCCCGTGGGACTTGGTGAATCCCGAGAGGCGCGAAGGCTGTCGAGAGGCTCGCTGCAGGCCTTTAGCGGTTATCTCCGGATGAATTGAGCACAACGCAGCCGGAGAATAGCATCCTATGTTTTTCTATTCTTCCTACAAAATTGAATGGCCTCACATTTTCCCACATTATGCTCCATCTGTAAATGATTTTCCCTCTCAATTAACCTATTATCCTTTTGCAGGCTCTTTGTGTCCCCTGACATTGCTTTCATAGAACATAGAACATAGAACAATACAGCGCAGTACAGGCCCTTCGGCCCACGATGTTGCACCGAAACAAAAGCCATCTAACCTACACTATACCATTATCATCCATATGTTTATCCAATAAACTTTTAAATGCCCTTTGTCCTATTTGTCTCTGTATCGTCAGCAAATACATTCTGTCCCTTCATCCAAGTCATTAATGTAGATGATAAATAATTGAAGTCCCAGCACTAGTTGCAGTTTGCCAATCTGAAAATGACCCATTTATCCTAACTCTCTGTTTCCTGGTCGTTAGCCAATCCTCTATGCATGCTAATATATTACCCGTAAAATTGGGAGCCTTTATCTTGTGTAATAACCTTTTATGTAGCATTTAATCAAATATCTTTTGGAAATATATAATGCGTCTACCCTGTTTGTTGCACCATCAAAGAATTGTAATAAATTTGTCAAACACAAATTTTCTTTTATCAAACCATGTTGACTCTGATTTTCTAAATGTCCTGCTACCAATTCCTTAAAAATGAATCCAAATTTTAGGCTAGCTGGCTGATAGTTTCCTGCTCATTGTCTCTCACCTGTTCATTACTCTTGTGGTGATTTAATCATATTCTTGCCACATGTCGGCCTCTATATTACCTGAACTTAAAATAGGTTTGGATGAAACTTACTTTTGAAGGCATTTTGCTCTCCTTCGCTTCCCCTACAGCAGGCATTTTCAAAGTGTCGGTTGCGACCCGTGGGTGGGTCGTGGGCGGCTGTTGGGAGCGTAACAGAGCCGTCCATCACCGCGTTCCCGATCGCGGGAATTCATGCACAACAGCCACAGCAGCCAGCTTTTAACAATGCCAGCGGCTTTACAAAGACGGCCGCAACCAGCTAAAAAAATGCGGCGCACTGCGCATGTGTGCCCGCTCATCAGTGCGCATGCGGCCCGGGAGTATTGGGACCTGAACCCGGGCTCAAAGTGCAATTGCAGTATGCCAGCGGCTGACTGCGTGGCGATCACCGATGATGAACAAGGCTATGACCATGATCTGTTTTGCATCCCTAAACATTACTCAAATGATCTGGAGAGAGTATATATTCCTCATGGTTTAATCATGGCCAGAACTGAACGTTTGACAAGGGATATAATGAAAGCCATGGGAAATCATCACATCGTCGCCCTCTGTGTACTGAAGGGTGGCTATAAAATTTTTGCTGACCTCTTAGACTACATTAAAGCATTGAATCAACACAGTGACTAGTCAATCCCAATGACGGGGGACTTCATCCGCTTGAAGAGTTACTGTAATGATCAGTCAACAGGGGAGCTACTCGGAGTTTACGAATGAGGTACAAAATCCACGCTTTCCTCCTCGGGAAATTGTCCTCTCTGGCAGATCATTTCCTGATGAAACTTGGATGCTAAGTATGTCTTACCTTGCAGACATCTTTTCAATTTTAAATGAACTGAACCTCAAATTGCAAGGGAAGGATGATGATTGCTTTTGACACTGTGAAGAAATCACATTGAACGTTTGGCAATTGTGAGTGCAAAGACAAAATTACTACACTGCTACAACACCTTGAAGAAAACACATTAGCAAAGAAACTGTAAATGGACTGGCAAGCCTGACTCCCAATGGAGCTGACCTAACTTCTGCACCTCAGCTTTGACAGCACATTAAAAACACGGCACAAGTCAATGACACTGTCAGCATTCTGGAGTAGCGTCTCCTAGGAGTATCCGAAGCTGAATAAAACACGCATTTTGTTGCTTTTGTCCTTCATTATGATCTACGTGTGTGAGGTTGGATTTTTCATCCTCACAAAGATGAAAACAGCACAAATGAACCGAGTGAATCCTGCACCCGATATGGGCATAGCCCTACCCTCCTGTAAACCAGACTGGAGTGCGATCATGAGGACCAAGCAGGCTCACCTCTCGCATTAAAGGTAAAAAAAAATGGTGGGTCACGAATGTCGTCAAGCGTGGGTCACGAAGGGCGGTCGGCATGGGTCACGAAGGGCCGTCGGCGTAGGTCACAAAGGTCGATTGACGTGGACCCCGAAGGTTGGTCGATTGGTAAAAATGGGTCCCCGGAAAACAAGTTTGAAAAATACTGCCCTACAGTGTTCCAATGCTCAAATCTTAAACATACCACAACAGGCTGAGCAATTAGTTTGTTGTATCGATAGCCACAAAACAATAATCCATTATAACCTTAGTGCCCCAGGCATAATTTAAAACTCTTGAAATTCTAACTATCTACAATATTACATTTAGCACAGTATTCTCTGGAATAGCACCATATCGTCTCATATTCATTTAAGAATACAAGTTTTCAGAATACTTCAAAGTAATATCTTATTTCCTCAGAGATACATCTGCTCATATATTTTGATCCAAAGTGTTCAGTTTAGATGACATTCGAAAATCAGGGGCGAGATTCTCCGACCCCCCGCCGGGTCGGAGAATCTCCGGGGGCTGGCGTGAATCCCGCCCCCGCCGGTTGCCGAATTCTCCGGCACCGGATATTCGGCGGGGGCGGGAATCGCGCCGCACCGGTTGGCGGGCCCCCCCCCCGCGATTCTCCGGCCCGGATGGGCCGAAGTCCCGCTGCTAGGATGCCTGTCCCGCCGGCGTGGATTAAACCACCTCTCTTACCGGCGGGACAAGGCTGCACGGGCGGGCTCCGGGGTCCTGGGGGGTCGCGGGGCGATCTGGTCCCAGGGGGTGCCCCCAGGGTGGCCTGGCCCGCGATCGGGGCTCACCGATCCGCGGGCGGACCTGTGCCGTGGGGGCACTCTTTTCCTTCCGCCTTCGCCACGGTCTCCACCATGGCGGAGGCGGAAGAGACTCCCTCCACTGCGCATGCGCGGGGTGCCGTGAGCGGCCGCTAACGCTCCCGCGCATGCCCCGCGCGGCAATGTCATTTCCGCGCCAGCTGGCGGGGCACTTCTGCCAGCTGGCGGGGTGGAAATCAGTCCGGCGCGGGCCTAGCCCCTCAACGTTAGGGCTCGGCCCCCCAAGATGCGGAGGATTCCGCACCTTTGGGGCGGCGCGATGCCCGACTGATTTGCGCTGGTCGGCGGACATCGCGCCAATACCGGAGAATTTCGCCCAAAGTTCTTGGATGTGATTTCCAGCAGTTTTCTTTCAGCTCCAGCATTCTAATTCCACAATAAAAATACAATTTGTATGTTGTTCTTGCTAAAACAAATCCTGAAATCTTGAAATATTCTGAGAAAAGGTTTTATCACCCACATTAAACATAGGCTCTGCTTCCATTGGCACAAATCTGAGCAACAATGCAGTGAGCTGCTGTCCACAATTTGTTGGACAGTAAAGATATATATTAGTAGTAGTTCCTTGCACAGCTTTGGCTTGTTGCAGAGACCTAACTTGATGCAGGATGTGAAAAATCTGCCTGTCTCTCGATTTAGGAGGATATACATACTTCAAAATTAGTTTGAGACATTTCCCAACCTTTACCAAGTCATGGAGGAAGGAATGAGGTGAAAGAAAGTCCGTGGGCACGTGATGGAATTCCATGGCGCATGACCCCTGCTTGATGGCCAGCAAAGTGGATGTGCTGCTACATGAGTTGGCTGCAATGTCCTCCATTTTAGATGTGGAGATGCCGGCATTGGACTGGGGTGAGTACAGTAAGAAGTCTTACAACACCAGGTTAAAGTCCAATAGGTTTGTTTCGAATCACTAGCTTTCGGAGCACTGCTCCTTCCTCCGTTGCATTCACCTAAGGAAGGAGCAGTGCTCCGAAAGCTAGTGATTCGAAACAAACCTATTGGACTTTAACCTGGTGTTGTAAGACTTCTTACGATGTTCCATTTTAGAGGAAAGAGATGCACCAATTGCAGTTGGTGACCACAATCAATACTGGAAACAGACTCAGAAATAAATGTCATACTTTCTGGAATCTGACAAGGAACCACGCATTATCATGCATTGGAGTAGATTTCTTGTCTCAAAGCATTCCCTGTCAAACTGTCTTAAGAAATGAGTAAGACATTCTTTCTGCATGATGCAACGTCGCTCATTAATATTCATCACTGCCTACAAGTTGAACACACGCGGTCACTATTTTTGTGCTGACTACACGTGATGACTGTATCTCTGCTTAGTCAACAAGTTGGCACAACGAAGACTACAATTCTTCCTTGGAGAATAGCCCCCCTGGCGAAACATCACTTCAGAAGGCATATCTCTTTTCACATGCCCAAGTAGTTCTGCTAAGGATGGAAGACCCAAATACTTCCCAACAGTGGATCTGTGCAATCTATGTCTGCAATTAATATGAAAGAGGGGAAGAGAATGGAGGAAAGTAGAATGAAGCTGCACTTTAAATCGATGCTGCTGTCAGGACAATTAGGAATTCTAATAATTTTCATTTGTTGATATCACTGTCATTTTTCTCATCTACTGGAAAACAGGCTGGTGGGGATTTGATTGTTGTAATTGGATTAAGAGACAGAGTGACGGCAAGGGTCGAAAACAACTGTTAGAAGTGGCTGTGATATGTTAATAAATCAAGAGGAACTGCAATAAGAATTTACACAGGCAATAAAATAAATATTTTTGAAGTGAGTTGTTTTGGTTCAAACGGAGGCATATATAAGTTGTAGAAATTATAAGTAAGTAAGGCAATAGGAGGATAAGTTAACTTTTAAAAATATAAGAATTAAAGTAAAGAAAGAAGTTTGAGCAGTTTTGGGAAAAGGGCACTGCTGAGAGGCTGGATGAAATGATAAAGAATAGAGAGATCACAGCGAAGAAACACATTTTAAGAAAACAGTGAAACCTGTGTGATGGGATGTAGCTGCCTCGATTTCCCAGAAGACAGCATGGTAGCTAGTTAGATCTCCCAGAAGACATCATGGTAGCAACCTAGATCTCACTGAAAACAGCATTGACAAGGCCAGACCTGGAGAATCAGTTGTTGTCAGCCTCAGAGGACACCCCAAGAGCAAAAGACACCGCATGATTACATTACTAGAATTCCATAGATTTAAAATCTTAAGGATTGTTGCCATCAGACAAGGGAAGGTTAACTCTGAGTGCAGTTCAAGTTAAGATCGTTTGGAACTGTTTTAAAGTACTGCTCACTGTGTGAAGCCATGATTGTGTTTAAGTGTAATTTTTGTTTTTGAATAAACTTTTACTTTATATTATTATCAAAGTTGGTCAGAGGCATAGGGCTTGATTTTCCGCTCCCCCCCGACGGCGAAATCGCATTCGGCGACGGGTCGGAGAATCCGTTTTGACGCCGAATTCGGGAAAGGCGATAATTTTGGATTCTCCGCCTCCGTGAAAAGCAGCGCACTCTAGGAGTACGCCGTGCCAAGTATCCACCGTCTCAGGCCATTGCCTGAGGCCCACCCCGCGATGCTCCCTCCCCGACCGGCCGAGTTCCCGACGGCCTGGGTTACGTGTGCTCACATCGTCCGTGGCGGCTGCGGAGTCAGTCCGGCACCGTCACAGTTGGGGGGGGCCAATCCGCGGTCGGGGGAGGCTTTATTCTGGGCTGGGGGCGCTGTGAGTGGGCCGAAGGGGGACACTACTTTTGCGGTCCGGGTCTGCGGGCTAAGTCCGCCATGAGGCACAGCGCGGCCGCTGCAGGCCGTCGCCGTGCACATGCGCGGCCACAGACTTGATAATGCTCTGGGCCGTATCGACAGCTAGAGCTGCGAGCTCGACGCTGCCTCCCTGCTAGCCCCCAGCAAAACAGGAAATCGGTGGCCGTTTTGCGTCAGTTTTCCTGGCGTAAAACAGCACTGTTTTCACTCCGGCGTGGGAACTTAGTCTCTGGAGAATCCAGCCCATAATTTCCTGATTTCAGAAAATTACCTCATAATGTAGAAATTACAAAAAAACAGTTTTGTCAGCTGTTTCAAGTTTCCCTTCGGGATTTGGGCATTTGCCCTCAACCATGCCTTAACATAACCCAGACCCCCTCATCACCAAAGAAGAAAACAGGAACACAGGACATGTGCTGATCTTAGTGAGGATATGGCAGAGAACCTGGGACCACTGCCATTTATACATGAGGACCTACTGCCACAATGATCTGCCTACTTTGTCTGTGGCTCTGATTTTATTAGTGGTACTCAAGGTTTATGTCACTAGGCCATTACAGACAGCTAACGTCTATAAGAGGTCACGTTACCACAGACCTGACACAACTAACCCCCATTTGGAACCCTGGGACTTCAATGATAAGATATAACTGCAGCTTGCTCTTACATAACACTATGGCACTAAAGCAGCACGGTGGCGCAGTGGTTAGCACTGCTGCCTCACGGCACTGAGGTCCCAGGTTTGAATCCCGGCCCTGGGTCGCTGTCTGTGTGGAGTTTGTACATTCTCCCCGCGTTTGCGTGGGTTTCGCCCCCACAACCCAAAGATGTGCAGGGTAGGTGGATTGACCATGCTAAATTGCCCCTTAATTGAAAAAATTAATTGGGTACTCTAAATTTAATTCTTTGAGGAAGTGACAAAGTTGATTGATGACGGAATGGCTGTAGATGTCATATACATGGACAAAGGCAATTGATAAGGTTCCCCATGGTAAGCTGATGGAGAAAGTGAAGTCTCATGGGGTCCAGGGTGTACTAGCTAGATGGATAAAGAACTGGCTGGGCAACAGGAGACAGAGAGTAGTAGTGGAAGGGAGTTTCTCAAAATGGAGAACTGTGACCAGTGGTGTTCCACAGGGATTCGTGCTGGGACCACTGTTGTTTGTGATATACATAAATGATCTGGAGGAAGGTACAGGTGGTCTGATTAGCAAGTTTGCAGATGACGCTAAGATTGGTGGAGTAGCAGATAGTGAAGGGAACTGTCAGAGAATACAATTGAATATAGATAGATTGAAGAGTTGGGCGGAGAAATGGCAGATGGAGTTCAATCCGGGCAAATGCGAGGTGATGCATTTTGGAAGATCCAATTCAAGAGCGAACTATACGGTAAATGAAAAAGCCCTGGGGAAAATTGATGTACAGCGAGATCTGGGTGTTCAGGTCCATTGTACCCTGAAGGTGGCTGCGCAGGTCGAAAGAGTGGTCAAGAAGGCATACGGCATGCTTTCCTTCATCGAAAGGGATATTGAATACAAGAGTTGGCAGGTCATGTTATAGTTGTTCAAGAGTTTGGTTTGGCCACATTTGGAATACTGCGTACAGTTCTGGTCGCCACATTACCAAAAGGATGTGGATGCTTTGGAGAGGGTGCAGAGGAGGTTCACCAGGATGTTGCCTGGTATGGAGGGCACTAGCTATGAAGAGAGGTTGAGTAGATTAGGATTATTTACATTAGAAAGACGGAGGTTGAGGGGGGACCTCATTGAGGTCTACAAAATCATGAGAGGTATAGACAGGGTGGATCGCAAGAAGCTTTTTCCCAGAGTGGGGTACTCAATTACTAGGGGTCACGAGTTCAAGGTGAGAGGGGAAAAGTTTAAGGGAGATATGCGTGGAAAATTCTTTACGCAGAGGGTGGTGGGTGCCTGGAACGCATTGCCGACGGAGGTGGTAGAGGTGGGCACGATACCGTCATTTAAGATGTATCTCGGCAGATATATGAATGGGCAGGGAACAGAGGGATACAGATCCTTAGAAAATAGGCGACAGTTTTAGATAGAGGATCTGGATCGGCGCAGGCTTGGAGGGCCGAAGGGCCTGTTCCTATGCTGTAATTGTTCTTTGTTCTATTAACATACCATTGAGATTCATAATGACAAAAAACAACTTAGATAGTGAATAATGACTTTGAGGAAGATTTTGAGAGATTTTACAAAGATTTAGTGCGAGAAGTGATGGAAGGATTTAGTGCTAAAATTTCTGAATGTGGTTTAAAAAATACTGGAGCAGGATTTGTTTTCAAAGCTTTTGTAGAGTGAGCAGGGATGAATGGGAAGAGAGAAGAGGGCATGTACTAAAATGTGGGCTGAAGAAGGTTGCCGAGGTTGGGAGGGGCATAGCCATGGAAGGTGGAGGTTGGGAGGGGCATAGCCATGGAAGGTGTTGTAGATGAGGACAAAACTTTAAAAATGACGTTTTGCAGAACGGGAAACAAAAGAAAGTCGGAGAATTTTTAAAATTTTAAAAAATAAATTCAGAGTACCCAATTCATAATTTCCAGTTAAGGGGCAATTTAGCGTGGCCAATCCACCTACCCTGCACATCTTGGGTTGTGGGGGCGAAACCCACACAAACACGGGAGAATGTGCAAACTCCACACGGACAGTGACACAGAGTCGTGATCGAACCTGGGGCCTCGGCGCCGTGAGGCAGCAGTGCTGACCACTGAGCCACTGTGCTGCCCCAGGGAGAAAAATTTATTGTGGACCAAGATGCAACTTATGAAATTTTGAAGAAGTTACAATTTGTAAAAGATGGGATTGAAGAGAAAGGCAAGAAAAACATTGAAGAAATCGAGTGACAAATGCTCTGAAAGCAGCTCCAGTGGCAGTGAATGTTGCCACAAGACAACATATAGAAAGGAAATATCTGGCCCCAGACCTTTGATCATAACTGAGACAACTATGTGTGGGCAGGGGGAGCAGCAGTAATAGACGAGAGTCATAGATATAAATTTGGTCAAAAGATAAGAATCAAAGAATTAGGTAGTATTACCTGAATCGGAGTAGGATCCAAAAAGTATTCAGTGAAAACTTAGTGCTGGATGCATTTTTGTTCTCTGACTTGTGAATCGAGAGCTAATTAATGACTCGTATTTCAATCACAATCCCCAAGCCAATTTAAAGAAACTACAGGTATAGTTTAATCGAGACAATGAAGGGTGGGGACTACACACCCAACATTTGGAGAGTCGGTGAGAGTCGGTGTTGCCTCTTCTGAGAAGACCAACAATATTAAGTGCTGATCTGCCCCCCCCCCCCGCCCCGCCCAGCGCCCACTCCTCCAAACGCCCCAAGAGCTACCAGCCAATCAGAAGCCAGCAACTCCTCATTGCCATCAGCGCCACTTGGGGGGACGGTGACAGAAATGGACCCACCAGAGGCTCAGGATCAGTGAGGGGCCCAGCTACAGGTGAATGAGGGCGGATTGGGTGTCGCAAAGTGAGGGTCACAGGAGAGAGGCAGGGAGGCGGCTCTCAGAGGGCCCCCATCAATCAGGTATTGAGTGCATCACAATGAGGGATCCCCCTTAGAACCTGAAAGCAAACATATCAGGCTATAATTTACAGGCTCCCTGTATGGCAACTGCCTTGTCTACCATTGGTTGAATATCAGCAGTGGCAGAAAGAGGCCCTTTCGTGGGAATTGATTGTCCACTGAAGGAAGGGTCTCAATTTGTGGAGGGAGGAAGAAGGGGGGGATCCTTAAGCCTCCCCATCCTACCTTAGTCGGAGCAAAGTGTTGCTAACTTTTGGTTGGCTTTTAATTCGTAATTTGCTCTGTTTGTTTAACCTTTGCTCCAGAGTCGCCAGGTATCTTTATGATACCGCCACGAAGTTCAAGTTCAAGGACTGATCAATAACTCAACACACCAATTAGTAAGGTTCAAATCAAAACACATTTATTATACACAGTAAATCAATACTCATGCATAAACTCTACTTTCTAGACTATTCCTATCACTAAAAGGCCTATACTTAGCTTCGGACTGGCCCACCAGGTCTGGGGAACAAATGGCCTTTCGTTCAGGTCCTGAGTCTGCAGGATTCAAAAGCTGGTATGGACTTGTAGTTAGGAGCGCCTATCTCGTAGCGAGCGTTGACTTTAGACTTACTTGGTTGGCGTGGCCGCTGGACAGTTCACTCTCAGGGGTTGCTTCGCGTTGCTGAGTAACCCTGCCAAGAAGGACGATTTGAACTTGGGGGCTTTACTTTATAGTCCCCAGGGGCTTCCCGCCCTTCGGGGCGGACCCCGTGCCTGGTTCCAAATGATTGGACTGCGTTCCGATCACTTGGATCGATTTCTCCAATACTGGAGTTGTACCCTGATCGCTGCGCGGTCCCTAAATGTCCGTTGGCCTTCTTTTGTCTTGGCTCCTGCTGCCGCCGAGGAATCTGGCTTGGCTTTATTCACCTTAACAGTTGCAATTGTGCCTTGGAATTGCTCATTACTATGCAGCTGGTTTCAGTGCTGTCTGGTGTTTTGCAGGTTTCAATGCACATGATTTCTGTACTTGCTAGTCTTTGCCTGTGCTGGCTGAATTTCCCTTCAGCCTTTGCGGTTCTCCATTTTAAGTCGGGAAGTGGCCAACCCATGTGGCTACAAAAGGAAGGCAACAGTTTCGCAAACTAGCACCCGCCCACCCAATTAAAAGCCCCCCCTACCTCCAAACTCACTCCCTGACACAAAAACTGACCCTGAACCAAAGAAAAAGATATTAGATGAGGTAACTGAAAGCTTAGGCAAAGAGGCAGGTATTAAGAAGGTGGAAACAGAGCAGCTTAAAGATGGAATGCCAGAACTTAGAACCGAGACAATTGAACACATGGCAAGAAATGGGGAGGCAAAGGGAGTAGAGGATTCAAAATAAGCCAATCTCAAAATTTAGGAATACAAAATTGGAGATTGACCAAACATGAGTATATGAATATATGGGGCGAAATTCTCCGTCATCGGCGGAAAGTCCGCCGATCGGCGCAACAAACGGCGCAAATCCGACTTGCGTCACGTCGGAAAAATGGGTCGATAGTCTCCGGCCCGAAATGGGCTAGCAGCGACGTAACGGGATCCGCGCTTGCGCAGTGGTTCACGCCGTGCAGCGTCATATGCGCTGCACGGCGTGACGGCTCATAAGGCCGCGCTGCTCCCCCCCACCCGACCGGAACACCCGACCGCAACACCCGACTGGATGGCTGGCCGTCGCTCAGCCCCGAGGTTCGAGTCACGCGATGTGGAGGCGCTCCTGAACGCGGTGGAGCAGAGGAGGGACGCCCTGTATCCCGGGCACGGCCGCAGAGTTGCCCCACGCCACAGCCGGCGTCTGTGGAGGGAAGTGGCAGAGGCCGTCACCGCTGTGGCCCTGACACCATGGACAGGCACCCAGTGCCACAAGAAGGTGAACGACCTCGTCAGAGCAGGCAGGGTGAGCCTCCCCATATCCCCCCTCCCCATATCCCCCCTCCCCCATATCCCCCCTCCCCCATATCCCCCCTCCCCCATATCCCCCCTCCCCCATATCCCCCATATCCCCCCTCCCCCATATCCCCCCTCCCCCATATCCCCCATCCCCATATCCCCCCTCCCCCATATCCCCCCTCCCCCATATCCCCCCCTCCCCCATATCCCCCCTCCCCCATATCCCCCCTCCCCCATATCCCCCCTCCCCCATATCCCCAAGTGAATCCAGCCCTAACCTTAACCTCTGCAATGCACGCGCAACCGATGGCGTGCATTCATATACCTGCCTAACACTGTCGCCTATTACCCCTGCCCCCCCCCCCCCCCCACAGGAGAAGCGCGCACACAACAATAGGGAGCATGTGAGGACTGGAGGAGGGCCCGCTGATGAGAGGCCACTGACCGTACACGAGGAAAGGGCCCTGGAACTGGCTGGCGGACCTGAGGACCGGGAGGTTGCTGATGCAGAGGTCGGGGGCGTACTAGCGAGTGAGCCACCGACAGCCCGTCCCCATATCCCCCCTCTCCGATATCCCCCTCCCCGTATCACCTGATCACTGCCTGATGTCTAACCATGCATGCTTCATTGTGTATCGCAGGACCAAACGTCCAGGCACCCATCCCCGCAGATGCAGACCGCCCGCAGGATGCCCCTCGGCGACCACAGGAGACGGAGAGACGTGCACCCTCCAGCATGCGACGCCCGCAGGATGCCCCTCGGAGACCACGGGAGACGGAGAGACCCGGACCCTCCAGCATGCGACGCCCGCAGGATGCCCCTCGGAGACCACGGGAGACGGAGAGACCCGCACCCTCCAGCATGCGACGCCCGCAGGATGCCCCTCGGAGACCACAGGAGGCAGAGAGACCCGCACCCTCCAGCATGCGACGCCCGCAGGATGCCCCTCGGAGACCACGGGAGACGGAGAGACCCGGACCCTCCAGCATGCGACGCCCGCAGGATGCCCCTCGCACACCACGGGAGACGGAGAGACCTGGAGCAACAGGGAGACGACACCCCCGTCACGTGCGGGAGCGACCACCCAGCGACGAGGGGGGCAGCCACAGGCCCCCGTCACATCCGAGCCAGGACACCACTACCCAGGACACCACTACCCAGGACACCACTACCCAGGACACCACTACCCAGGACACCCCTACCCGGGACAGCACTACCCAGGAAGACGAAATAACGGACAGTGACTCAGAGTGGATGGGTGGAGACGAACCCCCACCCCAAAGTGCCATGGACTCAGAGTGGGACGAAGAGCACGACACAACGCCACTGCTGTCACCAACACCCTCCACCATCGCAGAAACACTCACCACGGTTGGGCACTTTAGTGATGAGGTGTCTGGTACACTCACTGGTGCGCACAACACAGCCGGCCCGGTACAGCAGGTGGAGGTAGGAGGAGCAGAGGGACCGGGCGGTCGGAGGGCAGCCCAGCCCAAGCGAACATCTGCCGCCCAGATGGATCCCGGGTTCCTGCAGTTACCACACCCACACATAGATCCGATGCAACCACCGACCCGGAGACGAGCGAAGAGGGTGACGGGCGGCTTGCGGCGGCTGCGGTCGCAGGTGGAGGAGTCCACCCGCGTCCAGGAGCTGGGAGTGGTGCCGGTCATGCGTGCCACCCAGGCCGACACCGCACGGGTGGCGTCCGCGGTGGAGGCAATGGGTGCGACGGTGTCAGACATGGGGAACGGTTTGCGAGGCCTGGGGCCTTCCGTGCAGGCGGCCTTTGTGGCCCAGGAAATGGCTGCCCTCTCACAGGAGGCCATGAGCCAGTGCCAGATGGCAGAGGCGCTCAACGCCATAGCCCAGTCTCTGCAGGCCATGGCCCAGTCTCAGCAGGCCATGGCCCAGTCTCTGCAGGCCATCGCTGAGGGCATCGGCGCCAGTGGCCATGTGCGAGCCGGCGTCGCACTGTCACAGACAGGGTTTGCCAACCCCCTGGGCTCCATGGCTGCAAACCAGCAGACCCCTGTCGATACCAGCACGGGCCTCCAGGACTGGCAGCACCAGATGTCGGGGGGGCGTCGGATGGCCAGTCCGTTCGCATCCCCCACCCATGTAGAGGCCTGGGGGCCATCGGGCACCCCGAGGGAGGAGGAGGTGGTGTGGTCCGTCCCGGCTCCCTCTGTAGGGGAGGTCCCGGTACACCGCGACACCTCGGACTCCCCCCCTTCCGTCCCAGGTGCATCGGGTGGGCAACTGCCAGGACAGGCTGGCAGCTCGCCATCCCAGTCGCCCGGGCCGCAGCCTGGCCCATCTAGGCCAGGACGCCCAGGAAACGGCCGGCAAAGGGATCCAGTGTCAGAGGGCAGGAATCACAGGAGTCCACCTCCAGTTCTGCTGTACCGTCTGGGGAACCACGTAGACGTAGTCAAAGGGCCCGTAAGGCCAAACAATTAGACACTGAGTAAGTTGGCACGGGTGCAGGGCACAGATGAGTTTTAGGGGCGAGGGCACGTGCATGAACTCCTTTGGTTATTAAAGTCAATGTTACACCTACCGAAGCTGCCTTTGTGCTCTGTCCAAAGTGTGCGGGGTGTCATGTACGTTGAGCGCAAGTGTGTGTGTGAGGGGTGGTCTTACCTCAGCCCCAGGTGAGTCTGCCCCCTTCGCCTGGGCCGCCATCAACATCCCCCGGGCAGAGGACGGGACCGTGCGCTGCAGTGTCACAGCCGCATGCAGGGATGGTCCGGGTGGATGGTGGTACTGTCGCCATGGGTCAGACATAGTCCAACGATGTAGAGCCAGGAGCTCATCGCAGGGCGGGTTGTCATCATCCTCCATGGCCTGCGATAGACACGCGTCCACCCGCAACTGTGTGAGCCCGGCCCGTTGTGCCGCAGGTGGATCGGCAATGGGGGGGGGCGGTGGTGTGCATGCGGGTGGGGTGGGTGGGGTTGGGGAGGGGGGTGAGGGTGCTGGGTGGATGGATGGGTGGGGGGTGTGGGTGGTCGGCTGTTGCCATGGTGTGCGGTCTGTGGCCATACTACCCGATTCCCACGCCCATCTAGTCAGTGAAGCGGGCGTCTATCAGTCTGTCCCGTGCCCGCTGGGCCAGCCGGTAACGGTGGACAGCCACCCGCCTGTGTCTACCCCGTCTGCCCTGACCATTGCCCCCATCCCCCTCATCTGGGGAGGACTGGGCCTCTTCCTGCTGCTCCTCCACTCCGCCCTCCTCTGCCTGCGGCACATCGCCCCTCTGCTGGGCTATGTTGTGCAGGACGCAGCACACCACAACGATGCGGCCGACCCTATCTGACCGATACTGGAGGGCGCCCCCAGAGAGTGCCAGGCACCTGAAACGCATCTTCAGCACGCCAAAGCACCTCTCGATCACTCCCCTTGTCGCTACATGGGCATCATTGTAGCGGTTCTCCGCCTCATTGCGTGGCCTCCGTATAGGCGTCATCAGCCACGATCGCAATGGGTAGCCCCTGTCGCCCAGCAACCAGTCCCTCAGCCGGGGATGGCGTCCCTCGTACATGCCGGGGATGGATGACCGCGACAACACAAATGAGTCGTGTACACTGCCTGGGTGACGGGCGCAGACGTGCAGGATCATCATGCGGTGGTCGCAGACCACCTGTACGTTCATCGAATAGGTCCCCTTCCTATTAGTGAACACGGCCCTGTTATCTGCAGGTGGCCGCACGGCGACGTGCATCCCATCGATCGCGCCCTGGACCATGGGGAACCCGGCCACGGCAGAGAAGCCCATGGTCCGGGCATCTTGGCTGGCCCGGTCCACGGGGAAGCGGATGTAGCGGTGCGCCATGGCATATAGGGCATCTGTCACTGCCCAGATGCACCGGTGCACCGATGTCTGCGATATGCCGGACAGGTCCCCACTCGGTGCCTGGAATGACCCCGTTGCATAAAAGTTCAGGGCCACCGTAACCTTGACGGACACGGGGAGAGGGTGTCCCCCGCCAGTGCCACGCGGTGACAGGTGTGCCAGCAGGTGGCAGATGTGTGCCACGGTTTCCCGGCTCATCCGGAGTCTCCTCCTGCATTCCCGGTCCGTGAGGTCCTGGTATGACTGCTGGAGCCGGTACACACGGGGCGCCCTCGGGTTCCTCCGTTGCCGTGGGGCCGCGACGTCCTCCTCCCCCTCCTCGTCCTGTCGGTCAGGTGTCCCTCCAGCCTGGGCGGCTGTCGCCTGCCCCTCTGCGGCAGCCTGCGCCGCCTCTCTGGCACGCTCCTCCTCCTCCTCCTCCTCATCCAGGGCAACATTGACATGAGCGGCTGCCACCACGGCGGCCAACATCGCTGGATGATCTGAAAACATGACGGCCTGGTGGGGGGGGAGGGGAACGACGACATGTCATCATTGCCCATATCCCCTCCTCCCCCCAGCCAGGTGGCATGGACCGCATGGGTCCAACTGTTGGAGGCTGGAACCTGGCCAGGTGGACCAACTCACTTGCCCTCCCATCCCCCTCCTCGGCACGACCCCCCCCCAACCTCCACCCCGGCACGCCCCCCCCCCCCCCCCAACCTCACCCCGGCACGGACCCCCCCCCAACCTCCACCCCGGCACGGAGCCCCCCCCCCCAACCTCCACCCCAGCACGGACCCCCCCCCCCCCCAACCTCCACCCCAGCACGGACCCCCCCCAACCTCCACCCCGGCACGGCACGGACCCCCCCCCAACCTCCACCCCGGCACGGACCACCCCCCCAACCTCTACCCCGGCACGGACCCCCCCCCAACCTCCACCCCAGAACGGACCCCCCCCCCAACCTCCACCCCGGCACGGCACGGACCCCTCCCCAACCTCCACCCCGGCACGGACCCCCCCCCCAACCTCCACCCCAGCACGGACCCCCCCCAACCTCCACCCCGGCACGGACCCCCCCCCAACCTCCACCCCAGCACGGACCCCCCCCCCAACCTCCACCCCGGCACGGCACGGACCCCCGCCCCAACCTCCACCCCGGCACGGACCCCCCCCAACCTCCACCCCGGCACGGACCCCCCCCCCCCAACCTCCACCCCAGCACGGACCCCCTCCAACCTCCACCCCGGCACGGACCCCCCACCAACCTCCACCCCGGCACGGCACGGACCCCCCCCCCAACCTCCACCCCGGCACGGCACGGACCCCCCCCCAACCTCCACCCCGGCACGGACCCCCCCCCCCCAACCTCCACCCCAGCACGGACCCCCCCCAACCTCCACCCCGGCACGGCACGGACCCCCCCCCAAACTCCACCCCGGCACGGCACGGACCCCCCCCCCAACCTCCACCCCGGCACGGACCCCCCATCCACCTCCCCGGCACGGACCCCCTCCCGGCACTCCCCCGGAGCCCAGCCTACTCTAACCACCGCCCCCCCCCCCCCCCCGCGCACACACACACACAACCCGAGACACACCTCTCCTCACGCATTCAGACTGCGGCCACGCCATTGCCTGCCCAGAGCCAACCCCCCAGGCCGTCACTCACCTCCACGCTGGTCGGCGTGAGCCTGGAGCACCGGGTCACGCCGATGAAAAGGAGGTTTAATTTACGTCGACGTGAACGGTCATCACGTCGACGGGACTTCGGCCCATCCGGAAGGGAGAATATCGGCAGGCCGAAAATCGGCTGCCTTGCGCAGACCAGTGACATTCTCCGCGGCAGCGGCGACATTAACGCCCCGCCGACTTTTCTCCCTTCGGAGACTTCGGCAACCGGCGGGGGCGGGATTCACGGCGGCCAACGGCCATTCTCCGACCCTCTGGGGGGTCGGAGAATGACGCCCAAGATTTCAGAAAAATTGGATGGATTATGGGAATGGATGGGGGGGGGGGGAGGTGACAGTTATAATTTAATGTAAATATGTATGAATTAATGCACTTTCAAAGTTAAACAAAACAATAGAAGTTTACATACAAGGAAAAATATTAATGTGTGTAAATGCTCAGAGAAACCTAGAAGCTGTTATCACCTCATGGTGGTTTGCTAATCATCAAAAAATTACTAGTCGCAGTGAGAACAATCTACTGGGCACCCATGAATTTAAATTTAACACATTAAGTGGGAACATTGTGGCTTACTGTGAGGAGGTACAGATTTTTCTCGCAGAGCCTCCCCATCACTTGCTGTGGAGAAAACCCAATCCCCTGCTTCTTGATGCAGGTTATTAAACCTCCCACACTGTTACATTGTTTTGCGATGGTGTACAAAGGCAGCTTTATTTCAGAAGATTTTTATGAAGAGCAAATGAATGTTCAGATTTTGATTTTAGTATTTATGTCGAAAATTGAATGAAGAATACAATGCAGTAGATATTGATTTTTTTATACATCTCTCCCAAATTTTATTTTCATTGACTTCAATGGGATCTGGGAGTGCAAAACAGCTGCTCATTTTTTAACTCCTATTTTAGAGAATCTCACAAACTGAAGATCTACCCCAATATGCCCCATATTGAATAGTGATTACTGAAAAACTAAAAGCAAAAGTCTCAATGTTGAAACTTGTTTCTGTTGACAGAGGGTTGCCCGGGTTTATGTAATGGAAATGGGCGATGCACGCTGGATCAGAATGGTTGGCATTGTGTGTGTCAGCTGGGCTGGAGGGGTGCTGGATGTGACACTTCCATGGAAACTGCCTGTGGCGATGGGAAAGATAATGATGGAGGTAAGAAGCTTTTCATGCATTTTAAATCTGCAGCAATACTATTAAAAGCAGAGAGACCATAAAAGATTTTGGGGCTGTAAGAAAGATTAACAGTTGTTCGTGTTTAAATTGTCATGATTACAATAATTTGTCATTGCTGAATATTCATGTGAATGCAAATGCGAACTTTAACCAGACCTCTGTTGGCCATTGTGTGAACTCCCCTTCACTCTTCAGAAATTCTGCATACATTCCCGATTGGCATATTTTGTTGACACTGCAGAGCGTAGTATGGCATTGGAGTTTCTTTATTATGCAGGTTTAAATGATATTTTCTTTTACATACCAATAGTAGTTTTATGAATTTTAACCCGAGGTGCACTAGGTAGTGTCTATGACTAGAAAACTATGCCGTCACGTAACAACAGAGCTGTTATCTTTGGACAAATCTTCACTATGGAATTTTTGACAGCTGATCAGTCAGACCTTGCTATGTTTTGCAAAGGAAGGACAGAAAACCTATTGAGTGTTATAACAGTCTGTCCTCCCTATGTAGAGTATAAAAGAAATTCAATGAGGATAGTTCAACACAGTATCAAAATGTGGAAGCACTGATTGGTATCAGCTGTCAGTACATCCCAGTGACCAGTGCCATATGGCCTCATGATTGGCTGAAGCTGCACTTCAGCCCTTATTCTATGCAATGCTAATGCATAAATTTTTCTGACTTCTTTCTCCTTTGTTACATTCAGTAGCTAGTGGTGTCCCTCAGGGATCAGTGTTGGGCCCACAACTGTTCACAATTTACATAGATGATTTGGAGTTGGGGACCAAGGGCAATGTGTCCAAGTTTGCAGAATACACTAAGATAAGTGGTCAAGCAAAAAGTGCAGAGGATACTGGAAGTCTGCAGAGGGATTTGGATAGGCTAAGTGAATGGGCTAGGGTCTGGTAGATGGAATACAATGTTGACAAATGTGAGGTTATCCATTTTGGTAGGAATAACAGCAAACGGGATTATTATTTAAATGATAAAATATTAAAACATGCTGCTGTGCAGAGAGACCTGGGTGTGCTAGTGCATGAGTCGCAGAATGTTGGTTTACAGGTGCAACAGGTGATTAAGAAGGCAAATGGAATTTTGTCCTTCATTGCTAGAAGGATGGAGTTTAAGACTAGGGAGGTTATGCTGCAATTGTATAAGGTGTTAGTGAGGCCACACCTGGAGTATTGTGTTCAATTTTGGTCTCCTTACTTGAGAAAGGACGTACTGACGCTGGAGGGTGTGCAGAGGAGATTCACTCGGTTAATCCCAGAGCTGAAGGGGTTGGATTACGAGGAGAGGTTGAGTAGACTGGGACTGTACGCATTGCAATTTAGAAGGATGAGGGGGGATCTTATAGAAACATATAAAATTATGAAGGGAATAGATAGGATAGATGCGGGCAGGTTGTTTCCACTGGCGGGTGAAAGCAGAACTAGGGGGCATAGCCTCAAAATAAGGGGAAGTAGATTTAGGACTGAGTTTAGGAAGAACCTCTTCACCCAAAGGGTTGTGAATCTATGGAATTCCTTGCCCAGTGAAGCAGTAGAGGCTCCTTCATTAAATGTTTTTAAGATAAAGATAGATAGTTTTTTGAAGAATAAAGGGATTAAGGGTTATGGTGTTCGGGAAGGAAAGTGGAGCTGAGTCCACAAAAGATCAGCCATGATCTCATTGAATGGTGGAGCAGGCTCGAGGGGCCAGATGGCCTACTCCTGCTTCTAGTTCTTATGTTATAACTTCAAAATTGTGGATTTTAGCTTCTGGCGTGTTCCTTATCCTGATTGGTTCTCACTCTATTTCCACTTCCAGAACCTCCATTTGTATAACAGGAAAGTCCGGGAGGATTTTCTCTTTCCTATTTTGTATTGTATTCCCATCAGCATAAATGTACACAGTCTGACCTGTCTGAACTATTTGTGGTAACGATAAGGGATGGTAAGGTGAAACGTTCAGCATGAAGTTAAGTTTCAATCCTCCAACTGTATCACTTCTTAATACTTTGCTGTTTTGCCCAAAAAATCCAAATGCTGCATTCTGAAAGTTTATTATTTATACATCTGTGATTTAGTAGTGGAGTCTTTCTTAACAAATGCAGAATAAATTTTTTTCACAAAATAAAAGAGTGGACTATAATGCAGGTATGGAGGTTTTGGTGTGTCATATTTTATTGTGAAAACAGGTCCTCTGTTACTGTGTAAATTAGGTAAATTAATTTGGTTGCCTTCCAGTCCCAAGTCATTTTTGTTTCTCATTTTAATTAATTTTCTAAAGATATCTTGCTTCTTTCTGTACCAGATGGCTTAATTGATTGCATGGATCCTGACTGTTGCCTTCAGCCTTTATGCCATGAAAATCCACTGTGCCTCGGATCATCGGATCCCCTTGATGTGCTTCAGCAGACACAGATGCCAACTTCACAACAGAACCTTCGATCCTTCTACGACAGAGTCAAATTCCTCATCAGCAAGGATGGCACACATGTGATCCCTGGTGAAAACCCTTTCCACAGTGGGTAAGATCTTTCAGACGGGCTTTTTAAAAATGTATTTGCAGAATAAATCTAAAATATATTAAAGTCTCGGTTTGGATATGTTTTCTGTCAACTTTTCCCATGACGAAAGCATCCCTTCACAATTGGATTGGAAGCCAATGTAAGCATTCCACTGTACTGAAACGTTTCTGTCAGTGGAGTTGCTGCAGCATCACTGCTGGCGGGATGGAGCAATTACAATATATGCTGCGGGATTCTCCGTCAACAGGATCCTCCCCTTCGCCAGCAACACACCCACGCCCGCTGGTTTCCTGACAGTGGGGGATGGCCACAATAGGAAACCCCATTGGCTGACTGCCGAAACGGAGGATCCCGCTGCCGTCAGAGGGGCATCGCGCCGGCAAACGGGGTTGGCAGGACGGAGAATCCCGAAGTTTACATCCAATTATAAATGTATACATTCGTAACAGAAAAAGAAAAACGTGTCATGTAGCATTAAAATTGGGACTGAACTATATCTGCATGCCGTGGTCAAAAATAACTTGTCTTAAATCCGGCACTATGCAGATACAAGTAGTTATGGACTTCATGTAAAAAATAATATTTATTGTTTTATATCTTTTGTAAAACTTGAAAGTAAATTCCAGAACACATTTTGCAGCTAGGGTTATGTTGGTGATAAAACTTTCAAAAGAACATCATAGAATTGTTACAACACAGAAAGAGGCCACTCGGCCCATCGTCAGTGCCTGCTCTGCTCAAAGCAACTCAGTTAGTCCCATTCCCCATTCGTTCCATGTAACCGTTAGTAGGAGTAGTGGAATATGGGTATTATGTGAAGAGGCAGCAATCAGAAGTAGCAAGGCTCGCCATATTAAGCATGCTATGAATTGCCTGTGTGATATTTGTTAATGTGTCAAGTTGCCTTATGTCTTGTTACATTCTGGGAATTTTATACTAGATAATTTCCTCTGGTTCAGGGTCATAGACCACTGCTGAGAACAAGCACTCACTCCGAGAGCACAGTGCATGCCTTTACTTTCCAACTATCTTGGTAAATGTAATAAGCTCGGGGGTCAATTAAGGAACTTCCACTGCTCTATTCCAGGAAGTACTGCATGCACTAATGATTTCCTTGACTTGAGTAGATGGAATAATAATCATTCCACCGGAGTGTGGCCCAGGTTTTAAAACTAGTAGTCAGATTTATTGTAAGCAGATAAACAGAGGAGAGAAGCACATAACAGAATTACACTTTTTATGTATTTAATTATATCTTCTTGGGATATCGAAAATTTGAAAAAAAATCCCTCCTGTTCCTATACAACCTCAAAACATGGTGCATAATTAAATTTGTGAGTTTGTTTTACATGGAGACCCTGGCTTGCCCTTAACAAGTAGCTTCAGGTCAACTGAGACTGGGAGAAAAAACAACCTTAGTCAGACAGAAAAGTAAAAAATCTTTCAAAGAAATATCAGATCTTAGGGCATTGAAAAAAGTAGCTTTATAATTATATTGGGTAATCATACATTCATCGGATTCCAAATGTCTTTGTTCACAGTAATAGATCTGCCAATTAAATGTTTACTTGAAAAGAACTATACTTTTTTGAACAGAATGGATTAACTTGAGACCAAACTATGCTGTCCCACTAAATTGCTGCTGTAACAACCTAATAATCAACTGTTCACAGCAGCAACTAAGACACAATGGGCTGGACTTTCTTGAAGGAAATGGGTATTACTAGATGGGGAAAGCTCCTGATCTTGCCAATCCGTGTCTGTTAAGGAGACCCCTATCTGCCATATTTCTGTTCCAGAGAGGTGGGGAGGGATGCAGTCAGGCCCACTGCCTCCAGAGGCATGGCCAACGTGGCAATGGAGGTGGGTGGATGGTGAGGCCGTTGGCGAGAAAGCCCATCTCCATTTACTGAGATGCTGACCCAGTAGTCATCATGGCTATCAGGCCCTCGGGTCTTCACCTTATGCCCCTTCCATGACCCACACAACATCCATATCACCATTCTCCTTCATATCTTCCATGTACCGTGCATCCTCCATACCCACTCTTTCAATATCCACTATATACACATGGTAGCACAGGAGTCAGCACTGTTGCTTCACAGCACCAGGGTCCCAGGTTCGATCCCAGCTTGGGTCACTGCCTGTGCAGAGTCTGCACGTTCTCCCTGTGCCTGCGTGGGTTTCCTCCTGGTGCTCTGGTTTCCTCCCATAAGTCCCGAAAGACGTGCTTGTTAGGTGTTTTGGACATTCTGAATTCTCCCTCTGTCTAACTGAACAGGCACCGGAGTATGGCGTCTAGGGGCTTTTTACAGTAACTTCATTGCAGTGTTAATGTAAGCCTACTTGTGACAATAATAAAGATTATTATTATAACAACCAGTGAGCAATTGGTAAATCTGCCAAGCTTTTGAAATGTTCCTGAAACTAATAAAATAAGCAGAGACTTTGAAAACTTTGAAAAAAAACTGCTTGGCTCACAACTTCTTAAAAGTGTCAAACAAACACAACTATTCCTAAAAATCAATGTCAGAAGCATTTTTCCACATCGAACCTGGGACCCTGGAGCCGTGAAGCAACAGTGCTACCCACTGTGCTACCTTGCCGCCCGGATTCTGGACTCAGCAAAAATCTGGGCCAGTGTATCAGGCACGCTAACACAGAATTGTCAGTTCCATTTGAATGTCCTATCAAAGCCGATATAGATAAGCCTCTGGGTCAGAGCTGTTAGGAATCCAATGGGCTGTCTATTTTCTGGAAGTGAGCCTGTTTTTTGTTTGATAACAGTACTAGCACTATGACAAGTAAAAACAAATTTTCAGGGCTAAAAACATTTCAAATTTTCCCTTGTGTCCAAGCGGACAGACTAAACCATTGCTGGTTGGGAGCTTTGATAAACAGGTTAGGAGCAATCCAAGCTTCTCTGAAGCTGTTAAGAGAATTGTGATAGAGACCCGATCGAACAGCCTCAATGCACGCGACTCGGTGACAATGAGGCCGTCAAATCTCACGATTTGAATGTTTATTGTTTATTGCTTGTTAGGTACCCGAACAGGTGCCGGAATGTGGCGACTAGGAGATTTTCACAGTAAATTCATTGCAGTGTTAATGTAAGCCTACTTGTGACAATAAAGATTATTATAAAAATTATTTGGTAGCACAGCACAGCTCACAGGATTAAAAACAATCTTCATGCCATCTTCAATGCAAACAGGGGGCAGGATTCTCCGCAATCGCCGTGATGTCCGCCGACCGGCGCCAAAAACGGTGTTAATTAGTCCGGCATCGCACCGCCCCAAAGGTGCGGAATTCTCCGCATCTTGAGGGGCCGAGCCCTCACCTTGAGGGGCTAGGCCCGCGCCGGAGTGATTTCCACCCCGCCGGCTGGTGGGAAAGGCCTTTGGCGCCCCGCCAGCTGGCACGGAAATTACTTTGTCATGCGACGCTCACGGCATCCCCGCGCATGCGCAGTGGAGGGGGTCTCTTCCGCCTCCGCCAAAGTGAAGACCATGGCGAAGGCGGAAGGAAAAGAGTGCCCCCACGCCACAGGCCCGCCCGCGGATTGGTGGGCCCCGATCGCGGGCCAGGCCACCGTGGGGGCACCCCCCGGGGCCAGATCGCCCCTCGCCACCCCCCCTGGACCCCGGAGCCCGCCCGCGCCTCCTTGTCCCGCGGTTCGAAAGGTGGTTCAATCCACGCCGCCGGCATGGGTTGACAGCGGTGGGACTTCGGCCCATCGCGGACCGGAGAATCGCCGGGGGTGGGCCCGCCGACCGGCGCGATTTCCACCGACCGGCGCGATTCCCGCCCCCGCCGAATCTCTGGTGGCGGAGAATTCGGGACACGGCAGGGCCGGGATTCACGCTGGCCCCCGGCGATTCTCCGACCCGGTGGGGGGTCGGAGAATCACGCCCAGGATTTCAAATGTTGTTGGTGTTTCGCTTTCCATACCGAGTAGTGCGCATGGCAGACTTTAATCTGTTCCCGTAGCTGGATCTTCCTGGAACAGATCGTTAGTCTGTCACCAGAGGCTTATAGCTTGAGAGGCGCCACTCCACATCAAGTATGGCCGACTAGGAGATTCTCCCGCTCTTACCATCTGCCATTGGCATGTGTTGGAAGGATTTTGCAGCTTGATACTCAACTTGTTTGGCCACGTTGTGAATTCACCTTCCTTGGCCATCAAGTCCTGAGGTGGGATTCAAACACGGAGCATTCCGACAGGTTTGAATAATTGTCTGATATATTTTAAATGATTTATTTTTCGCTTTTTCTTTTTGGTCCCTTTTTATCTCTATTAATTCCATATTGCTTTCAGTGTAGGATTTTACAGTGAATTCAATATTCTAATTTACGCTTGTTTGGTTGAATTCTGCATTTATCATTCTGGGTTCTTCAAAATGATTGGTTGAATATACAAGCTGTTATTTGCTCTGTTTACACTGGTACCAAACTCCACGTAGAGAGCAAGCAGGACCCAGACCTTCCTGTCACTTGCCATTTCAACTCACGGTCCTACTCTCACATCCACATGTCCGTCCTTGGCCTGCTGCAATGTTCCAGTGAAGCCCAGCGCAAACTGGAGGAACAGCACCTCATCTTCCGATTAGGCACATTACAAGCTTCCTGACTTAACATTCAGTTAAACTGTGAATGCTCTCCTCCACTTCACCCCACTTTTATTTCTATCAATGTTCATTTCTTCTATTGATCTGTTTTTCCCTCACCATTGTTCCCCCTCCAATTGGGCCAACTGTTCCGAGTTGCCCTTTGACACACTGCTCACCTTTGTTCTTCCATTCACATATTCTAATCTTTTTATGTGCCACTATCAGCAACCTTCTTAGACTTAATCACCCCATTTTCATTCTTTTTGTCTTCTGTCCTCGATGTCTTTGTCAATCTCCATCTATCGCTGGCCCCCTATCCAGCCCCACCACCCCATGCCCCCCGCACCCCCAACAGTATAAATCTGACCCCATTTCCAGGTCTCTCCAGCTTTGAAAATGAGTCATCCAGACTCGAAACGTTAGCTCCCTTTTTTCTCCACAGATGCTGTCAGAACTGCTGAGAATGTCCAGGATTTTCTGTTTTCGTTTCTGATTCCAACATCCGCAGTAATTTGCTTTTATTTTTAAAACCCAATTATTTTCTTTCCAATTAAGAGGCAATTTAGCGTGGCCAATCCACCTCACCTGCACATCTTTGGGTTGTGGGGGTGAAACCCACGCAGACACAGGGAGAATGTGCAAACTCCACACGGACAGTGACCCAGGGCCGGGATTCGAACCCGGGTCCTCAGCACCGTAGTCCCAGTGCTAATCACTGCGCCACTGTGCTGCCCTGTAATTTGCTTTTATATCCATGTAGAGAGTGCCATGCTGAAGTTACCCTCTAATTCCCAAAGTTGCCACATAGAAGCCCACTAAAATTCTGTGGGCATCTGGAAGTGTAATGAAAAGTGAGCGCTGTTTGTTTACTTCTGACTTCCAAATCTGAGCCATTAGTTTTCAGTTGGACCAAAGCTAAAAGCATTTCTAGTCTTTTACAATTAATGCTTTGTTCATAAAAGCATAAACATTGTGTGAGAAGGTCATTTTAATTACTGTGAATGGTGAGGTAAGAGATGTGAGGCTTGATAAACCATTAAACAAATTGATAATTATAACTTGTCATTTGAAAAAAGCTGAGACACCATTTTGATGCGTACAAAGTAAACATACAGTGATATATTCCAATGAGCATCAAAGAGCCTTAGATTTTTCTTCATGTCAATAGTTAGAATATTCAATCAAAAAGAAACAGCATTTGACTGATGCTTTGCATTTTCCAGTATCTTGCTACCAATATCATGGGCGAGATTCTCCGACCCCCCGCCGGGTCGGAGAATCGCCGGGGGCTGGCGTGAATCCCGCCCCCGCCGGTTGCCGAAGTCTCCGGCATCGGATATTCGGCGGGGGCGGGAATCGCGCCGCGCCGGTTGGCGGGCCCCCCCCGCTCGATTCTCCGGCCCGGATGGGCCGAAGTCCCGCCGCTAAAATGCCTGTCCCGCCGGCGGAAATTAAACCACCTACCTTACCGGCGGGACAAGGCGGCACGGGCGGGCTCCGGGGTCCTGGGCCGGGGGGGGATCTGGCCCCGGGGGGTGCCCCCACGGTGGCCTGGCCCGCGATCGGGGCCCACCGATCCGCGGGCGGGCCTGTGCCGTGGGGGCACTCTTTTCCTACCGCCTCCGCCACGGTATCCACCATGGCGGAGGCAGAAGAGACTCCCTCCACCGCGCATGCACGGGAATGCCGTCAGCGGCCGCTGACGCTCCCGCGCATGCGCCGCCCGGAGATGTCATTTCCGCGCCAGCTGGCGGGGCACCAAATGCCTTTTCCGCCAGCTGGCGGGGCAGAAATACGTCCGGCGCCAACCTAACCCCTCAAGGTTGGGGCTCGGCCCCCAAAGATGCGGAGCATTCCGCACCTTTGGGGCGGCGCGATGCCCGTCTAATTTGTGCCGTTTTGGGCGCCAGTCGGCGGACATCGCGCCGTTTCCGGAGAATTTCGCCCCATGTCTCTGTTTAGTTAATTAATATCATTACTGAACTTAGGAATTCTGGGGGCAGGTTATCTCTCTTAGTAATTGAAAGAGGAAATATTGTTTCCTACTTAGTATTTTGGGACACTTGTCTGAAATTGCTACATTTCATCTGTTAAATTAATTATTCACATTCTCTTTCAAAACAAAATTTTCTCCTTCCACTAAAGAACAAAGAACAATACAGCACAGGAACAGGCCCTTTGGCCTTCTAAGCCTGTACCGATCATGATACCACCCTTGGCCAAAACCCTCAGCAGTTCCTACTGCCATATCCCTCTATAGCCATCCTATCCATGTATTTGTCAGGATGCCTTTTGAATGTCGTTAATGCATCTGCTTCCACAACCTCCCCTGGCAGCGCATTCGAGATACTCACCATCCACTGTGTAAAAAGAACCTGCCGCGCACATCTCCTCAAAACTTTGCCCCACGGACCTTAAATCTATGTTCCTTAGTGACTGACCCCTCCACCCTGGGAAAGAGTGCCTGTCCACCCACTCTATTCATGCCTCTCATAACCTTGTAGACGTCTATCAGGTCACCCCTCAACCTGTCATTCTAATGAAAACACTCCGAGTCTATTCAGCCTCTCCACATAGCTAAAACCCTCCAGACCAGGCAACATCCTGGTAAACTTCACCGTTTAAAACTTCACTGTTTAAAAAAGGAGGTCGGCAGAAAGCAGGTAATTATAGGCCGGTAAACTTAACTTCGGTTGTAGGCAAAATGCTGGAATCTATCGTTAAGGAGGAAATAGCAGGGCACCTGGAGGGAAATTGTCCCATTGGGCAGACGCAGCATGGGTTCACAAAGGGTAGGTCGTGTCTGACTAATTTGGTAGAATTTTTTGCGGACGTTACCAGTGCAGTAGATAATGGGGAGCCAATGGATGTGGTATATCTGGATTTCCAGAAAGCTTTTGACAAGGTGCCACACAAAAGGTTGCTGCATAAACTAAAGATGTATGGCATTGAGGGTAAAGTGGTAGCATGGGTAGAGGATTGGTTAACTGACAGAAAGCAGAGAGTGGGGATAAATGGATGTTTCTCTGGTTGGCAGCCTGTAACTAGTGGGGTCCCTCAAGGATCAGTGTTGGGCCCGCAGTTGTTCACAATTTACATAGACGATTTGGAGTTGGGGACCAAGTGCAATGTGTCAAAGTTTGCAGACGACACTAAGATGAGTGGTAAAGCAAAAAGGGCAGAGGATACCGGAAGTCTGCAGAAGGATTTGGATAGGTTAGGTGAATTGGCTAGGGTCTGGCAGATGGAATTCAATGTTGCCAAGTGTGAGGCTATCCATTTTGGGAGGAATAACAGCAGAATGGATTATTATTTAAACGGTAAGATGTTAAAACATGCTGCTGTGCAGAGGGACCTGGATGTGCTGGTGCACGAGTCACAAAAAGTTGGTGTGCAGGTGCAACAGGTGATTAAGAAGGCTAATCGAGTTTTGTCTTTCATTGCTAGAGGGATGGAGTTCAAGACTAGTGAGGTTATGCTGCAATTGTATAGGGTGTTGGTGAGGCCGCATCTGGAGTATTGTGTTCAGTTTTGGTCTCCTTACCTGAGAAAGGACATGTTGGCACTGGAGGGAGTGCAGAGGAGATTCACTAGGTTGATCCCAGAGTTGAGGGGATTAGATTATGACGAGAGGTTGAGTAGACTGTACTCATTGGAGTTTAGAAGGATGCGGGGGGGACCTTATTGAGACATATAAAATTATGAAGGGAATAGATAGGATAGATGCGGGCAGGTTGTTTCCACTGGCGGGTGAAAGCAGAACTAGGGGGCATAGCCTCAAAATAAGGGGAAGTAGATTTAGGACGGAGTGTAGGAGGAACTTCTTCACCCAAAGGGTTGTGAATCTCTGGAATTCCTTGCCCAGTGAAGCAGTTGAGGCTCCTTCTTTAAACGTTTTTAAGAAAAAGATAGATGCCTTTCTAAAGAATAAAGGGATTCGGGGATATGGTGTACGGGCCGGAGAGTGGAGCTGAGTCCACAAAGATCAGCCATGATCTCATTAAATGGCGGAGCAGGCTCGAGGGGCCAGATGGCCTATTCCTGGTCCTAGTTCTTATGTTCTTATGTAAACCTCCTCTTCACCCTCTCAAAAGCCTCCACACCCTTCTGGTAATGTGGCAACCAGAATTGTGCGCAATATTCCAAGTGTGGCCTTACCAACATTCTATACAACTGTAGCATGATTTGCCAGTTTTTATACTTGATGCCCCGTCCAATGAAAGCAAGCATTCCAGATGCTCTCTTGACTGCCTTGTCGACTTATGGTGTCACTTTCAAAGATCTGAGGATCTGTATGCCCAGATCTCTCTGTCTTTCTATATCCCTCAGAGTTTTGCCATTTACTGTAGATTTCCCTTCTATGTTAGACCTACCAAAATGCATTAGCTCACATTTGTCCAGATTAGAGGCGGCATGTGGCACAGTGGTTAGCACTGGGACTGCGCCGCTGAGGGCCCGGGTCACTGTCCGTCTGGAGTTTGACAATCTCCCCATGTCTGCGTGGGTTTCACCCCCATAACCCAAAGATGTGCAGGTTAGGTGGATTGGCCATGCTAAATTGCCCCTTAATTGGAACAAAAAATAATTGGGTACTCTGAATTTATTTTAAAAAAACATTTGTCCAGATTAAATTTCACTTGCCATTTCTCTGCCCAAGTCTCCAACCTCCCTATGTCCTGCTTTGTCCTCTGACAATCCTCAACACTATCTGCCACTCCACCAACTTTGGTGTCATCAGTGAACTTACTAATCAGACCAGCTACATTTTCCTCCAAATCATTTATACTACAAACAACAGAGGCCTCACACAGATCCCTGTTGAACACCACTAGTCACAACCTTCCATTCAGAAAAACACCCTTCTACTGCTACCCTCTGCCTTCTGTGACCGATCCCATTCTGTATCCATCTTGCCACATCACCTCTGATCTGTGTGACTTCACCTTTTGTACCAGTTGCCATGAGGCACCTTGTCAAAGGCTTACTGAAGTCCATGTAAACAACATCCATTGCCCTCCCCTCATCAATCATCTTTGTCACGTCTTCAAAAAACTCAATCAAGTTAGTGAGGCACGACCTTCCCATCACAAAACCACGCTGCCTATCGCAAATGAGTCCATTTGTTTCCAAATAGGTATGAATCCTGTCCCTGTGAATTCCCTCCAGTAATTTACCGACAACCGACGTGAGGCTCACCGTCCTCTAGTTCCTGGATTATCTCTGCTACCTTTCTGAAACAGCGAGCGGTACCACATTAGCTATTCTCCAGTCCTCTGAGATCTCCATACTGCAAACCATCCATGACTCCGAGATCTGGGGCTAAATTCTCCGTAATCGGCGCGATGTCCGCCGACCGGCGCCAAAAACAGCGCAAATCAGTCCGGCATCGCGCCGCCCCAAAGGTGCGGAATCCTCCGCATCTTGAGCGGCCGAGTGCCGGAGAATTTGGCAACCGGCGGGGGCGGGATTCACGCCAGCCCCTGGAGATTCTCCGACCCGGCGGGGGGTCGGAGAATCCTGCCCCTGGTTTAATTGTTTTCGCCATCGCTAGGCTGCCACAAGACAAATTTAACCTGAGGACAGATCTCTGTGAATTTCTTCATCATCACAAAGAAAATGATCCTGGGCGAAATTCTCCGGAAACGGCGCGATGTCCGCCGACTGGCGCAAAAAACGGCGCAAATCAGATGGGCATCGCGCCGCCCCAAAGGTGCGGAATGCTCCGCATCTTTGGGGGGCCAAGCACCAGGCTTGAGGGGCTAGGTCGGCGCCGGACGAATTTCCGCCCCGCCAGCTGGCGGAAAAGGCCTTTGGTGCCCCGCCAGCTGGCGCGGAAATGACATCTCCGGGCGGCGCATGCGTGGGAGCGTCAGCGGCCGCTGACGGCATTCCCGCGCATGCGCAGTGGAGGGAGTCTCTTCCGCCTCTGCCATGGTGGAGACCGTGGTGGAGGCGGAAGGGAAAGAGTGCCCCCACGGCACAGGCCTGCCCGCGGATCGGTGGGCCCCGATCGCGGGCCAGGCCACCGTGGGGGCACCCCCCGGGGCCAGATTGCCCCGCGCCCCCCCCCCCCAGAGCCCGCCCGGCCACCTTGTCCCGCCGGTAAGGTAGGTGGTTTAATTTACGCCGGCGGGACAGGCATTTTAGCGGCGGGACTTCGGCCCATCTGGGCCGGAGAATCGAGCGGGGGAGCCCGCCAACCGGCGCGGCGCGATTCCTGGCTCCGCCGAATATCCGGTGCCGGAGACTTCGGCAACCGGCGGGGGCGGGATTCACGCCAGCCCCCGGCGATTCTCCGATCCGGCGGGGGGTCGGAGAATCTCGCCCATTGTCTTTAACCACTCTGTGACCTCTGTCATCCAAATATACCTAGATTGATCCTCCTTCTGCTGCCCTACACTTTGCCCTTCAGAGGAGATCTCTGTAGATTTTCAGCTCTGATCAAAAGGCCAAAATACTGATATTTTTTTTCTGGATGTCAATCTTTAGAGTTCTTCTTGTTCTTGTTATTTCAAGCACCTCTTAATTTGTCTGATGGTACATTCATGGATTTTTTTAGCATATATTTTAGCATCCACATTTCAAAGGTCTCTATTTTCCTTCACAAATCCCATAGATTAATTTTGCTTACATGTCTAATATGGTGTACTTTGTCAAATGCCTTTTTATAGTCCATAAACACAACATCAATGACACTACCCTCATCAACCCCCTCCATTACTTCATCCAGAAACTGTCGGAAGTTATAAATTTGCTGATTGAACATGTACGATAGGCCTTTGATATCTAAGTGTTCATTCATAAAGTAGCAAAAATCAGAAATAGCAAAAAATATCAAATTTTAACTGTCTTATTGGAGTAATGAAAGTACTCCAGTTTAAAAGTATTTCACACTGGCAGCACAATGAATCTTTTGTTTAAATTTTCTGATACTTTTTTTTAAGATCTTTAATTTCTTACCTGGCAGGCAGTTTCCTTCAGTTGGAACATTCTTGGCCTTTTCTTGAACTGTCATCAATCCCAGCCACAAATGTTGACAGGAAGTTTGTTTCCAGTGAGACAAGCTACTGTGGGTATTTGACTCTTCCTACATGATGGATGTATCCTTCCACAGTAAGTCACTCCATCTAGCAGCTTCGCCAGGAACCTTTAATGCTTGATCTCACCAGGGATAGACAGATATGAATTGCCCAAGTACTTGAGGTTGTAACACACTTTGGAAAAACAATAGGTCTTTTGCATTACTCATTTCGTTAGTGTTGCTTTTATACTTGGCACTTTTAATTCTCTTTCTTTTAGGAATAGTGATGGATAGTAATGTGACTTGTGACATGGCTGTCCCTCAATCGAAGCCTATTGTGTATTTCTGGCGACAAAGTAAATTATTTTTTAGTGCAACATAAATGTTAGAATGCCCACAATTTATAAAGGACTCGAGCTCAATTTTGTTGTCACGGCATCCTGATTTATATATTTTACACTACCAGGAGTCAGCCTTGGCTCAGTGGGAGTGGAGTCACTTCTGAGTTGAAGATTATTAATTCAAGCTGTCCTTCAAAGACTTGAGCAAATAATTTAAGCTGGTAACTCAGGACAGTTATGAGGGAGTGCCACAGCGTCAGACGTGCCGTCCTTCAGATGCCACATTAAGTCACGGCTTCATCTGCTCTTTCGAGTGGATGCAAAAGGCCCCGTGGCACCATTCATTGAAGATTAGGGAAATTCTCTGAGTACACTGGCCAACATTTGTCCCTCAATCAATGTCAAAAACCGATCACATAAAATCTTTATTTTATTGTGTTTGTGGGATCTGGGGCGAGATTCTCCGACCCCCCGCCAGGTCAGAGAATCGCCGGGGGCTAGCGTGAATCCCGTCCCCGCCGGTTGCCGAATTCTCCGGCACCGGATATTCGGCGGGGGCGGGAATCGCGCTGCGCTGGTTGGCGCCCCCCCCCCCCCCCCCTGCGATTCTCCGGCCCGGATGGGCCGAAGTCCCGCCGCTAAAATGCCTGTCCCGCCGACGTAGATTAAACCATCTACCTTATCTGCGGGACAAGGCAGCACGGGCGGGGTCCTGGGGGGGGGGGGGGGGGGGGGGGGCGCGGGGCGACCTCGCCCCGGGGGGGTGCCCCCACGGTGGCCTGACCCGCGACCGGGGCCCACCAATCCGCGGGCGGGCCTGTGCCGTGGGGGCACTCTTTCCCTTCCGCCTTCGCCACAGTCTCCACCATGGCGGAGGCGGAAGAGACTCCCTCCACTGCGCACGCACGGGAATGCCATCAGCGGCCACTAACGCTCCCACGCATGCGCCGCCCGGAGATGTCATTTCTGCGCCAGCTGGCGGGGCACCAAAGGCCTTTTCCGCCAGCTGGCGGGACGGAAATTCATCCGGCGCCGGCCTAGCCCCTTAAAGTTGGGGCTCGGCCCCCAAAGATGCGGAGCATCCCGCACCTTTGGGGCGGCGCGATGCCCGACTGATTTGCGCCATTTTGGGCGCCAGTCGGCGTACATCGTGCCGATACCGGAGAATTTCGCCCCTTGTTCTGTGAAAATTGTCCGCTGCATTTCTTTATATTAAAATAATAATAACACCTCAATATACGTTCCTTGACTATATAGCACATTGTCAATCCTTGAGGTCATAAATAGATTCTGGACAAATGCAAATGTTTTCCTAATTTTACCTTTTCAATCTGAGAATCTTAGAATAATCATTATTGTCACAAGTAGACTTACATTAACACTGCAATGAAGTTACTGTGAAAGGCCTTTGATCACCCCTCGGTTTCTCGTGGAGAAAGAGATGATAATTCAGCAAAATGTCCTTGCTTATTTCTTTGTTATGTATCGATAACGATGCCTTTATTACTGACCATCTGCACATTAATTTACAGAACACATACTTGTACCGTACTTCATCTTTTAGGCAACACTCAATGAGCCAACTAATTGTTCATAACAGTAGTTGCTGCAGAGCATATCAAATCAAATTAATCAAATATATATGAAAAACCAAGCAACAAATTGGACCTTTCAAAATTAAATTCCAGTTTTTATCATCCATGAATCCATCCTTCAAGTGACATTGCTAGCTGTCAATATTTTGCACTTTAAAGTTTGAAAATATCGATTATAGCCACATATATTTAAATTAGCCTGATTAAGAAGTCCTCAAGAAGTATGTAACTTATAGCATTTTTACTTATGATTATATTGAAACAATGCATTTATTTGATTTATATCCTAATTTTAAATTCTTAGCGGAATTCTAGTATCCAGGATTTCAACTGCTTATAATATAAAAATAGGATTTATGATTCTAGAACTAGGCTGATTGGAAAGAACTAGCACATTTTCCTCACGGATAATATTATGTAAAAATATTGAAAGAATTGATGGCAGGTGGGTTTTTTGCGGTCGTATTTAGCTTGTTTGCAGTGTAATTGCTTTTAGCCAAGGTCTCCTGAAGGAAAAGATTGACTAAATTACCATTAACTTCGGTTCCCAAGGACTTGGTATATTGTGAGAAGTTGATCTTGCCTCCAGTAAGGACACGTTATCCCACAAAAGGCCAGATGCTTACAAGACAGTGTTAATTGTTTTCTGAATGGGGCAAATGTATATGCCAAGGGAGCTTGCAATTTGCAGATCTAATTGAGCAAAGGCATTGAGACACTGCTGTGGGCTCCTTCTCCCAAAATGTTTGCTGAGCCAATATTTTATACCCGAGATGGCAGAGATAAATGTAAACAGCATGCAGTGCTTGATTACCGTGACTTTCATTTCAGGGTTTTTGAAAACAAAAGTAAAATGGTTTGGAAACAACTCTTGGAGTGTTGTCAGTGGGCAAGGTTAAATTAAAGCTTTTAAAGCCCAATGGAAACTAAATGATTTAAACGTGTTGAAGTAAAACATGATATGTGTTTGAGGAAAATTCATGATTTTGGTGGTGGATTGGCCATCTAAATTCTGCATCCTGTACGATGGTATCCTACAGGAGGAGGCCTTTGATGAAAGTGTGACAGCTGACCACATTAGCATGTTACAGGAATGGCCTTGCCAGTGCTGCATTCAAAATTATTGAGTACACAGTAAAATGCTGTAAACTGTCACTACATTTCCAACAGAATCAGTGAGTCCTTTCTCATGATTATTTCTCCTGCAAGCCAAGTTTCTATCGTATTGTCAAGCTGTCTTAATTTCTGTATCCAATTTCAGCAGCACACTTGAATAAGCAAGATTGCCTGGGTGCATGATCAGATAAGCCTCCTGGTAATTAGTTCAAACACTCCTGTTACCACAATGAACAGGCGCAACAGTCCACATAGTTGAAACTCATAAACCCCTTTACAATGACAGAAAAGGCAGGTTCACTCAGAAACCCCTGCCAGTGGGTTCAATGGCAAACGTGAGTGGGGGTGGGATAAGAAGGGGGCCCAGAAATCAGTTTCATACTGACTTGAATTTACAGCAGGATCTCCCGCTGGTACCCGCCATGGCGGGTCATAAAACCTCATTTGCATCCTGTTACTGCGATACGGATGAAGGCCTAAAGCCCCCCCCACGCCATATCTTCCTCAATGCCGGTGGAAAAACCTGCTGGTGTGAAGCACATTCAGAACAACGTGGCGTGCAGATGTGTGAGCAATGCCTGGGGCTGCCTCTAGAGTTCAGGATGGAGGCTGCCCACAACCCTGGACTCTGGAACACCACACCATCCGCAGGTGGATCTTCCAAATTAGGTGCCCTGGAGGGCGTCCATCTTCCAGCATCAGAATATTCCGAGCGATCCTTCTTCATTCTCAGGAGGTCAATCCTCCAGTCTCAGAGTGCTCCCGGAGATCGATCTTCACTTTCAGCAGCTCACCTTTTTTCTTCAATAGTGGGTCAGTGATGCTGGGTGCCTTTTCAATATGGTACCCAGATATGGCAGCGGACTACTCTCCATCCACGCCTGCCCCGCCACGGAATACAGTGAAAAACATCTGGAGGAATATTTAATGAGGTTGGAGAGAATTTGATGCCAGCCTCCGCAGCAGGAAACACTCCATGTTTCTGCCCCTGCCACTGCACTTAGACTTGGATTTTCCCAGATATCGGCAAAGGCCGATGTCAGGTGGGAAAAATGGGTTAAGCACTTGACGGCAATGGCAGCTTTCTCTGCTATATAGTCTGAGACTTAGAATGAAAAACTTCAAATGACAAGTCCCACAGCAAATTGCTGGCGGGGCTTGTCTGATTTGCCCATCCCACCAGCAACTTAGAAACCGAGAGTCCAACCCCAGTGCACATAAAGCAAAGCATTTCACCCTAGCACTGCCTGGCACATTCCTGGCACTGCCCATGCACTATCTTGAGAAAGCCTGTGCTGTGCCCTGTCATGAACCACCCTCCCTCCCCCACTCCCCCCTCTGCCCCTGAGCGAGCAGCTGAATTGTTACTTGTTGGTCCCGATTCAGTCTAAATTATAAATGACTTTCAACCCAAGTTAACAACATATTTGTACAATTCTGATGCTCCTTCCTGAGCTGTGAAGCAACATGAGCTGGCTGCTTGTGTAATCAGGTAATTCCATTCAATCTACCTGTAGAAATATACTGAACCCTGCTTGAAGTGGCAAGTTTCAGAATGAACAAGATATGAGTTCAGTGATTGTCGGATACAGCAACTGATTGCTGTAAACAAATTATTGGCATTTCTCCCTGACATTCAATGCAATAACACAATCGCATCATAATTGACAAGATATATGGCTCAGAAATAAAGCGTAAAACCTAAAATCTAATCTAATCAACCTAAAAAGGTTGAATAGAGTGCAGGACAGACAGGTCCTTGTGAAAATGAGGGATAGAAATGGCAAGATTAGGGAACCATGGATGACAGGTGGAATTGTGAGACTAGCTAAGATGAAAAAGGAAGCATACATAAGATGGAGGCGACTTAAAACTGATGAAGCTTTGAAGGAATATCGGGAAAGTAGGAGAAATCTCAAACGCGCAATAAAGAGGGCTAAAAGGGGTCATGAAATATCTTTGGCTAACACGGTTAAGGAAAATCCCAAAGCCTTTTATTCGTATATAAGGAGCAAGAGGGCAACTAGAGAAAGGATTGGCTCACTCAGACAAAAGAGGGAATTTATGCGTGGAGTCAGAGGAAATGGGTGAGATTCTTAATGAGTACTTTGCATCGGTATTCATCACGGAGAAGGACATGCCGGATGTTGAGGCTAGGGATGGATGTTTAAATACTCTAGGTCAAGTCGGCATAAGGAAGGGGGACGTTTTGGGTATTCTAAAAGGCATTAAGGTGGACAAGGCCCCAGGTCCGGATGGGATCTATCCCAGGTTACTGAGGGAAGCGAGGGACGAAATAGCTGGGGCCTTAACAGATATCTTTGCAGCATCCTTGAGCACAGGTGAGGTCCCGGAGGACTGGAGAATTGCTAATGTTGTCCCTTTGTTTAAGAAGGGTAGCAGGGATAATCCAGGGAATTATAGACCTGTGAGCTTGACGTCAGTGGTAGGAAAACTGTTGGAGAAGATACTGAGGGATAGGATCTATTCACATTTGGAAGAAAATAGACTTATCCGTGATAGGCAGCATGGTTTTGTGCAGGGAAGGTCATATCTTACAAACCAAATAGAATTCTTTGAGGAAGTGACAAAGTTAATTGATGAGGGAAGGGCTGTAGATGTCATGTACATGGACTTTGATAAAGTTTCCCATGGCAGGTTGATGGAAAAAGTGAAGTCGCATGGGGTTCAGGGTAGATGGATAAAGAACTGGCTGGGCAACAGGAGACAGAAAGTAGTGGTGGAAGGGAGTGTCTCAAAATGGAGAAAGGTGACTAGTGGTGTTCCACAGGGATCCGTGCTCGGACCACTGTTGTTTGTGATATACATAAATGATCTGGACGAAGGTATAGGTGGTCTGATTAGCAAGTTTGCAGATGATACTAAGATTGGTGGAGTTGCAGATAGCGAGGGGGACTGTCAGAGAATACAGCAAAATATAGATAGTTTGGAGAGTTGGCCAGAAAAATGGCAGATGGACTTCAATCCAGGCAAATGCGAGGTGATGCATTTTGGAAGATCCAATTCAAGAGCAGACTATACGGTCAATGGAAGAGTCCTGGGGAAAATTGATGTACAGAGAGATCTGGGAGTTCAGGTCCATTGTACCCTGAAGGTGGCAACGCAGGTCGGTAGAGTGGTCAAGAAGGCATACAGCATGCTTGCCTTCATCGGACTGGGTATTGAGTACAAGAGTCGGCAGGTCATGTTACAGTTGTATCGTACTTTGGTTAGGCCACATTTGGAATACTGCGTGCAGTTCTGGTCGCCACATTACCAGAAGGATGTGGATGCTTTAGAGAGAATGCAGAGGAGGTTCACCAGGATGTTGCCTGGTATGGAGGGTGCTAGCTATGAAGAAAGGTTGAGTAGATTAGGATTGTTTTCATTGGAAAGGCAGAGGTTGAGGGGGGACCTCATTGAGGTCTACAAAATTCTGAGAGGTATGGACAGGGTGGATAGCAACAAGCTTTTTCCAAGAGTGGGGGTGTCAATTACAAGGGGTCACGATTTCAAGGTGAGAGGGGGAAAGTTTAAGGGAGATGTGCGTGGAAAGTTTTTTACGCAGAGGGTGGTGGGTGCCTGGAATGCTTTGCCAGTGGACGTGGTAGAGGCGGACACGATAGCGTCATTTAATGAAATGAAATGAAATGAAAATCGCTTATTGTCACAAGCAGGCTTCAAATGAAGTTACTGTGAAAAGTCCCTAGTTGCCACATTCCGGCGATGCATCTAGACAGATATATGAACGGGTGGGGAACAGAGGGAAGTAGATCCTTGGAAAATAGGCGACAGGTTTAGATAAAGGATCTGGATCGGCGCAGGCTGGGAGGGCCGAAGTGCCTGTTCCTGTGCTGTAATTTTCTTTGTTCATTGTTCTTTATCAAATTCAGTTTACGAATTTTCCATTTCGTATTTCTAAAAAATGGAAACATTGTAAATGGGACTTTTGCTGACAGACAATGAGTGTTACTGACAACAACAAAAGGGACTGAAGTCCTCCACAAAAAGTTGTCTTTTGCACTTTAAGTGACATCATTAACTTTGGGCGGGATTTACCACACGGCGGCGCAGCAAGGCGATCCTCCATTGGCCAGTGGCAGGATTTTCTGGTTCTGTTTTTTTCAATGAGGTTTCGGTTGATTGCACCGCTCTCCGCCGGGAAACCAGCAGCAGGGGTGTACAGTCGGCCCGACCGGAAGATCCTGCCAGCGTGAACAGCCGGAAAGTTGCAGCCTTTGTCTTGGAAAAAGCTAGAATATTTCATAAATCTGCATTTTCTTGCTTGGACATGAGCAAATTTCATACAGCATCTTTTTAATTATCAGGGACAAAATATTACTGCTTCTTCCACAAAAGCTAAACTAGGTGGTATTTTCAATTAGAATGGAATCGAGTTCTGAATGGCAGCAAGCAAGCATTTATCATGCTTACTGACACTGCACATATTATATCTGTCAGGAAATGATTGCATTCCAGTGACTGACAGAATGGAGAGCATGACCCAATATGGCACTGAGCCAAACAGACCAAGAAGGTCCAAAGTATATTACACATGCTCAGAATAAAACATGACATCCATTGTTTCCAATCACGCTGTGAATCATACAACATGAAAGGATGTCATTCATCTCAGCAAACCCACTCCCTTCCTCTTCCCCATTGCCCTGTAATCTCCCCCCTTTCAGTATTTATCCAATTCTCTTTCTGAAAATTGCAGAATACAACTCACTGCATAAAAAAACAATCTTCTCGCTTTTCCGCTGCTTCTTTTGCTAATTACCTTGCATCCTATTTTCTGATGTTATCTAGTTATCCTGCTGAAAAACCTATGTGCACACAGGTCAAACTAGAACAGAAATAGCTAGAGCTGTGATTCCTCCACCCAAGTCAAATGGCTTGCTGATGCCCATTCGTTAAACTCACAAAGATTACAGAAAACATATGAATAAGGAGCATGAGTGGGCCACTCATCCCCTTGAGCCTGCTCCGCCATTCAAGACTCATCTGACTGATCGAAATGTAACCTCTTGCCTACCCCTGATAAACTTTGACCCTCCAGAATCTCCCTACCTTTGCTTTAAAAATATTGCTTCCACTGTCTTTTAAGGAAGGGAGTTCCAAAGGCTGACGACCCTTTGAGAGAAGAAAGTTCTCCTCATCTCAGTCTGAAATTTGTGACCCCTTAGTTTTATTCAGTGATCACTAGTTCTAGATTCGCCGACAAGAGAAAACATCCTCTCTCCAACCACCCTGAATGGTGCTGTGAGTGAGGCATCTTTGAAAATTTTAAGAAGAAATTGGAAGATTAAAAGGCATTATCATAATGAAGTCAGATTTTTGGAGCCTTTGTTTTGCATCTACATTACTGAAAATAAAATGCCAGTGTTGGATGTAACATGAAAAGTAATGAAGATCTGAGCCTACCAGCATTAGCAGTATTGTAATTGTCCAAGGAATGTCCGAGCCTTCTATGGGGCTGCTCAATAAAGTGATGTCCTGAAACTGGTGCTCCATGTTAGTAATTATACAGGGCCTTGGTGAGGCCACACCTAGAATATTGTGTGCAGTTTTGGTCTTCATAGAATTTACAGTGCAGAAGTAGGCCATGCGGCCCATCGAGTCTGCACAGACTCTTGGAAAGAGCACCCTACCCAAGGTCAACACCTCCACCCTATCTCCATAACCCAGTAACCCCACCCAACACTAAGGGCAATTTTGGACACTAAGGGCAATTAATCATGGCCAATCCACCTAACCTGCACATCTTTGGACTGTGGGAGGAAACCGGAGCACCCGGAGGAAACCCACGCACACACGGGAGGATGTGCAGACTCCGCACAGGCAGTGACCCAAGCCGGAACCTGGGACCATTGGGCTTCACTGGTACATTGTAGCAGGCCAAGGACAGACCTGGGCAGCGCGGTAGCACAGTGGCTTCACAGCTCCAGAGTCCCAGGTTCGATTCCCGGCTTGGGTCACTGTCTGTGCGGAGTCTGCACATTCTCCCCGTATCTGCATGGGTTTCCTCCAGGTGCTCCGGTTTCCTCCCACAGTCCAAAGATGTGCAGGTTAGGTGGATTGGCCATGATAAATTGCCCTTGGTGTCCAAAAAAAAAAGGTTAGCTGGGGTTACTGTGCTATGGGGATAGGGTGGAGGCGTGGGTTGAAGTAGGGTGCTCTTTCCAAGAGCTGGTGCAGACTTGATGGGCCGAATGTCCACCTTCTGTTCTGTAAATTCTGTGATTCTATGTGGGCATGGGAGCAGGGTCTTGTGTTAAAATGGTAAACAGCAGGAACGTCAGGGCCCTGAATGCGCACAGACCGAAGGTGCTGAGCAAAGCAATCACCAATACAAACGCAGACCAATAAACCCAGGCCTTTTTGAATTGCATTTATATCAGAATTGTTTGTACCAATTTCTCAACCAAATGTCCTCTTATATTCTGAAACATATTCTAAATTAATAGCTAGATATTTGCAACAAGAGATTCATAAATTAGGTCAGAGCATGTGAAGTCAGGTATCGGGTAGTAGAACGGACTGAAAGATCACTAAAAGCAACAAAAAGAGCAAAGAGTTAAGGGAGGCTTCTCAGACTGATAGACGGTTATCTTGAAGAGATCAGTGCTCGGACCACTATTTATCATACACATAAATTATTTGTACTGCGGAATTAAAGGGGCCATATCAGAAATTACAATTGATAGCTACGCTTCACCCGATGCCGGTGTCTGTGTATTTACATTGTGTACCTTGTGTTGCCTTATTATGTACTTCCTTTTCATGGACTAAATGATCTGTATGAGCTGCTCGCAGGAAAATACTTTTCACTGTATCTCGGTACCCGTGACAATAAACAAATCCAATCCAATAACACCCAGAGGACAGTAAAATACAAAAAGAAATAGGCTTGGATTCTCCGCCACCCGCCGCTGGTAGCGGGGTCCCCGATGCGGCAGAGAATAGAAAAATAGGGAAACCTCACCCCAGGGGCCTTTTAATAGGGAGACCCCCCCCAGGGCCCCCTTAATAGGGAATACCCCCCCCAGTGACCCTCTTGACAAAGAGAGCCCCGAGGGACCCACTTAATAGGGAGATCCCCAGGGACTCCCTTAATATGGAGAACACCCGGGACCCTCTTAATAGGGAGACAACCCCCCAGGGACCCACTTAATAGGGAGACTGCCCCAGGGGCCCCCTTAATAAGGAGATTCCCCCAGGGACTCGCTTAATAGGGAGACCCCGTAGAGACCCCTAACTGAAAAATCCCCCCACAGAGACCCCCTAACTAGAGGGACCCGCACAATACCCCCTAACTAAAGGAACCCCCTACAGGCACCCCTTAACTAAAGGAACACCCCCCACCACAGAGACCCCCTAATTAAAAAGATCCCCCCCCCCCCCCCCAAGCAAAGAGACCCCTGTCTGGAAGCTAGCGAGCAGTCCAGGCAGAGCAATGAAAAATGTACAGGTGTAACACTTGCCTGGAAGCTTCTGTGACCATTCCTGGAAGGAGAACAGCTGTGATCTGTGTTTCAATCTCTCCGATCCATTAGCTTCAAGCCATTCATTCATATCTCGCAGTGGGCTGTGATCGACAGCTTCCACAAAACAGTTGCAGCCTTGATTCACTTATCTCCCTTCATAGATGAGTGACTCTAAGTGCTGAAATCACAATGTGTACAAACATCAACCACAACAAAGAGCAGTAAGTGCATCGCAATCACATGCTTGAGTGATTGGAATGCAGATCTAGTTTCTGTTTAGCAAAAATGATACTGACACCTTAAAGGATATACAAAATATTTAAGAGGACATTGCCAGAATTGAGAGAATGCAATGATCAAGAAATGTTAAACAGCCCAGGGTTCTTGCTGTGGAGAGGAGAGCCCTGCTAAAGCTTTTATTATGAAGGGTTTGATGGGCTAAAGGTGAAGCAATTGTTTCCACTGGTGAGTATAGCAAGTACAAGAAGCAAAAATATGAGGTCACTAAACAGATCAAATAAAGATTTTCAGATGAATTTCCTTATGCGGGAACTCATTTCCAAATGGAGTGCTGAAGGAAAGTCACGTGAGGGAAAGTGGAAGAAAATGAGTTGCAATGGGAAGAGGTAATTAGAATGAGAGAAAGCTCATAGACTGCGTGACACAGATCAGTAAGGTCAAATAGCATGTTTCTGTTTTATGGATTCTAGGTGTAAGTGGTCTAGGACAAGGAATCATCTACCATCCAGAAAAGTGAAAGGAAAAAAACAAGAGGACACAAATTAGGAAAGTTAATTCACCCCTAATCTTCCTGAGAATATTAAAATATTTGTTGAGGTGCTGAATGATGATATTTTTTTCACTGATCCATAAAATTCATTGGAATGACTGGCTCAGTGACCTAGAATAATAAAGTGATTATGATACAAATCAGTAATAACCATGATCCACAGTTTTAAAAGAGCACATTTCACATTTCATTGCTTATCATGTTTCTGCACTTCCCTCCTTCTCAGGATACCCGTCTGGATAAAACATTATATGCTGACTTCCAGGTGGAGCCAATCAAAGCAGTGATCGACACGGTGCAGGAGTTCATTTTTATTTTTCCAGTTCAGTGACAGTCAATGGCTGGAACCTTCCTGGCCTTTTGGAGGCAGCTTTGGAAATTGTAGGTTGCTGAGAAGGGACTGTAAAACACCATTGGGATAGGTTCCCGAAGCTGTCCTTTCTCCAGACAGGTTTCCCAGGGCCAGGCTGCAACGGGAATTGGCAACCCGGTCCATCCAGTCAAGACATTTAAAGACTCACTTAAGGGCCATCATCTCACCCATCCTGCTCGAGGTTTAGGACTGACATCCTCACCTGAGACTCAGGACATCCCACTTCGAGACGCGGGTCTGATTCTCCCATTCAAGACATGGGTTTGTGTTGTTATGCCCCCGGCATATCCAACCCCCGGCTCGGGGCTGCTGGACCTGGGCCCGGACCTGGGCCCAGCCCTGAATTCAGCCTCCCACCCCTCACATCCAATGCTCCAGTCCAACAATAGATCTCAGACCTGTTCCTATCTCGTGGCCAAGTGGGCTGACATTAAACCAGTGTGTAAGCACCAAAGGCAGTAACAAGGAAACTCTCCAGCAGACTTCAAGTTGCTGCACCAGAAATATGGGAGAAGTGGCATCCTGGGAGGAAATGGTATAGAACGTGGGATAATCAACTAAATTGAAGGACATCCCATGAAACACAGATCATTTGGTCACCCTGGTAGGAAAGCCATCGGAGCCGGCCCTCCTTGCCCCAATGATGGAGTCATAAGGTTCAATGTCCACAGCCTCAGCCAAAATCATTCTTGTGGAGGGGTTCCTTTTCCACATTGATGGCCCAAACTGCTCTGGGCCTTCTTTGCTGTGGAACATTCTGCAACTTCCAGAGAGCAGTGCCTCCATTTTGTAGTGCCTTTGTGCACATCTTCTGCCTCAGCACTGCTGTCGTCTATCCAATTGAGCAGTTGGCTAATCAGTCCTGTGGATGCATTCATTGGGTCCCACACGCACCTGTTACACCTGCCATACTTAATTGGATGGCAAACATCGAGGTGGCCAATTAGAAGGTAACCCGATGTAAAGTTGTGCCATTCAGCATGCTGCCAAAGCTCATAGGCGAAAGGATTTGCAAATGCTCCTGACATCAAGGGCGTCATTCTCCGACCCCCCGCCGGGTCGGAGAATGGCCGTTGGCCGCCGTGAATCCCGCCCCCGCCCCCGCCGAAGTCTCCGAAGGGAGAAAAGTCGGCGGGGCGTTAATGGCGCCGCTGCCGCGGAGAATGTCACGGGTCTGCGCAAGGCAGCCGATTTTCGGCCTGCCGATATTCTCCCTTCCGGATGGGCCGAAGTCCCGTCGACGTGATGACCGTTCACGTCGACGTCAATCAAACCTCCTTTTCATCGGCGTGACCCGGTGCTCCAGGCTCACGCCGACCAGCGAGGAGGTGAGTGACGGCCTGGGGGGTTGGCTCTGGGCAGGAAATGGCGTGGCCGCAGACTGATTGCCTGAGGAGAGGTGTGTGTCGGCTTGTGTGTGTGTGCGGCGGGGGGGGGGGGGGGTGGTTAGAGTAGGCTGGGCTCCGGGGGAGTGCCGGGAGGGGGTCCGTGCCGGGGTGGAGGTTGGGGGTTGGGGAGGGGGTCCGTGCCGGGGTGGAGGTTGGGGGGGGGGTCCGTGCCGGGGTGGAGGTTGGGGGTTGTGGAGGGGGTCCGTGCCGGGGTGGAGGTTGGGGGGGGGGTCCGTGCTGGGGTGGAGGTTGGGGGTTGGGGAGGGGTTCCGTGCCGGGGTGGAGGTTGGGGGTTGGGGAGGGGGTCCGTGCCGGGGTGGAGGTTGGGGGGGGGGTCCGTGCCGGGGTGGAGGTTGGGGAGGGGGTCCGTGCCGGGGTGGAGGTTGGGGAGGGGGTCCGTGCCGGGGTGGAGGTTGGGGAGGGGGTCCGTGCCGGGGTGGAGGTTGGGGAGGGGGTCCGTGCCGGGGTGGAGGTTGGGGAGGGGGTCCGTGCCGGGGTGGAGGTTGGGGGTTGTGGAGGGGGTCCGTGCCGGGGTGGAGGTTGGGGGGGGGGTCCGTGCTGGGGTGGAGGTTGGGGGTTGGGGAGGGGGTCCGTGCCGGGGTGGAGGTTGGGGAGGGGGTCCGTGCCGGGGTGGAGGTTGGGAAGGGGGTCCGTGCCGGGGTGGAGGTTGGGGGTTGTGGAGGGGGTCCGTGCCGGGGTGGAGGTTGGGGGGGGGGTCCGTGCTGGGGTGGAGGTTGGGGGTTGGGGAGGGGGTCCGTGCCGGGGTGGAGGTTGGGGGGGGGGTCCGTGCCGGGGTGGAGGTTGGGGAGGGGTTCCGTGCCGGGGTGGAGGTTGGGGCGGGGGGGGTCCGTGCCGGGGTGGGTGATGGGAGGGCAAATGAGTTGGTCCACCTGGCCAGGTGCCAGCCTCCAACAGTTGGACCCTTGCGGTCCATGCCACCTGGCTGGGGGGAGGAGGGGATATGGGCAATGATGACATGTCGTCGTTCCCCTCCCCCCCACCAGGTCGTCATGTTTTCAGATCATCCAGCGATGTTGGCCGCCGTGGTGGCAGCCGCTCATGTCTATGTTGCCCTGGATGAGGAGGAGGAGGAGGAGGAGCGTGCCAGAGAGGCGGCGCAGGCTGCCGCAGAGGGGCAGGCGGCAGCCGCCCAGGCTGGAGGGACACCTGACCGACAGGACGAGGAGGGGGAGGAGGACGTCGCGGCCCCACGGCAACGGAGGCACCCGAGGGCGCCCCGTGTGTACCGGCCCCGGCAGTCATACCAGGACCTCACGGACCGGGAATGCAGGAGGAGACTCCGGATGAGCCGGGAAACCGTGGCACACATCTGCCACCTGCTGGCACACCTGTCACCGCGTGGCACTGGCGGGGGACACCCTCTCCCCGTGTCCGTCAAGGTTACGGTGGCCCTGAACTTTTATGCAACGGGGTCATTCCAGGCACCGAGTGGGGACCTGTCCGGCATATCGCAGACATCGGTGCATCGGTGCATCCGGGCAGTGACAGATGCCCTTTATGCCATGGCGCACCGCTACATCCGCTTCCCCGTGGACCGGGCCAGCCAAGATGCCCGGGCCGTGGGCTTCTCTGCCATTGCCGGGTTCCCCATGGTCCAGGGCGCGATCGATGGGATGCACGTCGCCGTGCGGCCACCTGCAGATAACAGGGCCGTGTTCACTAATAGGAAGGGGACCTATTCGATGAACGTACAGGTGGTCTGCGACCACCGCATGATGATCCTGCACGTCTGCGCCCGTTACCCAGGCAGTGTACACGACTCATTCGTGTTGTCGCGGTCATCCATCCCCGGCATGTACGAGGGACGCCATCCCCGGCTGAGGGGCTGGTTGCTGGGCGACAGGGGCTACCCATTGCGATCGTGGCTGATGACGCCTATACGGAGGCCACGCAATGAGGCGGAGAACCGCTACAATGATGCCCATGTAGCGACAAGGGGAGTGATCGAGAGGTGCTTTGGCGTGCTGAAGATGCGTTTCAGGTGCCTGGACCTCTCTGGGGGCGCCCTCCAGTATCGGTCAGATAGGGTCGGCCGCATCATTGTGGTGTGCTGCGTCCTGCACAACATAGCCCAGCAGAGGGGCGATGTGCCGCAGGCAGAGGAGGGCGGAATGGAGGAGCAGCAGGAAGAGGCCCAGTCCTCCCCAGATGAGGGGGATGGGGGCAATGGTCAGGGCAGACGGGGTAGACACAGACGGGTGGCTGTCCACCGTTACCGGCTGGCCCAGCGGGCACGGGACAGACTGATAGACGCCCGCTTCACTGACTAGATGGGCGTGGGAATCGGGTAGTATGGCCACAGACCGCACACCATGACAACAGCCGACCACCCACACCCCCCACCCATCCATCCACCCAGCACCATCACCCCCCTCCCCAACCCCACACACCCCACCCGCATGCACACCACCCCCCCACTCCCAATTGCCGATCCACCGGCGGCACAACGGGCCGGGCTCACCCAGTTGCGGGTGGACGCGTGTCTATCGCAGGCCATGGAGAATGATGACAGCCCGCCTCCGATGAGCTCCTGGCTCTACATCGTTGGACTATGTCTGACCCATGGCCACAGTACCACCATCCACCCGGACCATCCCTGCATGCGGCTGTGACACTGCAGCGCACGGTCCCGTCCTCTGCCCGGGGGATGTTGATGGCGGCCCAGGGGGAAGGGGGCAGACTCACCTGGGGCTGAGGTAAGACCACCCCTCACACACACACTTGCGCTCAACGTACATGACACCCCCGCACACTTTGGACAGAGCACAAAGGCAGCTTCGGTAGGTGTAACATTGACTTTAATAACCAAAGGAGTTCATGCACGTGCCCTAGCGCCTAAAACTCATCTGTGCCCTGCACCCGTGCCAACTTACTCAGTGTCTAATTGTTTGGCCTTACGGGCCCTTTGACTACGTCTACGTGGTTCCCCAGACGGTACAGCAGAACTGGAGGTGGACTCCTGTGATTCCTGCCCTCTGACACTGGATCCCTTTGGCGGCCGTTTCCTGGGGCGTCCTGGCCTAGATGGGCCAGGCTGCGGCCCGGGCGACTGGGATGGCGAGCTGCCAGCCTGTCCTGCCCGTTGCCCACCCGATGCACCTGGGACGGAAGGGGGGGAGTCCGAGGTGTCGCGGTGTACCGGGACCTCCCCTACAGAGGGAGCCGGGACGGACCACACCACCTCCTCCTCCCTCGGGGTGCCCGATGGCCCCCAGGCCTCTACATGGGTGGGGGATGCGAACGGACTGGCCATCCGACGCGCCCCCGACATCTGGCGCTGCCAGTCCTGGAGGCCCGTGCTGGTATCGACAGGGGTCTGCAGGTTTGCAGCCATGGAGCCCAGGGGGTTGTCGAACCCTGTCTGCGACAGTGCGACGCCAGCTCGCACATGGCCACTGGCGCCGATGCCCTCAGCGATGGCCTGCTGAGACTGGGCCATGGCCTGCAGAGACTGGGCCATGGCCTGCAGAGACTGGGCTATCGCCTGCTGAGACTGGGCCATGGCCTGCTGAGACTGGGCTATGGCGTTGAGCGCCTCTGCCATCTGGCGCTGACACTGGCTCATGGCCTCCTGTGAGAGGGCAGCCATTTCCTGGGCCACAGACGCCGCCTGCACGGAAGGCCCCAGGCCTCGCAAACCATTCCCCATGTCTGACACCGTCGCACCCATTGCCTCCACCGCGGACGCCACCCGTGCGGTGTCAGCCTGGGTGGCACGCATGACCGGGACCACTCCCAGCTCCTGGACGCGGGTGGACTCCTCCACCTGCGACCGCAGCCGCCGCAAGCCACCCGTCACCCTATTCGCTCGTCTCCGTGTCGGTGGTTGCATCGGATCTATGTGTGGGTGTGGTAACTGCAGGAACCCGGGATCCATCTGGGCGGCAGATGTTCGCTTGGCCTGGGCTGCCCTCCGACCGCCCGGTCCCTCTGCTGCTCCTACCTCCACCTGCTGTACCGGGACGGCTGTGTTGTGCGCACCAGTGAGTGTACCAGACGCCTCATCACTAAAGTGCCCAACCGTGGTGAGTGTTTCTGCGATGGTGGAGGGTGTTGGTGACAGCAGTGGCGTTGTGTCGTGCTCTTCGTCCCACTCTGAGTCCATGGCACTTTGGGGTGGGGGTTCGTCTCCACCCATCCACTCTGAGTCACTGTCCGGTATTTCGTCTTCCCGGGTAGGGGTGTCCTGGGTAGTGCTGTCCCGGGTAGTGCTGTCCCGGGTAGGGGTGTCCTGGGTAGTGGTGTCCCGGGTAGGGGTGTCCTGGATAGTGGTGTCCTGGGTAGTGGTGTCCTGGCTCGGATGTGACGGGGGCCTGTGGCTGCCCCCCTCATCGCTGGGTGGTCGCTCCCGCACGTGACGGGGGTGTCGTCTCCCTGTTGCTCCAGGTCTCTCCGTCTCCCGTGGTCTCCGAGGGGCATCCTGCGGGCGTCGCATGCTGGAGGGTGCGGGTCTCTCCGTCTCCCGTGGTCTCCGAGGGGCATCCTGCGGGCGTCGCATGCTGGAGGGTGCGGGTCTCTCCGTCTCCCGTGGTCTCCGAGGGGCATCCTGCGGGCGTCGCATGCTGGAGGGTGCGGGTCTCTCCGTCTCCCGTGGTCTCCGAGGGGCATCCTGCGGGCGTCGCATGCTGGAGGGTGCGGGTCTCTCCGTCTCCCGTGGTCTCCGAGGGGCATCCTGCGGGCGTCGCATGCTGGAGGGTGCGGGTCTCTCCGTCTCCCGTGGTCTCGGAGGGGCATCCTGCGGGCGGTCTGCATCTGCGGGGATGGGTGCCTGGACGTTTGGTCCTGCGATACACAATGAAGCATGCATGGTTAGACATCAGGCAGTGATCAGGTGATACGGGAGAGGGGGATATAGGGGAGGGGGGATATGGGGACGGGCTGTTGGTGGCTCACTTGCTCGTAGGGCCCCGACCTCTGCATCAGCAACCTCCCGGTCGTCAGGTCCGCCAGCCAGTTCCAGGGCCCTTTCCTCGTGTACGGTCAGTGGCCTCTCATCAGCGGGCCCTCCTCCAGTCCTCACATGCTCCCTATTGTTGTGTGCGCGCTTCTCCTGGGGGGGGGGGTGGTGGCAGGGGTAAAAGGCAACAGTGTTAGGCAGGTATATGAATGCACGCCATCGGTTGCGCGTGCATTGCAGAGGTCAAGGTTAGGGCTGGATTCACTTGGGGATATGGGGGATATGGGGGAGGGGGGATATGGGGGATATGGGGGAGGGGGGATATGGGGGATATGGGGGAGGGGGGAATATGGGGGATATGTGGGAGGGGGGATATGGGGGATATGGGGGAGGGGGGATATGGGGGAGGGGGGATATGGGGGATATGGGGGAGGGGGGATATGGGGGATATGGGGGAGGGGGGATATGGGGGATATGGGGGAGGGGGGAATATGGGGGATATGTGGGAGGGGGGATATGGGGGAGGGGGGATATGGGAATATGGGGGAGGGGGGATATGGGGGATATGTGGGAGGGGGGATATGGGGGAGGGGGGATATGGGAATATGGGGGAGGGGGGAATATGGGGGATATGGGGGAGGGGGGATATGGGGGATATGGGGGAGGGGGGAATATGGGGGATATGTGGGAGGGGGGATATGGGGGAGGGGGGATATGGGGGAGGGGGGATATGGGGGATATGGGGGAGGGGGGATATGGGGGAGGGGGGATATGGGGGATATGGGGGAGGGGGGATATGGGGGATATGGGGGAGGGGGGAATATGGGGGATATGTGGGAGGGGGGATATGGGGGATATGTGGGAGGGGGGATATGGGGGAGGGGGGATATGGGAATATGGGGGAGGGGGGATATGGGGGATATGTGGGAGGGGGGATATGGGGGAGGGGGGATATGGGAATATGGGGGAGGGGGGAATATGGGGGATATGGGGGAGGGGGGATATGGGGATATGGGGGAGGGGGGAATATGGGGGATATGTGGGAGGGGGGATATGGGGGAGGGGGGATATGGGAATATGGGGGAGGGGGGATATGGGGGATATGGGGGAGGGGGGATATGGGGGATATGGGGGAGGGGGGATATGGGGGATATGGGGGAGGGGGGATATGGGGGATATGGGGGAGGGGGGATATGGGGGATATGGGGGAGGGGGGATATGGGGGATATGGGGGAGGGGGGATATGGGGGAGGGGGGATATGGGGGATATGGGGGAGGGGGGGATATGGGGGAGGGGGGGATTTGGGGGAGAGGGGATATGGGGGAGGCTCACCCTGCCTGCTCTGACGAGGTCGTTCACCTTCTTGTGGCACTGGGTGCCTGTCCGTGGTGTCAGGGCCACAGCGGTGACGGCCTCTGCCACCTCCCTCCACAGACGCCGGCTGTGGCGTGGGGCAACTCTGCGGCCGTGCCCGGGATACAGGGCGTCCCTCCTCTGCTCCACCGCATCCAGGAGCGCCTCCACATCGCGTGACTCGAACCTCGGGGCTGAGCGACGGCCAGCCATCAAGTCGGGTGTTGCGGTCGGCTGTTCCGGTCGGGTGGGGGGGAGCTGCGCGACCTTATGAGCCGTCACGCCGTGCAGCGCGTATGACGCTGCACGGCGTGAACCACTGCGCAAGCGCGGATCCCGTTACGTCGCTGCTAGCCCATTTCGGGCCGCAGACTATCGGCCCATTTTTATGACGTGACGCAAGTGGGATTTGCGCCGTTTTTTGCGCCGATCGGCGGAGTTTCCGCCGATAACGGAGAATTTCGCCCCAAGTTTCAGATGCCCACTTGAAAATTGAGTCCAACAATCCAGAACAGAAACTGTCTTTAACGCAAACAATATTTTCAAGAAGGCCTAAGTATATGCCCAAAAATGATTGTGAATTTTACACATGAACATAACGCATTAAGAGCTGAAGTAGGCCACTCTGATTGTAACCTCGGGCGAGATTCTCCGACCCCCCGCCAGGTTGGAGAATCGCCGGGGGCTGGCGTGAATCCCGACCCACCGGTTGCCGAAGTCTCCGGCACCGGATATTCGGCGGGGGCGGGAATTGCGCCGGTTGGCGGGCCCCCCCGCTCGATTCTCCGGCCCAGATGGGCCGAAGTCCCGCCGCAAAATGCCTGTCCCGCCGGCGTAGATTAAACCACCTACCTTACCGGCGGCGCGGGCGGGCTCCGGGGTCCTGGGGGGGGCGCGGGGCGATCTGGCCCCGGGGGGTGCCCCCACAGTGGCCTGACCCGCGATCGGGGCCCACCGATCCGCGGACGGGCCTGTGCCGTGAGGGCACTCTTTCCCTTCTGCCTCCGCCACAGTCTCCACCATGGCGGAGGCGGAAGAGACTCCCTCCACTGCACATGCACGGGAATGCCGTCAGCGCCCGCTGACGCTCCTGCGCATGCGCCACCCGGAGATGTCATTTCCGCGCCAGCTGGCGGGGCACCAAAGGCCTTTTCCGCCAGCTGGCGGGGCGGAAATTCGTCCGGCGTCGACCTAGCCCCTTAAGGTTGGGGCTCGGCCCCCAAAGATGCGGAGGATTCCGCACCTTTGGGGCGGCGCGATGCCCGTCTGATTTGCGCCGTTTTGGGCGCCAGTCGGCGGACATCGCGCCGTTTCCGGAGAATTTCGCCCCTCAATCCCATATTCCTACCTACTCACAATAACCTTTCACCCTATTCTTAATCAAGAATCTATCTAGCTCTACCTTAAAAATATTCAAAGACTGCTTCTGCTGCAGTTTGAGGAAGAGTTTCAAAGACTCACAAACCTCTGAGAGAAAAAAATCCTCTTCAATTCTGTCTTAAATGAGCAATCTTTTTTTTAAAACAGTGACCCCCAGATTCTCCCACATGAGGAAACATCCTCTCTGCATCCACCCTGTCAAAACCCTTAAAGATCTTAAAGGTATCAATCAGGTTGCCTCTTACTCTTGTAAACTCCAGTGGATACAAGCCTACCCTGTCCAACCTTTCCCCATAAGACAAACTGCTCATTACAGGTATTGGTCCAGTAAACATTCTCTGAACTGCTTCTAATGCATTTACATCTTTCCTTAAATAAGGAGACCATACACAGTATTCCAGATGTGGTCTCACCAATGCCCTGTACAATTGAAGCATTACCTCCTTACTTTTGTATTCGATTTCTCTTGCAATAAATGTTAACATTCTATCGGCTGTCCTAATTATTTGCTGTCCCTGTATGCTAGTCTTTTGTGACTCATGTACTAAGACACCCAGACCCCTCTGAATTTCAGAACTCTGCAATCCCTCACTATTTAGATAAAATGCTTCTCTTTTATTCTTCCTGCCAAAATGGACAATTCACATTTTTGCACATTATATTCCATTTGCCAGATCTTTGCCCACCCACTTATGTATCAATGTCCCTTTGTAGCCTCCTTATATCCTCTTCACAATTTACTGTGTCACCAGCAAATTTAGGAACCATGGGCGAAATTCTCTGGAGCCGGCGCGATGTCCGCCGACTGGCGCCCAAAACGGCGCAAATCAGATGGGCATCGCGCTGCCCCAAAGGTGCGGAATGCTCCGCATCTTTGGGGGCCGAGCCCCAACATTGAGGGGCTAGGTCGGCTCCGGACGAATTTCCGCCCCGCCAGCTGGCGGAAAAGGCCTTTGGTGCCCCGCCAGCTGGCGCGGAAATGACATCTCCGGGCAGCGCATGTGCAGGAGTGTCAGCGGCCGCTGACGGCATTCCCGCGCATGCGCAGTGGAGGGAGTCTCTTCCGCCTCCGCCATGGTGGAGACCATGGCGGAGGCGGAAGGGAAAGAGTCCCCCCATGGCACAGGCCCGCCCGCGGATCAATGGGCCCCGATCGTGGGCCAGGCCACCGTGGGGCACATCCCGGGGCCAGATCGCCCCACGCCCCCCCCCCAGGACCCCGGAGCCCGCCCGCGCCGCCTTGTCCCGCCGGTAAGGTAGGTGGTTTAATTTACGCCGGCGGGACAGGCATTTTAGCGGCGGGACTTCGGCCCATCCGGGCCGGAGAATCGAGCGGGGGGGCCTGCCAACCGGCGCTGCGCGATACCCGCCCCCGCAGAATCTCAGGTGCCGGAGACTTCGGCAACCGGCGGGGGCGGGATTCACGCCAGGCCCCGGCGATTCTCCGACCCGGCGGAGAATTTATGCCAACTCTGTTTCCTATTAGGTAGCAATCTTCTTTCTATCCCAATATGTTACCCTCTACACCATGAGCTTTTATGTTCCTCAATAACCTTCAATGGTGGCACATTTTCAAATGCCATTGAAATCCAAGAACTGTATCCACCCATAGATGAAATGAGGTACCAGGACTGATACATTACACCCCCTTTATCCACAACACATGTGACATCTTCAAAGTACTCCAATAAATTAGTTAAGCATGATTTCCCTTTTACAAAGCAATGTTGACTCTGCCTGATTGTCTTAAATTTTTCCTAGTACCCTGCTACAATGGCCGGAATTCTCCAAGCGTTGGGAGTCTCTGTTCCCACCAGCAGTTCACCCCCAACTGTGGGTTTCCCGGTGGCGTGGGGTGGCTTCAATGGGAAATCCCAATGATGAGCGGTGGGAGTAGAGAATCCCGCCATCAGCTAACGGCGCGATGGCGAGAAACACGCGGCTGGGAGACCGGAGAATCCAGCCCATCTTTAATAATAGCTTCTAATACTTTCCTTGTGACAGATATTAAGCTAACTGGCCTGTAGTTTCCTACTTTCTTTCACCCTCCTGTTTTGAATAAAGGAGTTACATTCACTATTTTCGAATCAAGTGTAACCTTTCCTGAATTTAAGACATTTTGGAAACTTAAAAACAATGCATCAACTATTTCAGGCATTGTCAAACTCTGGGGTGCGACCTGCGGGTGGGTCACGGCTGGGTGTCGGGAGGGTCGTGGAGTGGTCTGTTGCGGCGCTCCCGATCGCGCAAATTCGCGTGCAACAGCCACAGCAGCCAGCTTTTAACTATGCTGGCTGCAAGCGGCCTTCAAAAATGCCGCGACCATATAAATAAAATTTGGCGGCACTGCGCACGCGCACCGATGATCGATCGGGCATGCATGCGCAGTGCGGCCGCATTTTTTTAATACGGTTGCAGCCTTTTTTTTACAAGTTCGGAGGGACATTGGGGCCAGAGGGACCCAAAACCATTTCCTCCATTTTTGTCAGCAGCAAACAAGGTTAGAGAAAATGGTGGGTCGCGCAGGTCAGCTGGCATGGGCCGCAAAGGTCAGCTGGCGTGGGTCGCGAAGGCCGGCCAGCGTGGGTCGCGAAGGCCGGCCGGCGTGGGTCGCGAAGGTCGGCCGGCGTGGGTCGCGAAGGTCGGCCGGGTTGGGTCCTGAAGGTTGGCCGGTTGGTAAAAATGTGTCCCTGGAAAAAAAGTTGGAGAAACACTGAAAGATTTCACTGGACACTTCTTTTAAGACCCTAGGATAAAGTCCAACAGCACTCGGATACTTTTCAACTGCAGGTCCAACAATTCCCTGGTGGGCTTTCCTGAGTTCCTCCCTGCCTTCCATTTCCTGAATTTTGTTAAATAATACCACGTTGCAAGGTTTGATAAGTTAGTAGTGATACAAGTAATAAAGGATAAGGGACAATTGCTGAATTTCTTAATGAGCACTAAATGCAAACTAAAACAGCCTGAGTTACTTCTCCAACAGGCAATATCAGGAAAGTATACATCAGAAATTGAATACTTTGTGTTCATTAACCATTTGTATTATATTATATTTTACCAGTGTTTTATTCTATGTGATTAATGTAATTTTCAGGTAGAGGATCCTTTAAGAATGCATTTCTTCGTCGGGTATTCCATTACTCAGTCAATATTTGTCTGTTAATATATTAAAATGGAAGTAAGTTTTAGAATATATGTCTTTTATTTTATTTGCTCATGGGATGTGGCATTGCTGGCTATTGCCACCCCAAAATTTCCCATGACAAGGCGTTGGTGCGCTGCTGCCTAGACCCACCATAGTCCCTATGCTATAGGGACACCCACATTGCTGTGATGGAGGGAGTTACAGGACTTTGACCCAGCAACAGTGAAGGAACGGTAATATAGTTCCAAGTCAGGATGGTATGTGGCTTGAAATGGAACTTGCAAGTGGTGGTGTTCCCATGCATCTGCTGCCCTTGTCCTTCTATGTAGCGGTCACAGGTTTGGAAGGTGCTATTGAAAGAGCTTTGGTGAGTTGCTGCAGTGCAACTTGATAGAAACACTGCTGCCATTGTGCATCGGTGTGGAGGGAGTGAATTTTGAAACAGGTGGAAGGGCTCCCAAACATGCAGGCTGCTTTGTCCTGGATGGTGTCGAGAATATTCCATTACACTCCTAACTTGTGTCTTGTGAATGTTGGACAGGCTTTGGGAAGTCAGGAGGTGAGTCACTCACCACAGATTTCCCAACCTCCTATCTGCTCCTGTAGCCACAGTATTTATATGGCTGGTCCAGTTCAGTTTCTGGTTAATGGTAACTGCCCGCCCCCAGGATTCTGATGATGGGGTTTTCGGTAAGGGTAATGCTATTGAATGGCAAGAAGAAATGGTCATTGCCTGGTACTTGTGTGGCACGAATGTTACTTGTCAACCCAAGCTTGGATATTGTCCACATCTTGCTACATTGGAATATAGACTGCTTCTGCATCTGAGTTGTAAATGGCGCTAAAATTATACAATCACCAGTGAACATCCCTATTTCTTTTTTTTAAATAAATTTAGAGTACCCAATCATTTTTTCCAATTAAGGGGTAATTTAGCATGGCCAATCCACCGAGCCTGCACATCTTTGGGTTGTGGGGGCGAAACCCACGCAAACACGGGGAGAATGTGCAAACTCCACACAGACAGTGCCCCAGAGCCGGGATTGAACCTGGGACCTCGGCGCCATGAGGCTGCAGGCTAACCCACTGCGCCACCGTACTGACCAACATCCCTATTTCTGACCTTATGATGGAGGGAATGTCATTCACAAAGGAGCTGAAGATGGTTGGGCCAAGGACACTATACTGAAGAACTCCTGCAGTGAAATCCCTGAACTGAGATGATTGACCTCTAACAACCACAACCATCTTCCTTTGTGCCAGGAATGACGCCAACCAGTGGAGACGTCCTCTCTCTCTCTCTCTCTCTCTCTCTCTCCCCTCCCCCCACCCCACTCCCGATTCCCATTGACTCCAGATTTGTTAAGATTCCTTGATGCCACACTCCGTCAAATGCTTTCTTGAAGTGAAGGGCAATAACTCTCACCTTATCCCTCGAGTTCAGCTCTTTTATCCATGTTTGGATCAAGGCTGTAATGAGGTCTGGAGCTGAGTGAGTCAGGCAGAACCCAAACTGAGCATCAGTGAGAAGATTGTTGCTGAATAAGTGCTGCTTGACAACACTGTTGCTGACTCTTTCCATCACTTTGCTGATGATTGATCGTAGACTGATGGGACAGTAATTGACCAGGTTGGATTTGTCCTGTTTTTTGTGGACAGGCATATCTGAGCTATTTTGTACATTGCTGGGTAGATGCCAGTGTTGTAGCTGTATGAAAGTTTTGTTAGGATTTCCGGCTAGTTCTGGAGCACAAGTCATCAGTGCTGTTGCCCATAGGCTCACAGTATCCTGTTTGCAGTATCTAGCACCATCGGCCATTTCTTGATATCACAAGAAAATTGAATTGGCTTATGACTGGCATTAGAGGTGCAAGGGACCGCAAGAGAGGGCCAAGATAGATCATCGACCTGGTATTTCTGGCTGAAGTTGGCTGCAAATGCTTTGCCCTTGTCTTTTGTGCTTATCAGCTGGGCTCCCCCATCATTGAAGATAGGAGTATTCCTGGAGCCTCCTGCTCCAGTGAGTTATTTAATTGTCCACCACCATGGGCAAGAAGAATACCTTTGTGATGATGGTAGTTAACATGAGGCCACTCAGAGACAAAGTACCACAATGTGCCAGGAAGCCAAGTCATGAAATTCCCCATTCAAAGTATTTAAAGAAATGTAGCTGGAATTGTCTCTGGGAGTTCTCCTGACCTTCCAATGTAACTCACTTTAGGACAGTGTATCACTAAACAGGGACGTATCTCCTGTGTATAATTAGAATGACTGTAAAATATCGAATTACAGTTATACCTATATTAATTTTGCTGTTATTTCTGCTGCTTACAGCCACACGTGTGTGATACGAGGTCAAGTAGTGACAGCCGATGGAACCCCTTTGGTTGGAGTTAATATCAGCTTTGTCAACAATCCAAACTATGGTTACACCATCAGCCGACAGGATGGCAGGTACTATACTTTACTCAGACCCACCGTTCAATGAGCAACTTTATTCAAGAGTAAGCAGCCACGATGCTCATGTTTTGCCTCCTGCAAGCAAAGGTTAAGAGAGTTGTCAGTCAGTGCCAGCTCCTTCAAGGTGTCGTAAGTAATAATTATGGGTGATTAAGTGTGTCCACCCACAGGAGTCTGTTATCCTGTCTTCCACAGCCCCCAGGAGAGTTGGTGATCTAAGCAAGGGATATTGTCTATTCTTCTCTGGCTTGCTATCTTGGTCAGCTTGCGTACTCAGAATGTTACTAAGTATAATTTTAAAAATGAAAGAGCCATCTGCAGAGTTCCTACCTTCCTGGAGCCTCCTGCTCAAGTGAGTTATTTAATTGTCCACCACCATGGGCAAGAAGAATACCTTTGTGATCATAGATTATCATAGAATTTACAGTGCAGAAGGAGGCCATTCGGCCCATCGAGTCTGCACCGGCTCTTGGAAAGAGCACCCTACCCAAGGTCAACACCGCCACCCTATCCCCATAACCCAGTAACCCCACCCAACACTAAGGGCAATTTTGGACACTAAGGGCAATTTATCATGGCCAATCCACCTAACCTGCACATCTTTGGACTGTGGGAGGAAACCGGAGCACCCGGAGGAAACCCACGCACACACGGGGAGGATGTGCAGACTCCGCACAGACAGTGACCCAAGCTGGAATCGAACCTGGGACCCTGGAGCTGTGAAGCAATTGTGCTATCCACAAGGCTACCGTGCTGCCCACTGATGATGGTGGTTAACATATGGCCCCTCAGAGGCAAAGTACCACAATGTGCCAGTAAGCCAAGTCATGAAATTCCCCATTCAAAGTATTTAAAGAAATGTAGCTGGAATTGCCTGTGGAATGTTTGTTCTTCCTTCCCCCTGCCTCACTGTCTCAATATCTGTTGAACAGAGGGGCCCGAAATGTGCTTTAAAATGTCTGCACTGAAATCTGCTGCTGGTTCAGCTATCATCACGAACTTCCTCTGGGCTTCTCCCCTTCTGCTATCACCATTTTGACGCAAAGCTCATTTGCACAAATAAAGGGGGTTCCAGCTAAAGATACAGGAGTGAAACAGAGAAACACTTATGAAATGCAACGCAGCAGTGTTTGCACTGCTAGTTACAGACAAATCTGATCTGGAATTCAAGTGGCAAAGGTGCCAGATCATCAAACCCACATAGGCAGCTGTTAGCAATAGCGCACATCACAGAAGCAGCCCATGCAAGAAGGAAAGGAACAATCTAGTGCCTCCTGCCTCACAGCAATACAATTGGCAAAATAAAACTCATGATAATTCCGATTGTGACTGAAACTTACTACAAATAATTTATACAACATATTGTACTCCATACATCAGACTCATTCTAAGCAACACCATGGGTCACCCAGCCCTTTATATTCAGCACAAATATTAAGTGAGGCAATACTTTAAAGGACAAACGTTTCACGGTTTCCATCTGAATGTGTTCCTGTTTATGATGGACGACTCTGGTGTAAATAAGTCTGTTCTTCCAAGATTGCACATTAATAAAAGTGCTTAAATATCAGTTTATTAAAGATGTCTACCTCCTGACCAACAAGCTTGACCTTTACCTGCTGCACCTGTTCCAGAGTACAAGCTGCCAAGAAGTTGACAGATGCTATTATGGTTAACTTTGTAATCTTGGCAGGAACTTTACTTGTCAGCAACACGAATTGGAAATGTATGCATGCACTTTGTATAGTTTTCTGTCCGTTTAAATTGATGGTTAGAAAATCATGCATAGTGTTTACCCTAATTTCTGATGTGCACTGCTATTGAGATCCTTCCTCAAAAGTGGAAAATTATATCTGTCATGCTATTTTATACAAAATAAACCTTCTTTTGAAAACAAATTGTCTTGTTCTGTCCTCCAAATACTAGCTTTGATTTGATGACTAATGGAGGGATTTCGGTCACGATACACTTTGAGCGCTCTCCATTCATCACTCAGGAGCATACACTTTGGCTGCCTTGGGACCGTTTCTTTGTCATGGACACTGTCATCATGAGGCACGAAGAGAATGAGATACCTAGCTGTGACCTGAGTAATTTTGCACGTCCCAATCCAATTGTCTCCCCATCGCCATTGACGGTATTTGCAGGCTCATGCCAGGAGAAAGGGCCCATCATTCCTGAAATACAGGTACTGTGTAAAAAAAGTTACTCCTCCACCTTTATTCATCCCTAATGCTTACAAGGAACACTGCAGCAAAAATGCTTGCATGGCAAGTACATTGAAGTTGGTATCAAGGTGAAAATATTCCAATCAAAATACAAAATCGAGGGGTAAAAATTATGATTCAGCGCTCCTGCTATGGATTATTGTATGATGGATGCATATCAGACATTCAATAGCCTGGGTTGGCATGTTAAATTGGGTATTCTCAATTTTAAAAAAAAGAAATTCAATGGCCTGATGTACATGATTTGTTTATGTGTGATGGACTTTTGAAATAATAAGTAAGTTCATAGCCATAGAAAAACATGAAAAATATCATATTGTCTTAAGAGGTTGACTAGGTCAAATGTAATAATGAAAATTAGAGGGGCTTAGTGACACGTGGATTGTGCATTGCTCCTTTCTTCTCTGGTGCAAAGGTATGAATCCTGATTAATGAGATTATACAAGCTTCTTCCCTCTGCTAGATTGCTGCCACTAGATTGCATGGAACAACATCCTCAATCTCTTCTTAGTGGCTCTGGGTCCATGGCCCAAAAATGTCCAAAGGTTGTGCCAAATGTTATTCTCACTCCAGGTGGGATTTTACTGTCCCCGCATCCATCCTCTGGCTAAAATGGCATTGGGGAGCCTGCCCAAAATCAGCTGCCCCAACAATATAATGTTGGAAGCCCCTTTCTCAAGAGGAAGTCCCCCATTAAAGAGCTACTGGCCAATCAGATGTCCGGAAGCTCGGCTGTCCCAGCAATGCAATGCCAGCCAGTAGCAGTCCCACCAAACCATGGAGCCCAGTTAAGTCGGATGTCTAAGAGAGGCAAGGGTGTGATTGTGTTCAAGAGGCCGAGGGGGGGGTTAAGTAGAGCTGAGGGATGGCCTAGAAGGGTGAGGGCTCCACTTATTGGGTCCAGAGAGCCCACAAATGCGGTTTCACTACGCCCCCCCCCCCACCCTTTGCCCAATACCACCCTACACAGCTAAAGCTGTTAAGCTTCCCGTATGGCATGGACTGATGAGGTGGGATGAATTCCTTAAGTGTCCACTATTTGGTCACTCAAGGGCCTTAATAGGCTATTGGGCGAGGACGTGCCAGACGCCTTCCAGCCACGATGCACCCCCCACCCACACATTTGGTTGGAGGCAAGCCAATAGGTGGCAGGAAGATCACCTGCTGGGTTTTATATTCCCATCTCCCCCACATTCAAACACCAGCAGAGTGGGGTGTAAAATCAGCACATAAAGACCATGATCGTTCTTCAGACGAAGAATGACCCAGAATGTAACAGTTTGACCATTGCTCTTCATGGAATAAAGTGATGGACGTTTTCATAGAATTGTCAAGTGTGAGTAATACAAATGTGTCACACTGCCGGACCCCATTTTTACCAAAAACAGGGGGCGGAATTCTCCCCCTCCCCACGCCGGGTGGGAGAATCGCCGGGGCACCGCGCGAGTCCCGCCACGCCGCCCCGACACCCGCACGCGATTCTGCCCCCCCCCCCCCCCCAAACCAGTGCCGCGAGAATCACGCCTGGCCACTCGGAGAATCGGCGCTCGCCGTTTGCAAAAGTCGTGCGCCGATTCTCCAGCCCGGATGAGCCGAGCGGCCGCCCCAACACAAAAGGTTCCCGCCGGCGCCGTCCACACCTGGTCGCTGCCGGCGGGAATGCTGGGGGGGTGGCCTGTGGGGGGGTGGAGGGGGGTTCCTGCACCTGGGGGGGGGCCTCCAATGGGGTCTGGCCTGCGATCGGTGCCCACCGATCGGCGGGCCAGCCTCTCTAAAGGAGGACCTCCTTTCCTCCGCCGCCCCGCAAGAAGATGGATCTTGCGGGGCGGCCTCGGGGAGGACGTAAAATACGCGACGCCGCTCCTAGCCCCCCCCCCCCCGGGGGTGGGAGAATAGGGTGCTGGGAGCGGGCTCCGGCGCCGGAGTGAAACACTCCTGTTTTCACTCCGGCGCCGGGACTTTGTCTCCACTTCGGAGAATCGCGCCCAGGGTACTTGCACTCTGAGATTAGAAAATTAGAAACTTGTCACACCAGCCAGCAGGTGTTACCATCAGGAAAATTTAAGCGACTTTTCAACTGGTTCCTGTCTGTTCTGCTCTTGAAACAGCAGAAGTGGGCTATCTGCGTTTTACTTACTCTGTGAGGGATGCTTGGCCACAAATAACTGTTCACAGAGTTGAAAACCTCATTGTGGAGAATGAAAAGCACAAAACTTGTTCTTCTCATTCGTGGTTTGTGCTCCAAACCTATATTTCTCATGCACTCTGGAAAAATTGTGGCCAAATGCTCACATTTCTTTTTCATGTATTATTTGCTATTGTCTTTCTACCTTTATTGTTCACAGGCTTTGCAAGAGGAGATAAATATTCCAGGTAGTAAGATGAAGCTGAACTATGTCAGCAGCCGCAATGCTGGCTACAAATCAATCATGAGGATTAGTCTGACCCACCCCTCCATCCCATTCAATCTAATGAAAGTGCATCTCATGGTGGCCGTGGAAGGCCGACTCTTCCAGAAGTGGTTTCCTGCTACCCCTGACCTATCCTATTACTTCATCTGGGACAAAACTGATGTTTACAGCCAAAAAGTTTATGGGCTATCAGAAGCATTTGGTAAGTTCCATAATGCAATCGATGATTTTGTGATGATTGACAAAGCTGGTGATTGTGGTGTACAAAAGAATATCTGTAGGTTGACCTGAGATGTGATGACAATAAATCAACTTTTGGTCACAGATTTTATCAGCTTGTTGATTTTCACTATCCCCTTATTTATTTGCCATTCCCTCTCTTAGACCCAAATCTCATCCCAAAGTTTACCTCTTGGAAAATTCCTGAGATTCTCTTCAGAGTGGTTGGCAAATGTCCATTCTCAGTAGCCAAGCGGGCAGAGAGAGTGGCACAGGTGAATGCATTTTCCAAGTGTCCCTTCCCTGAGGAATTGCATTGTGTCACTTGGTGCAAGTCTGATCGCTAAAGTGAGGTCAAGAACACATCAGGAGTTAAAGGGAATACCAAGGTGTCACCAACTATTTCCAGTGGCTCCTTACTTGTTTCTAGCTCTCTGCATTGTACTTTTTTTTAACCTGAACGATTCTCTGGTGGGAAGTTGAGGCTAATTGCCAAACAAGGAAAAGTCAAATCAGCTGTCCCAATTCCCTTCTGCAGCACATAAGCTGGAGCATTATGCTAGTTTTCCCCTTTAAAATATTGTTTAAAAAATGAAAACCTTGATGAAAAGCGGCTCTATTTTATATTGAAAGGTGTGTGGTGTGTTTCATGGAAGTACCAATCATAATTGAAGTATTCTCAGGAGATTTTGAAAGTATGCTCAGAGTGCAGGGTTGATGGGTGTAATTGAACACTATTTTCTTGTCACATCAATGAGGTGTTCCCTCTAAATAGGCAACACAATCAAAATCTCTTTGAAAGCAGGAGAACAGATTCTGTGAGAAGGAGCAAACTTTTTTGAAGATGGTTTTATTAAAAATGTGTTCACCTCAATGGTTTCCGTGGTGATTATATTGAAATGAAACCCGCTGATTGTAATTTCTCATACAATGTCATTTTTTTGAATGTTGATTATTAAAATCAACTCTGTCACTTCTTTCAACACTCATGTTGTCTCTATAATTTTAATAATTGCACCTTCAAGCAGCTGGTGAAGTGACAACAAGCAACATCTTCAGCAGTCAATCAATTCATATTTGTCAAGAAGCAAAATCATCCAAAATTGAATCGTAAAGTATTCACAGCCCAAGCAGGAGTCAAACTTTTAACTTGACAATAAGTTTATCAAGTGAAGTTGACTATTATTCCATGAGCCTGAAAAGAAGTGATTAGCTATAGTATGGATCAAAACCGCTGATAGAAATTGCTTCTTTCTGAGAAACCATTGAAGCTGCCAAGAATTCTGTATCTGATATAGTTCCAAAATCATGATTTTTAATTCTGGTATCACAAATAGGGCAAAATTTTCCCATCTGAAGGCAGAGTGTTGACGCCATCGTAAAAACTGGAGAGTTTAACGACGGCGTCACCGGACCGCTATGTGAAGCGATCCTCTGTCCTACAGGAAGTCAGCAGGGCACTGGAGCGACCCACGCCGCTCCAGCTGCCGATACCGCCGTCAAATGGGCACTGCAGATCTGCGCATGCGCGCTGCGAGTGGCGCGAATGTGCGGTAACCTCCTTCTCCGCGCTGGCCCCGGCGCAACATGGCATAGGACTACAAAGACCAGCGCGGTGCAAAAGAGGCCCCCACCACGAGAGGCCGGCCCACCGATCGGTAGGCCCCGATCACGGGCCAGGCCATGGTGGAGGCCCCCCCCGGGTCGGACCCCCCCCCCCCCTTCCCCCCCCCCCCCCCCCCCCTCCCCACCAGGCTACCCCAGACAGGATGGATGCCAAGGTCCCGCTGGGTAAGAACAGATGTGAACGTCGCTGGCGGAACTTGGGCTTTTTTGGGCGGCCTCTTGGCTCATCCCAGGCGGAGAACTGGCGGGGGGGGGGGGGGGGGGCGGATTCTCCGCTCACCAGAGAATCGGCGGTCCGGCGTCGGGGCGTCGTCGCGCGATTCGCGCCCGGCCGGCAATTCTCCGACCCGGCGTGGGCTGAGAGAATCCCGCCCGTAATTTTTAATTGGAAATACAACACTTATATATTATTGCCCTATCCATTTCACCAGTAAAAACTATGTTATTTTGGTTTATACGGGCGGCACGGTAGCACAGTGGTTAGCACTGCCGCTTCAGAGCTCCAGGGTTCCAGGTTTGAATCCTGGCTTGGGTCACTGTTTGTGCAGAGTCTGCACATTCTGCCCGTGGCTGGGTGGGTTTCCTCCGGGAGCTCCGGTTTCTTTCCACAGTCCAAAGATGCGCAGGTCAGGTGGATTGGCCATGCTAAATTGCCCTTAGTGTCCAAAAAGATTAGATGGGGTTACGGGGATGGGGTGGAGGGGTCGGCTTAAGTGGGGTGCTCTTTCCAAGGGTAGGTGCAGCCTTGATGGGCCAAATGGCCTCCTTCTGTACTGTAGGTTCTGTGAAAAAAGATTAACCGTTGCAAGGTTGAGGTTTTTTATAGACTTCTCATTGTATAATAACTAATTCCAACTGTTATTTATTTCATGCTTGTTTGAATTGGATCTCATGAGTTTGTACCCAGATTTTTCCAGCTTATTCCTTCCTGAATTCTAGACTTGGTATTAATCATAAAGTTTTTCCCAGGGAAGGGATTGAGAACCAACTGTATTTCTTCACCACGCCGAAATGAATTGCTATCTTGGCAAACTACAACCAAGAACGGGTGAACCCATTGCCTGTTTTAAATTTGTGTTCTATGAAAATAAAAAGCCATTAGCACTGCTGTGTCAATGCTCATTAATCCCAATAAGGCCCCCTTCTCTGCAGAAAAATAACATCGTGTAAACCCTCTTTATATAAAGATTTCCATATTATTACCGAAGCAGCGTTAATGAATGGTTAGCAAAAGGGAACACAGCAATGCAATCTTGATGTATTACACTGAGTTGTTGTGAGCAGAATAAAAAAGCTTTGAGTTCTAAATATACTGAATGTTTTTTAATAAAAGCATTAACTTTCTTGGTGCAATTAGCAAAATTTAAATTGCCCAATTATAGCCAAACCACTGTCCTTGGGGGTTAAAAGTCCCTCAATGATGTGAAGTGAGTACCTCATATTCCCACCAACATGGGACTTTACAAATTCAGTCTCTTTCAGAGGCCAATTTGTTCATTATTATGCAGACACTCATGCCACTGGTGTCTTGAATTTGGCTGCTAAATCTTGTTTTAAGTGTGTCCATTAACAAGCATCATGCTTCTGGTCCTCCTTCTTGGGAGACCTAGTTATCAGTTCAATATAGTATCTAATCCCACCTTCAAAGTGCTTTGCTGATGTTTGATCAGGTAAAAAAAATTTTAAACTTGATTTGGAATAGATTGGCAAAGATAGTTCTTTCCAGAATATGCTTGCATCTTTTGACCTATTTTCAATTTTCTCCTTGCAGTGTCGGTGGGTTATGAATATGAATCATGTCCTGATCTGATACTTTGGGAGAAGCGTACTGCTGTTCTGCAAGGCTATGAGTTAGATGCATCTAATCTGGGTGGATGGACCTTAGACAAACACCATGCCCTCAACATACAAAGTAGTAAGTATACAGTACAGCAATCATTACAGTAACACCAGAAGAATTTACTTGATTGAAACTATATATCAAAATAAAAAGGAAAAAACTGTAGATTTCATAAATCTGAAATACAAAATGATAATGCCAGCAATACACAACAGATATATCAGCATTGGAAAAAAGAAAAGATAGATATATGTTTTGTCTGTGGAATGGGGGTGACATTAACTTGTTTTTTCTTTTTACATATGGTGGGGGCCAACTATATTTTCAGCAATTTCCTTTTTTTTCCACCACAGCAAAAGGTTGGATTTCTTGACGTGGTTTCCACACATCCCTCCCAAAAGTTTTAGGAATTTGAACACCCATTGGGGGGGAGAAATGTGACAGAATTTATTCCAGCAGCTGCCTTTTGCTTTTCACAGAAAACTTTCAAAATTAATGGTCCATCCTCTCCAATGGAATTGATTCTAGTGCAAGAGGGAAGAAAATGGCTGTGTGGGATTGCTGGACACGATGCACTATGTAACCATTTCCCCTTCCCCCGCATCCAAGGCCGAAGGCCTAGCAGAAATAATAATACCACTGGAAGCCCACCAAAGTAAAATTTAATGGACCCTGCTCTATTGCAAAATCTAGACCATTAACTTCCAATCTTTTCATCAAACACTTAAGTTGGCTTACAAAGCTTAAAAAAAATAAAATGGTGAAAAAAGTGACATATAACACCTGGGGCCCCCAGCAGGATTCGGGGGAACTCCCAAAGATCTGCTGGGAAATCCCTCTTGGAAGCTCCCAAATAAGCATGTGCACTGCAATTTTCAGGAAAGGTTACTTCCACTGGACAATTGCATTGCGTGGGGAACCATCTGACAAAGTGATTTAAATCGCTAACTTTGAATTATTCCACCAGTGTTACGCTAAGAATTACCCTGAAAATGTTAGAAGAAATAAAACCTCTTCTAACTTCAGAGTAACTATGTCAAACATCCAGACCAATTATTGCCCCTCGTACAGGATTGATCACCAACCCGCCCACCCCTCCGACCAAACTGGCTGGAACCCACCTCCCCATTAACCCAACTTGACTACCCCGCGCCAACCTGACCCAGCTGGACCTGCCCCCACTCCCATCTAACCCCATGAATTTTGTGAAAGAAATGTAGACATTTAAAACTTTGGAATCATAGTTTTTTATTGTGTTGCCTATTTCCTAATAGAGGTGAACAGTTTCATTCTGCCAATATTGCACTTATTTGATGCACTTTGTTTCATGATTAAGAACTTGATTAAAGCTTCAACTGTTGTGAAATATCACCTGTAAGCATGATTTGTCTGATGCTCAAATATCCATATCACTGAAGATATTTACCCTCAACTTTACATCCCTACTAATGGCCAAATGAACAAGCCAGAAATGGACAGCCAGTCACATTTGAAAGAAGCAAGATCAATATCTTTAAAATGAAAGGTGGCCTGTGACATTTGCCTGTTGTTTTTTTTCTAATGTTGTCTGGCCTTCTGCCCCTATCTAGAAATTCCTATTTCAGTTTTTTCTTTTCCAACAAATTGCTTTTTATATTAAAATCTGCAATGTTTGTCATCAGGAAATTCCCATTTGAACATCACTAGCCATTCAAATTGAAAATAATCAATGATGCCCATGCACAGGCACTAATCAGAGTGAAGTGTTATAATAACAGATGAGTTATTGTTAATAAGGTTTGTCTTAGGTTCAACGCATGTTGCATTCATCCTATAATTGTATTTGCTGTCTCATATTTCATAAAATATAAATATTAGCAATCATTTATTGTGTTGCAGGTATTTTACACAAGGGAAATGGCGAAAATAATTTTATATCCCAGCAGCCACCTGTGATTGGAAGCATTATCGGAAGTGGCCGAAGACGGAGCATTTCCTGTCCAAGCTGCAACGGCCTTGCATCTGGTAACAAGCTCTTTGCACCAATTGCCTTGACGTGCGGATCAGATGGAAGCATATACGTTGGTGATTTTAATTTTGTTCGGAGGATCTTTCCCTCAGGCAATGTTATAAATATACTGGAGTTAAGGTATGATAACTTTGGGTACTCATCTAATTCATGTCAGTTCTGCGTTGTTCAGTCACAGAAATGTGGTTTAAAATTAATAGCACACTATCCGAATTAAGATTGTGGTTGAATGAATATACAGCTTTATAGAATGATTACGTTTCTTTTCTACTAGCTTCCCAAATTAGTCATTAGGAGGAAAGAAAAAATTAGAGCACTTGGCTCACAAAAGATATGGGGCTGGATTCTTCGCTGTCGGGATTCTCTGTTGCACCGGCAAGGCACCCATGCCCGGGGATTTTCCGACGGCATAGGGCCACCCACAATGGGAAACCCCATTGGCCGGCTGGCGGGACGGAGAATCAAGCTGCTGCCGGTGGTCTACCGCACTAGAAAACTGGTGCAGCGGGGCGGGGAATCCGCTCATGGAGAAGGAGTTAGGAACACATACTCAGCCACCTATTTGTTTTTAGAATGAAGTACAATATGGAGAAACCTGAAGAGACTAAGATACATCAAAAATGAAAACCAATTTCCTTCGAAATTGTATTAAAATCTAATGCCAAGTTCCAGTTTTTAATGCTTTATTTGCATCTTGCCTAAGTTCTTCTGTGTAACATTTCAACAAAAAAAAATCCAATTCCATGAGAGCTTTCCATTATTCACTGACCAAAAGTAACAGACAATTTGTTTCTTGGAGTCAAACCTTCGCCTGGACGCAGAGGTGCATTTTGGTGCATGAATAGCCACACCTGTGGTTTTTTTTTGAGGAAATCTGTTTTCCTCTGCATTTTGAACTTTTCATCATTTTCCTCTGTATGCTGAGATTTCCCAGTGTACAAAACATACACCTGCCCCACTGAGATCGAGTTCCCCATTTTAAATATGGGGGGGGGGGATATCAGATTTTCTCCCACAAGCCTTTTTATGCGGGGTTTTGGAAGCCCATAAAAAGCATGCAAGCTTTAAAGGTATGTGAAGAAAATAGAAAGCCTGATGAGGAGTCGGTAATATTTTGTAAGGTAAGTGTGTAACAATTCGATGTTGTTTTGTAATGTAGATAGGAGTTTAAAGCAGTGATTCATCATGGGATCCCTCCCGAAAAGGTGAGTTGACCCTTATATTGACCAGCATTGTGTAATTTTTCACATGCATTACAGTACTTGTCCAATGGAGAAAGTACCATAATGCAGTGAAAAATGTTACAACAGGTATCTTGAGCGAAATTCTCCGGAAACGGCGCGATGTCCGCCGACTGGCGCCCGAAACGGCGCAAATCAGACAGGCATCGCGCCGCCCCAAAGGTGCGGAATGCTCCGCATCTTTGGGGGCCGAGCCCCAAAACTGAGGGGCTAGGCCGGCGCCGGCCGAATTTCCGCCCCGCCAGCCGGCGGAAAAGGCCTTTGGTGCCCCGCCAGCTGGCGCGGAAATGACATCTCCGGGCGGCGCATGCGCGGGAGCGTCAGCGGCCGCTGACAGCATTCCCGCGCATGCGCAGTGGAGGGAGTCTCTTCCGCCTCCGCCATGGTGGAGACCGTGGCGGAGGCGGAACGGAAAGAGTGCCCCCACGGCACAGGCCCGCCCGCAGATCGGTGGGCCCCGATCGCGGACCAGGCCACCGTGGGGGCACCCCCCGGGGCCAGATCGCCCCGCGACCCCCCGAGGATCCCGGAGCCCGCCCGCACCGCCCTGTCCCGCCGGTAAGGTAGGTGATTTAATTTACGCCGGCGGGACAGGCATTTTAGCGGCGGGACTTCGGCCCATCCGGGCCGGAAAATCGAGCGGGGGGCCCCGCCAACCGGTGCGGCGCGATTCCCACCCCCACAGAATATCCAGTGCCGGAGACTTCGGCAACCGGCGGGGGCGGGATTCACGCCAGCCCCCGGCGATTCTCCGACCTGGCGGGGGGTCGGAGAATTTCGCCCCTTATTTTTGTGCTGTTTTTTTACATGGCCTGGTAGTTCTGGGTGATCATAAAAACTCTACTTTGACACATGAAAAAAATCTAACCACCTGCTCCCTTCCATTGATTGACAGGCATTCTACCTTCTGTTCTTTCCATCTCAGAAAGTACTAAATTGTTTTGGACAGCTCTGGCCATTAAGAATGCTTGACTGAGTTTCAAGTGCGAATAGGTTTCAGTAGGTATTCCATTCATCTGAAAATTAATAACAGATTAGTGCAGCTTTTAGTAAAAAGTTCCACTATTACTTAAAGCTATTGTCGAACTGTTGTTTTCTCATTGAACATTTTTTGTTGCAGTCTCCCTTCTACTTAGTCATCAACAGCTTTTAGCTGTGAGATTGGTGCTAAGAGGCTTTGATATTCAGTCCCGTCCCTTTGGCAAGCTGGTTCTCACCTGTTCACCCCAGCACATCCCAGTTCAAGTTTGTTGGATTACCTCTGTAATGCACCTGTGACAATGTGGATGAATCATTAACATCAGTCTACCCCCATACAATTAGAAGGTGTACCACATGAGCATAATTGGAAGGCATGGCTATCCAAGGCCCTATCCTCTGGCCCTACCCATTTCATCTTTAGACTCTTGCTCGAAAGGAAAAAAACTGTAAAAATGGAGAAATAAGAATAATGCCACAAACTGGTCTTGTATAACTTAAAATGGAACACCAATGGGGAAATAAGAATACTAATTCAAACTGTTTTTCCTATCGAGGAAGGGAACCAATCTGATATTTATTTAAAATCCAGGGGGGGGTCAGCTTCTTCCCTGGACTGGACCACCTTCAGTCACTCTCCTGGAGGTTTATCTAGCTGAACAATCTCTGGGCAGCCAGATGAATGGATATTATTTGTGACACTGCTGAGTTACCCACCTCAGGTGGGGGGAGGGATCCGCACTTTGTTACTGTGGCCCAAGCTAAAATATATTTTTTCAGTACCATTTTAGAACATTCTGGGTATCCTAATGTTATTTTTTTTTAAATTATTTTTATTCAAATTTTTATCAAAACATAATTTTTGCATAACCGTTTGCAACATTTAACATAACAAAATAAATGTTAACCATATATACTGAGAAAAGAACAATATTACGTAACAATCCCCCCCCCCCCCCCCCCCGGATGCTGCCGCTGCTGACCTTTACTGCTCTCCTAGAAAGTCGAGGAATGGCTGCCACCTCCGAGAGAACCCCGTCATGGACCCTCGCAAGGCAAACTTTATTTTCTCGAGACTGAGAAATCCAGCCATGTCACCAATCCAGGTCTCCACACTCGGGGGCTTCGTGTCCCTCCACATTAAAAGGATCCGTCTCCGGGCTACCAGGGAGGCAAAGGCCAATACGTCGGCCTCTTTCGCTTCCTGAACTCCCGGATCGTCTGACACACCAAAGATCGCTATCCCTGGACTCGGCACCACCCGCGAGGCCAAGATCTTGGACACTGCCTTAGCAAATCCCTGCCAGAATCCCTTAAGAGCCGGGCATGCCCAGAACATATGGACATGATCTGCAGGGCTTCCCGCACACCTCACACATTTATCCTCAACTCCAAAGAGCTTGCTCATCCTGGTTGCCGTCATGTGTGCCCGGTGGACCACCTTAAACTGGATTAAGCTAAGCCTGGCACATGAAGAAGAGGAATTGACCCTGTTTAGGGCGTCTGCCCACAGGCCCGCATCCAGCCCCCCACCTAGCTCCTCCTCCCATTTGCCCTTGAGTTCCTCCACTGAGGCTTCCTCCACCTCCTGAAGCTCCTGGTAGATGTCCGACACCTTCCCCATCCCTACCCAGATGCCGGAGACCACCCTATCCTGTATCCTACATGGGGTAGCAGCGGAAATGACACCACCTGTTTTTTGAGAAAGGCGCATACCTGAAGGTATCTGAAAGCATTTCCAGGAAGCAAACTAAATTTCTTTTCAAGCACTTTCAGGCTGGGAGAGGTCCCGCCTGTGAACAAGTCCCCCATCCTTTTAATGCCTGCCCTATGCCAGCTTTGAAACCGTCCGTCTATCTTGCCCGGGACAAATCTGTGATTGTTGCTTATCGGGGTCCAAACTGAGGCTCCCTCCACCCCCCTGTGTCTTCTCCACTGACCCCAGATCTTTAATGCGGCCACCACTACCGGACTGGAGGAGTAGCGGGCTGGCGAGAACGGCAGAGGTGCCGTTACAAGTGCCCCTAGGCTGGTACCTTTGCATGAGGCCGTCTCTAACTGCTCCCACGTCGACCCCTCCCCCAATACCCATTTCCTAATCGTGGCTATGTTAGCCGCCCAATAGTAGCTGCAAAAGTTCAGAAGTGCCAGCCCCCACCCCCGACTGCGCTCTAGCTACAGTCTCTTTGCTGGCAGGGTCTTATTTGCCCATACAAATCCCGAGATGATCTTGTTCACCCGCTTAAAGAAGGACTCAGGGATGAAGATGGGAAGGCACTGGAAGACGAACAGAAATCTGGGGAGAAGCATCATCTTAACGGTCTGCACCCTCCCCGCATGTCCCACCTTTTGAAGTCCCCCTCCATCTGCTCTATCAGCCAAAATAAATTAAGCTTGTGGAGGGCATCCCACTTTCGAGCCACCTGTATTCCTAGGTACCGAAAGCTCTTCTCGACCATCTTCAGCGGAAGCTCTCCCAGTCTCTTTTCCTGCCCCTTAGCTTGGATCACAAACATCTTGTTTTCCTTCTTGTTTAGTTTGTACCCCGAGAAATTGCCAAAGTCCCTCAGAATCTGCATGACCTCCTCCATCCCCTCTAGTGGGTCCGAGATGTACAGGAGCAGATCATCCGCATAAAGCGAGACCCGATGCTCCTCCCCCCTACCCCCCACCCCGAACCAACCCCTTCCAGTTCTTTGAAGTCCACAGCACAATAGCCAGCGGCTCTATCACAAGGGCAAATAATAACGGGGAGAGGGGGCACCCCTGCCTCGTCCCCCAGTGGAGCCTAAAGTATTCAGACCTCACCCTGTTCGTGCACACACTTGCCACGAGGGGCCTGGTAGAGAAGCTGGACCCAACCTATGAACCCCTCACCGAATCCGAACCTTCTTAGCGCTTCCCACAGGTACTCCCATTCCACCCGGTCAAAGGCTTTCTCTGCGTCCATCGCCGCCACTACTTCTGCCTCCCCTCCCTCTGAGGGCATTATGATGATGTTTATGAGCCTCCATACATTAGAGTTCAATTGCCTGCCCTTGACGAAGCCTGTCTGATCCTCCCCTATCACCCCAGGGACACAGTCCTCAACTCTAGCAGCCAAGATCTTGGCAGCAGTTTGGCGTCCACGTCCAGGAGCGATATGGGTCTATAAGATCCACACTGTAGCGGATCTTTCTCTCGTTTGAGGATGAGTGAAATCGAAGCCTGTGACATTGTTGGGGTGGGTCCCTCTCTCTTTGGCCTCATTAAAGGTCCTTAGCAGGAGTGGGCACAGCAGCTCCGAAAACTTCTTGTAGAATTCTACAGGGTAGCCGTCCGGCCCTGGGGCCTTGCCCGACTACATGTTCCCTAGAACCTTTACCATCTCCTCCAGCTCTATCGGGGCCCCCAGTCACTCCACCAGATCCTCTTCCACCTTTGGAAACTTCAGTTGGTCCATGAATTGCTTCATCCCTTCTCCTCCCGGCGGGGGCTCTGACTCATACAATTTACCGTAAAACGCCCTAAAGACTTTGTTCACCCCCTCTATGTCCATGACCGTGTTGCCCTCCTTATCCCACACTTCCCCAATTTCCCTGGCTGCCTCCCTCTTGCGAAGTTGGTGCGCCAGCATTCTACTCGCTTTCTCCCCGTATTCATAGACAGCCCCTTTGGCCTTCCTCAGCTGTGCTACCGCCTTCCCAGTGGTCAGCAGGTCGAATTCCGCCTGCAGACTCCGGCGCTCTTTCAATAGCCCTGTCTCAGGGGTCTCCGCGTAACTCCTGTCTACTCTTAGTATCTCCTCAACTAGCCTCTCTCGCTCCGCTCTTTCTTTCTTCTCCCTATGGGATCTGATAGAGATTAACTCCCCTCTGATAACTGCCTTCAGGGCCTCCCACACCGTGGACGCCGCTACCTCCCACGTATCATTAGTTTCCAGGTAATTTTTAATGTTCCTCCTTATCCACCCACAAACCTCGTCGTCTACTAGCAGCCCCACATCTAGCCTCCATAGTGAGGGCTGACCTCTCTCCTCCCCAAGGCGCAAACCCACCCAGTGTGGAGCATGATCGGAGACTGCAATGGCTGAGTATTCTGTCCCCTCCACTCTAGGGATCAACGCCCTGCTCATCACAAAGAAATCTATACGGGAGTAAACTTTGTGGCCATGAGAAAAGAAAGTGAAGTCAAAGAACAAAGAAATGTACAGCACAGGAACAGGCCCTTCGGCCCTCCAAGCCCGTGCCGACCATACTGCCCGACTAAAAGTCCTTCGCCCTCGGTCGGGCGAATCTCCACGTGTCTACGCCCCCCAGTTCTTCAGCCGCCGCTGGTCGCTTCCCCGACCTGAGGTTTGACCGGTCCAATACAGGGTCTATAACTGTGTTAAAGTCAGCCCCATAATCAGATTGTGTGAGTCTAAATCCGGAATTTTACCCAGCATGTGTCTCATGAATTTCACGTCGTCCCAGTTCGGGGCGTAAACGTTCACTAGCACCACCTGAGTCCCCTGCAGCTTCACGCTAACCATTATGTATCTGCCCCCCTTGTCAGCCACAATATTCCCTGCCTCGAATGCCACCCGTTTACTGACCAGAATTGCTACTCCTCTGGTCTTTGAATCCAGCCCCGAATAGAACACCTGGCCCACCCACCCCTTTCTCAATCTTGTTTGGTCCACAAGTTTTAGGTGCGTCTCCTGTAGCATGGCTACTTCTGCCTTTAACCCCTTTAGGTGCGAGAACACGTGAGCCCTCTTGACTGGCCCATTCAGACCCCTCACATTCCACGTGATCAGCCAGGATGGGGGGCTAAACCCCCCTCCCCTGCCGACTAGCCATCTCCCTTTTTCGGGTATCCTAATGTTATTGTCCGTACCTCCAAGGCCCTCAGCAATACTGGATGAATAAATGTGGGCGACCGGGATACAAATGAAGATGAATGCATCAGATGACATTTTTTATATTAGGATGTGCCATTTACAGGTGAGATTATGATCTGTCAATCAAAACTTTTGATAAGCACAAAAGTTGGCAGGGATCCAGATTATCTGGTTTCCTAAATATGACAAGAAATCCAGAGTCTTTTAGAATTAGACAATGCAAATTTAGTTAAAAGTTCAGTAAATAAGATGCGGAATGATATTTTTGCTTTTGTGGAAATTAGGGGCGCGATTCTCTGCTCCCGCGCCGGTTGGGAGATTCATTCACGGATGCGGCCAGATCGGCACAATCGCGTTTTGCGCGGCGCGGTACAGTGAATCGCCCGAGACAGCCAAAATGGCGATTCACCGGTACCCCACGATTCTCAGGCCCGGATGGGCCGAGCGGCCTGCCCAAAACGGCGGGTTCCGCCCTGCGGGGGGTGCGAGGGGGGATCCTGCACCTGGGGGGGCCTGAAATGGGGTCTGGCCCGCGATCGGTGCCCGCCGATCGTCGGGCCAGCCTCTCTGAAGGAGGACCTCCTTTCATCCGCAGCCCCGCAAGATCCGTCAGACATCTTCTTGCGGGGCGGACTCGGAGAGGACGGGAACCACGCATGCGCGGGTGACGCCAGTTATGCGGCACCGGCTGCGTCATGTATGCGGTGTCGCCTTTACACGGCGCCAAGGCCTGGCGAGCGTAAATGATGCGGCACCGCTCCTAGCCCATTATCGGGCCCTGAATTGGTCGGGATAGGGGCCGTTTCGCGCCGTCGTGAACCTCAAAGGCATTCACGACGGCACGAACACTGCCTCCATTTCGGAGAATCCCGCCCATGGTGCTTGAAATGTCTGTGAAACCTGCTGCTTTTAGTCTATCGACCTTCACTAATCAGGCAATTTCTAACAAAAATAAAGACAAATTCAATTAATTGCATAACTGGATCAGGGTGAGGAAGAGATATTTAAACATTAAATATCTGGATGACACTGAGAGTTAGTTAAGCATTGTTGTAATTGGTTATCAGTAATGACCAACATTAAATTGCTCCACTGTTTGCATTGGATTGATTTAGGATGGATGATATCAATCCTATTCCAGGAAGACTGCCCACATCGTAGCAACATAATTGTTCTTCACCCCATATATTTCTTTGTAACACCTGTCATTACTTTTATCAATTAGTGCTCAGTGTCAGAGAAAATTTTAAAGGCTGGACCCATTTCGTTTTGGAATTACATTGAAAACACACGAGCGAATTGCATTAAGACCTTTATGTTACAAAACAGACACTGAATTCTACGTCTGAATGGATTATTAAGGGTTAAGGGAATTAAGGGAAAATTCTGCAGCACAATGAACAAGAAAAGGCTCTTCTCCCTTTACTTTGGACTTAATCCAAACATATCCCAGAAGACAAAGAAAGGTAGTGAGCGACATGACTCTTTACAATTGCTGGAACTATTCTATCGTGATCATCAGATCTTAGTGTTTAGACTCTCGCGCTGGGTGCAAATCCGAGTGGGCCGGTTAGATTGTGGGAGAGTCCGAAATTGGGAAGCTCACCAAGCGCCGATAGGTTTCTGATCGAACTGTCCCACTCCCATTGGCCAGATCAGGAACCCGCCACAGCGTGGCGAGAAACCAATAATCACCAATTAAGGCCAATCTCCATCCCATTAACTGGAAGGGCCCCCTATCGAACAGCAGAGAAGGTGGTGGCAGCAGTGTCGGCAGAGACTCGAGGCGGCAGCCCATGTCCCAGGGCCTGCCCCACACCCCGAGGACCCGGCCGCCAATCAGGCCAGGGAGGAACCCAGAGGGGGAGGACAGCAATGGCCCAAAGTGTACAGGCATTGCTTGCCATTTGAAGAGATGTCAGACAGCATGTGCTGCGGGAAACTCTGCCTTAACAAGGGGATGGTGTGGTATCTGTGCCATGTCCTTGTGGACCTGACACCACCATGTCCTTGTGGACCTGAGGAGGAGCCAGACCAGGAGGGGCTTGAGGATGAGCCCAGGGAGGACAGATGGCGACGATCCGGCATGCCCAGAGGGCCAGGAATGCCCTCATCCTCGCATACATCACAGAGGACATGACTTTATCCGTCATCTCACCCCTTCTCCCTGTCCTGCCCCCCCAAACAGCCCACCACTCTCCATCCAATCCACCCCTCGTCCCGTCTCCCCCCAACCCTAAGCACTGTTCCACTCTCCCATGGTTTGTGTTACATCACTCCAGGGTGATGGGCCTGTGTCGGCATTGTCAGCGGGTCAATGTGCAAGGCAGGAGGGTGATGATAACTCGCTGTGAGCTAAGCTCTGGTGCTCCTCAATCTATGCCACAGTCTATCTCATATCTGTGTGCTGACAACGCGCTCATACCAATCACCTGCACGCGGTATGCCTTGGGAAGGGCGCGGGTTATGGCAGTGGGGCAGACCCACGAACACTGTGCTCAGGGGGCTGAGGCTGGTGTAGGACAGAGGGTGAACAGAGTTGGGGGGTGCACGCTGGCCCACAGTGCGTAATAACATGAAAGCGGCATCACACATCTCGGGTGTAACATATTTTAATGGTATACAATCGTGACCCTAATTGTCCCCAGCTACCGATGGTGTTGCCTTCCCTCACCCCCGAGTGCCCTCTCAGTGACCTTCAATTTTCTTAAATCTCTGTGCTTTGCTGCTGCATGTAGGTATATCCAGAGGATGCATATTAGAGGTGGAGGCAGCCTGCTGCTTACCGCGTCCTGTGGGCTTTGATGCCCATGGCGTGCATCCTCAGGAGGACCTTAGACTGGATGGCCCCAGCCACCTTTTCGGTGGCATATGCCTCGTTATGCCACCCAGTTCTGCCTGCTGACCCCAAGATGTGCCGTTGTCAGGGGTGGGGGACTCAGAAGAGCTGCTAACCGCCGTCACCTCCCAGTAAGGCTGCTCCGGGTCGTCCCCAGCGCTCCCGGTCACTGCCCGTAGGACCCTTGGGATCACTTTGGGACGGAGGGGCAGTCCGGAAAGGTGGCTGGGGCCATCCGGTCTAAGGTCCCAGAGGCCCCTGCGTCACCTGGCTCTGCCAGCCCTGGCGGCTCTCCATTGTCTGCACCATGGTGCCGATGACACTCATCGATGCCCCTATGTGACCAGGCCGTGCTCTGCAGTGCCCCGGCAATGTCCAGATGTATCTGGGACATGCCCCCAGTGACTGGGAAATGCTCCAGAGCGCCTCGGCAATGCCCGCCTGAGACTGGGACATGTTCGACAGCACCTCGGCAAGGTCCACCTGCATCAGGGACACGACCTCCAGCGGATGGGATAAGCTGTTGATACGCTCCGGCGCGGCCATTATGACTGAGCAATGCCTTGGACACTACCACTCATGGTGCTGACTTTGTGCCCCAGACTCCCAGTACAGTTGGCATCCCAGCACTGATGGCTTCGGTACCACAGATTGCTGGCGCCATCTCCTGTACCTGTAGTTTTTGGGACTCCTCTAATTGGCTATGGACCCGCTGGAGTGTTGCTGACATCTCCCTCTGAATATCACGGCTGCACTCTAGCGTCTGCATCAGCTCCGATATAACCTGGTCCAGAGGCTCAGCATCTGACTGGGATCCAGCTGGGTCCTGGGAACCAGCAGATCTCTAACTGCTGTTTTGCCTGGGGGGTTCCTGCCACCACCTGATGTGCATCAGCAACTGTGTATTGCTCACCAGATTGTGCCCCAGAAGCCTGACCACTAACGCCCACCGAGATGTGTTTCTCCGTGCTGGTGGAGGGTGGGGATGACAGCTGTGACACCTCAATTGTAGCGTCCTCAGAGCTTTTCTTCGAGGTGTTCTCGTGGGTGGCAGTGGGGGTGGGGGTGGTGGGTGGGAGGGGGGAGGTGCACCTTGGAATGGCTGGCACCATCGGATGCAGATCCTGCGGGGGCATTAAAATTCACGTGTGATGGGATAGCTGGGTGGGGGCCGGTGGACACTAACCTCCGCGGCACAGGCTAAACTCGACCGATCTGTTCTCGGCCACTCATGCAACCTCCAGTGCCCGTTCCTCTTAGGGGCTGAGGACTCTGATGTCCGGCACCCAGTCACCTGTCCGGGCCTTCTCCCATCTGTTATAGGACAGCTTCTCCTGCGGGGTCAGAGAGGTGCATTGTGAGCTGCACGCTTCATGCTTCGCAGGGTGTGCGGGTGGTATGATGGGGTCAGGTGTGGGAACCACCTACGGACGTTGGTGGGATGCGCAGATGCGTGGCATGGTGTGCTGGGGCACAGGTGCGATGGTGTGCTGGGGGGATGGTGGATATTGGTATGATGCTAATCGCAGGGCTGGAGGGGGTGGTGACCAGTGCCAGGTAGCCAAAACCAACTCATCCGCGATGCCCGGTGGAGGTCATTGAGCTTCTTGCAGAACTGGGTGGCGGTCCTCCTGGTGACACTCCCAGCACTGCTGGCCATTGCTACGCCTCCCAGGCAGCACTGGCTGTCATGTGGCTGCCCCTCCAAACTCCTCAGAGAACAGAGTATCCCATCTGAACTCCACCAAGCCCAATGGTCTGGCCAGGTTGGTATCTCCAAATCGTGGGACTGATCTGCACGGTGCATGGCTGCATGCTGTCTGGGGTTTGCTCTGCGGGATTGGTTTAAGTTCTGCACCTCTGCACGAGGTTCTGACAAATCAACTGGTGGGACAGTCTTTTCCGGCATGAAGCCCATGATTGGGCATCATTAAGTGCCTAATTAACGTTCGATACCAATAACGGCCTCGACAGGTCAGCTCTCGGGAAACACCCAGCTGTTCCGCTCACTACCACACTTTGACCCTTTTCCGTTAGATCACGCCCAATGTCATTGCCTGAAACTTGTGTGACATGGACTGTTACTTCCCACTTATCAACCCACTCATTTTTGATGCTGGAACCCATCACCATAGCTTTGTGAGATAAGGCACACTGTGATCCACCATTATCTCCTAGAGAGCATGGGCACAATCCAATGGCCATGTTGCGCCGGAAAAGCAGCCCGCCGCGGTGCAGCATGGCCAAATAAAGCCAGGAGACCCTGCTCCTGTGATCTACCCGGCTTACCACACCTCGTGAGATTCAAAGCGATGTCGCGAGACGTTGCAGCTTTTTGGCAAATCTGCATATTAGAGCGAGGCAGTAAGCCTCAGCATAGGTCTTGGGGTGGGGGGGGGGGGGGGTGGGGGGAGACTCTCCCATAGTGCATTCGGGCTGCGGGGGAGGTAAGGGATCATTTCAGTGGCCTTGGAGATCGGGACACCATTTAAAAACGCCATCCCGATCTCTCGCTACACTAGGGAGTTCCGGCGAGTGGAGTTCCTCACTGTACAAAACGGGGTTGTGTGCAGCCTCGGCCGCGCATTCCCTGTTCAGGCCCCTGATTCAACATGAGTCACATTGCGTAGCCATGTGTTTCTCGGCACTGCGAGTGCAGAGAAACACGCGGCTAAACGTGCTCGATAGGGGACTTTGTTCTCTTTTGGGAGAATCGTGCCCTTTATACATTACACCAACCAAGTCAAAAATCTTTTTATTTCTCTTGAGCAGTAAATCGTCCATGCTTACTTTTGTTCAATGGATGTGGAACATCGGTGGATAAATGGATTTGAGATACAGATCAGCATGAATGATTGAGCAGGCAGAATAGCCTACTCTTATTCCGAGCATTTCTATGTTCTATTCACATATTGTCACAACCAAGTAGTTAGGATGAATTTTTGCTAAAGATCAGTACAAAACTGGACCCTAATATCAGCATTGATATTAATATTGTTGCTATGAATGTGGTTTGTCACTTCTCACTTCACAAGTTACAAAAGTATGTATCGTATTCGACCTGTATGTTGGGAAACAGAATTAGCAGAGAATTATTATTATGTAATGAAATGGATTTGACCTGTACTTGATGTTAGAAAAAACATCTAGGACGAGAGTAAACTGTTGTGTTTCAAATAAAGCACTCATCTTTCAAATGCCAAAATAGATGGAGGCAAAGTTGATGACGGTTGTTAGAAAAATAAAAGCTTTGATTATTCAATCACCATTTTACATTCACAAATACTTTGTTTAATCTCATGAACTAATCTGTCTTGGCTCAATATTCTTGGATATTTACGATTTTCTCAAAACTAATACTGAATCCTTTTTCTGTCTCTTCTGTACTTGTCTTCTGTCAGAAATAAAGATTTGAGGCACAGGTAAGGGAATGATATGTATGATTTAACTTTGTTAAATAATAGGGTTATTTGTTTTGCAAAAACACTTCAAGCAGAAGTCAGGTCTATGGAAATTAGTTGCATTTATTATTCTGTGCTCGCGATAGGCAGAGTGGAACTGCTGTCTGGTTGAGGGAGAAAGTCAGATAATACCGCTGTACCCATCAGTCATTTGAGTATCATTGGAAAATGAATATAAATGGAGCATTTCATATCACACAGTAATGGCTTTGATACCTTTGAAGGTCAAGGTGTTCCGATATAAAGATAAAATAGTCGAGGAAGAATCAAATGGAAGAGAGCAGAGACAGGGAGTCCAATTAATAGCACCATTGTTATGCTCTCAGAGTCAATACCCAGCAGTGTTTGGGGAGGGAGTTCAGCTATGTTAAAGGCTTAAAGGTGGGGAGTGGTGAGGGGGCGGCCAGGGGGGCACTATCTAGTAGGTCGGGTCCGCGCACAGCCGGCGCCATGCTTTACAACGTGACCGCTGCAGGTTGTCGCCGTGCGCATGCGCGGCCACAGACCCGCCCATTATCCAGCCGTTTATTTTGTGAATGCCGGAGGTTTACGTGGTGCAGCTGCTAGCCCCTCACCGGTCGCAGCACAGTTAGGGGGCGGCACCGATTTATTTCCGTGTAGACCGCCACAGATCCTCCGCACTTAGCTTCAGAATCGGAGAATCTGGCCCGTGTCGTTTCACGCCGCAAAAGTCGGCGCCAAACTCTCGCCTATTCCGTGGCCAGTCAGGGGCTCGCAGCGGCGCCGGGAAAAACTCCTGGCACCCGTGCCAAAAACGGCTTGAGAATGCAACATGGCGCCGGCCATGCGTAGAGCCGACCTGCCAATTACGGCCCCACAGGACAACCCCTGGCCACCACCCACCAGTCCCCCCAGCCCTCTCAGAGGTCCCCACCCCCCCAGCTAGCTGCACAGCGCCCGGCCGACTATGGCGGCGCTGGGCACAGTCAGCGGCCGCCACGCCGGGTTCCTGACTGCACAGACCACACATCAACTACACGGTCGGGAACTCGGATCATCGGGGGCGGGCCTTCACGTGGCACGCCAATCCTGTTCCAAGAGCGTGCGACGCGCAACGTGATGATGCCATTTCAAGAGGGGGCGGAGAATCTAAAATGGGCGTCAAATCGTTGGGTGTGTGAAGGGATTCTCCACCTGATCACCGCTTACGGTATCGGAGTCGGGTAACGGAGAATCCCGCCCTAAGTGCTGACACTGAGACTGAATCGGTGGTGTTCCATGACCACGGAATCGGTGCCACATAGATCCGCTAATGGGCTAGCATCAGCGGCATGTGGAACGAGAGCAATTCCAATGAAAAACTCTGTGTCCGATTTGCCGGGATCAGGATTGGCACTCAAGAGGCTGACAAAGTGCAACCGCATATGAGCACTCCACTCCTTACACACACTTATTCCAGTCAACAAGATGACAGCCCAAAGAGCGGTACCCAGGTTCGCAGATGCAGAGATCGAGACCCTGCTGGACGCCGTGGAGGAGAGGGGGCACCCATTTCCCTGGGATGGGAAGGAGGCTGCCACCCACTGCCGTACACTTGACCTGGGCACAGATGGCAATGGCCGTGAGCCCCCTGGACAGCACCGCCCGGACCGGCCAGCAGTGTTGCAAGAAGCTGCACAACCTCCTCAGAGCGCCCAGGGAGAGTAGACAGCGCCGTGTCCCTGGCACGAACCCTATCCCACACACCCGTAACCCCCCCCACCCAAAGCCGGAGGGTGACCGAACCCCACCCGCTAGCAGTCTACTCGCACCCATCCTGCACCACATGCCAGCCACCAAGGCCAGGTGCCCTGTTCACAAAGGCTCCAGCTGCCTACCCCCCCCCAACCCCATGTTGCCCACATCCGACTGCCTAACACTGTGCATTTCCCCACCCCCCAGAAGAGGGCGGAACAAAACCTCAGGGAGAGGAAGAAGACTGGAGGGAACCTGCCAGACATAGAGCAGCGGGCACTGGTGAGAGGGCAGTCACCTAGGTGGAGGTTGGCATCGGGGAACCAAGTGAGACCCGCTGAGTTGCAGTGTCCCTATGGCACGCGTGGCACAATCCCCCACACCACTCGATCACCCACCCACCTCCCCCACACCACCCCAACCCCAGCACCCCATCACTCCCACATCACCCCAAATCCCTCCCCCCCCCCCCACACCACCCCAACACCAGTATCCCATCACTCCCACATCACCCTTTCCCCCACACCAACCCACTTCCCCCACAACACCCAAATCCCAACACCCCACTGCCCCACAACACCACACCAACCCCCACCTCAGCCCACCACCACCCCAACCCGACCCCCCTGGACATGTTAGTGAAGAGGCTGTTGTTACACTATCTGGTGTGCATCACACACGTGCAGTGGTGCATCAGGTGGAGGTCGGAACTCCCAAGGGGGCGGACGGTCGGAGGGCGGCCTGACACCAGGTTCTAGCTGTTGTCCAGGCGGGTCTTAGGTTTCTGGAAAGGGAAGTTCTATCGATGCTGGAGATGCAGACACAGAGCCGGGAACTACAGGAGGGGCTGTCAGCAACTATCCAGCGCCTGCAGGTGCAGGAGGCGGTGCCGACCATGCATGCCAACACCGCATGGCTGGCGACCATGGTAGAGGACTTGGGACGAAGGTATCGGCCATGGGTTGGGATGACCAAGACCTAGGGAACATTGTGCGGTCAGTGGCTGAAGCACAGGACAAAGTTTGGCCCAGTCACAATGGGTCATGGCTGCGGGCATAAACGGCATTGCCTAGGCACTGGCTGACCTGAGCCAGTCACAGAGGGACATGGTACAGTCACAGAGGGAGGTGGCCCAGCCCCTGAGCTCCATGGACCCGAGCAGTGAAACTCAGGTTGAGACAAGACTGGGCCTCCAAGACTGGTAGTGTCAGGAGGCGAAGGAGCCCTTGGAGCTCACTCCAGCCACACCCCCGTTAAGGAGTAGCCCGAGGGCCAACAGGCACTCCAAGGTAGGAGGAGGTGATGGGCCCCATGCCGGTGACCCACGCAGTGCTGATGCTGGAACACTGCAGCATCTCGAACAGTGTTAGGGTTTAGGGCATAAACCTGTCGACACATGAAAAATGAAATAAATGAAATGAAAATCGTTTATTGTCACAAGTAGGCTTCAAATGAAGTTACTGTGAAAAGCCCCGAGTCGCCACATTCCGGCGCCTGTTCGGGGAGGCTGGTACGGGAATTGAACTGTGCTGCTGGCCTGCCTTGGTCTGCTTTCAAAGCCAGCGATTTAGCCCTGTGCTAAACCAGCCACATGTCCACCTATTTACAATAAACACCTGTTGAGAAACGTTTCAACCTGCCTCGATGCTCTGTCAGAAGCGTGTGAGGGCTGAGCTGTGCTGGCTGCAGAGGGGGTGCTGGGGCAAAGGGGGTGGGCGGTGGGGAAGGATGGGCGGCCGTTGGAGGGGGCCACGGGCCAGGACCCCAGGTCAGCCACTGCTCACCGCCCCAGTACCCGGCCCCACACCCATCCCTTGCATCCCAAACCCCCACACACAGCCCCCTTCATCCCCCACACTCCGTCCCCACCTCTGCCAGCCCAAGGGTTCAGTGGGACTGTCAGATGGAATGACCAGCTCGCATGCAGGGATCACCCAGGTGGTCTGCGGAAAGTGCCCGTGGACAGGAGTCAACCGTTGTCAAACGATGCGGGGCACCAGAGTTCATCCCAGAGCGGGTTGTCATCATCCTACATCTCATGGACCAGACTTGCTGTTACTGCCAACCCAGGGCCCGCACCCCTTAGTGAGGTAGATAGGAATGCTGAAGGGGGTTGCGGGGGGTGGGGGGTGGTGTGAGGGTGGGACGCAATGTTCGTGCTGCTGCCGGCCAGGCACCTTAGTCGGCAAACCTCAAAGCAATTAGAGCGTCCCGGACGTGCCGGCTCTGGCGCACATGTTTTACTGCCTGCCCGGACATCATGCCCTGCTTATCCTGACCCTCCCCCGCATCCTCCTCGTTGGACGAGGCCTGGTGTTTATCCACTTCCTCCAGCACGCGCCTCTCTGCCACGCGATGTTGCGGAGGATGCAGCAGCTACCATGATGGGAGAGTCTCCTAGCGCTATACTGGAGGACCCTTTAAGAGTGATCCAGGCACCCGAATCGCATCTTCATCACATCGATGCACCGCTCGATCATGGCCCTGATCGCAGCATGGACATCATTGTAGCGGGTCTCTATGTCACTCTGTGGCCTCTGGTTAAACGTCATCAGCCACGACTGCCACGGATAACCCCTGTCACCCAAGAGTCAATCCCTCACCCTGCAAGGTGTGCCTCGAAGGTGTCGGGAACCGTCGAGTGTGCCAGAATGAAGGCATAGTGCACACTGCCCGGGTATTGGGCGCAGACTTGCATGATATGCATCTTGTGATCACACACCAGTTGAGCGTTCATGGAGTGGTACCACTTTAGGTTTGTGAAGACTACCCCCTCATGCGCCGGGGTTTGTAAGGGAACATGCGCCCTGTCGATCCCCCCCTAGACCTGGCATCCCAGCGATGGCGACGAACCCCACGGCCCAGGCATCCTGGTGGGCTTGGTCCACATTGAAGCTGATATATTGTGCCGACCAGGAATACAAGGCCTCCGTTATGGCATGGACACACCTACTCACTGAAGTCTGTGAGATGTCTGGCAGATTCCCCCATCGGCGCCTCGAAGAACCTCGTGGCGAAGGAGTACAGGGCGTCCGTCACCTTGTTGCCCATCGGGAGTGGGAGTCCTCCACAACGGTTCCAATTGTGCCATGATCCGGCAGATATGTCGCACTGTCCCCCGCTCAGCCGGAGTCTTCGACGGCACATCTGGCAGGTTCTCAAGTGGCAGGCGCTGACGGTACACAAAAGGCCTCATGCGGCGCCTCTTTCCCACCTCCTCCTCAGCCTTTTGGGCGGCCGGCTCTCCATCCTCTGGGGCTGGCTCCTGCTCCTCTGTGGCAGGATCCACAGCTGATGGGCCCTTAGCCAAGCAACTCCTGTTTAGCCTCAGTACATCCCTCAGTGCTGCGGCGGCTAGGATGATGGCAGCCATTCATCGTTGGATTCCAAAGTCCATTGTCTGTAGGGGTGAAAGGCAGATATGTTAGCATGGTGCGTACCCTGTGCCTGGCTAGGTCCAATGGGCTGCACAGTGGCCCCGGCCTACACTGCAGCCACTGCTCCCGCAGGTCACCCACCCTAGCCGTTCCCCCGGCACTCTGCCCACCGCACCCCTGGCCCATCGGTCACTTGCAGCATTGAGGCCTCCGGCCCAGGCACCCATTCCTGTCGGCAGGGGTACCAATGGCTGGTGCCACCGATGCCAGAGGTACGCTCTGCGGCCCCCATCTGGAGCCCTCCTGTAGTGGCTACTGTGGGCGTTGCCCATGGGTGGGCCGCCTGATGCCCCACCAGCAGATGCCGCCTGGTTGTAAGCGGGGAGTTGGTTGGGTGGAGATGGGGAGGGGGGAGTTGGGTGGGTGGAGGTGGGGTGGGGGGGGGGAGTTGGGTGGGTGGAGGTGGGGTGGGGGGGGAGTTGGGTGGGTGGACGTGGGGTGGGGGGGGGGTGGAGAGTTGGGTGGGTGGGTGCACCCATACGGCCGGTGTCACTCTACGCAACTATGGGCCACGGTGGGTGGCCGGTGGGGTGCGCAGCAAAGAGGCTGGTCACACCGGTCCGTGTGGTCACCCCGACACCACGGCCCACCCCCCAGTTACCCCCTGCTACTCTCCCCCAATCCTGGCAGACGATCCCACCCCAGTCAGCCATGGTAGTGGGTAGCCCATGGTCATGCCTTTGGGAACATGACCTACCTCCTCTCTCTCCCTCAGCAGCCACTGTGATTTTTAAAACCACAATGAACCTCCCCGTCAATAATTCCTCCTGGCAGAGGCGGAGCATCGCGGGAGCCATAGAGAATACCGTGACGGGCCCGATAATGATATGCCAATAGCGTTTACTGTACATGTGGCATATAATGCATTACGCTGCTGTTGAGGCACCGGAGCGTGGCATTTCATCAGGTGCCCAGTGCCAACCTCGATTTTTGACTGATGCCGAATTCTCCACCCAATCGTGTTTCCCGATTCCGGCGTCAGCTGATGGAGAATCCCATCTGTAGTCTGCAAGAGAGAAAACTGGCTGGCCGAAGGACTGAAAAATGAAAACTTCAAATTAATGATTTTAATTTTCCAAGTTAAAACTTTAAAAAGGAAAGAGGGTCCGAAACATTTTAAGTCTATTTAACTGTGTAGCAACATCTGTTGTGTGATCCAGGCTGTTGAATCTGAAACAAACAAAATGCAACTCCTCTTGGCATTGAAAACTTCTGTCAATGGCCAATCTGCAAGTGTAACTCGTGGTATCATGGGTTATCCATTAGGGCAAGTTTCCCATGAAAGTTCTCAATGCATTTCATGCCCCACACATCAAATTTAATTTGATCATCCATCAAACTGCATGCAGGAAAGCAATGCTGTGCAATTTTCAAGTCAGGGAAGATTAGAGTGGAGAATCATTGAACTAGTGTGGAGGTAGTATTGCAAAAATAGACGCACAAAAATAGGACATGGGGAAGCAAAAACAGGGTGAAGTAGAAATGCATGGTAAAGTGCTGATGGGGTGAGATGCAAGCTGAGGGAATAGGAATATATAAAAGTTTTGCAGGATTAGAGGGCAGGGATGAAAGAAGGTAAGCAATATGAGCGTTTATAGGTCTTTGTTTGATGGGGAACAATGGAGATCAGTTGATTGGGGAAAGAGAGTTGAAGATTGCTGAATCATAGTTGGTTTGGAGGCTGAAGAGAACAAGTGGTCTGTTGGAACCTGTGAAGCAGGAGCATTAAGGGGGATTGGAGGTTAGATAAATGTGGAGATTGGGGAGGTGGAAAGGGGAAATGGAAAAAGATGAGGAGATAAGCGGTTGGAGAAAGGGATAGTAGTTTGATATTGTGACAATGGAAAATTGAAAAATAAAAATGGAACTCTGAGAGATAAATTGACTGAGAAAAGGAGTTTGGGTAGAATGGTTAGAAATCACAGCAACTAGCTTCGCCAAAATGTAAATCTGCAAGTGACTATTTTAAAACTCCATTTAAATGTTGCGTTTATCTTGCATTTAACATGTGTCTTTATCTTTTTTAGTAACAGCCCAACACACAAGTACTACCTCTCTGTGGATGCTGTTTCTGGATCATTGTACCTGTCTGATACAAATAGCAGACGTGTCTATAAAGTAAAATCGCTTACTGGAATCCAGGAAATCACGAAGAATGCTGTGGTTGTGGCTGGAACAGGAGATCAATGCCTTCCTTTTGATGAAGCTCGATGTGGTGATGGTGGAAAAGCGACTGAAGCCACTCTAACCAGTCCGAGAGGTAAATTCTCCAGCCAAATAGTTAGTTATTTATTTTCATGGTCAGATCATCGGTACCAGAATATTTAGCAGAGATTCTTGGCTTAGGAGTCTGTAGTAATTGTTTTGAAGATTACCACTAAGGTTGCCATTATATTATGTGACCATTCTCAGAAAAGCCATCAGTGTGGAGCACAAAGCACAGCCAACTGAGCTGACTTGACAGTAAGATGTACTCTGGTTGCAACTCCTGCTTTGCCCATCAGGAGAGAGCTCTCTAAATGTGCTCATGGATAGAGCTTTGCATGTCAAAGCAGCTTTTTACAGTTAGTAGGTGGCCACGATCACTTATAGCGTTATACAGACTGAGTCACGAAGTTTGCAACATGTGCAGGAGATCAGCGGACTGTATCCAAACTGCAATTATGAAAAGACCTTGCTTACAGAGCAACTCTCATATCCTCAGGGTGTTGCAATTGTGGCAGTCAGTTTGCATGTCGCAAGACTCCACAAATAACATCAGATAAATTAACAATGATTCTGCTTTTTTTTAGAGGGACAAATAGCATCCTAGGACACAGGGAAACTCCCTGCCCTATGAGTAGTGTCATGGGATCTGTTATGTCCATCTGAACAGGTGGCTGTGACTTCATTCAACATCTCTGGCAAAACCACCCCAACCTCCCTCCCCACAAATGTCAATCTTGATAATATGCTCCTGTCCAAGAGCGAGACTTTAAGCAATGACCTTCTGATACAGTGGCAAAGTTATGAGTAATCTCTGTGCTGTAGAACCCAATAAGCTAGAGACAGCCTCCTGTAAGAGATATTAGTCTTCAGTGCTTGGCTTTAGACCACCCAGAAGATAAACCAAGACTTGATTCCAAAGTGAAACTTTCATCTTTATGTCAATACACATCTGAAAGCATTGTGTGTCATTGTGAAATGGGCAGTATGACTATAGCCAAAGTCTCATTGATCAAATGGCAAATTGGCTGGCTGGACTATTGGCCAAGGCACAAATGATGATTAATGGAAACATCTGTATGGGACGAAGTGGCTGCTGAAGTTCTACAGGGGTTCACACGACGTAACAGAGAATCCTGTTTCTAATAATTCTCTTAACAATTAAAGAATAATAAGCCGGGTTAAGGAGATTTGGGGCATTCAATGGGATCGGAATAAAGGAGCAGTTGCAGAAAGGAATGTAGGGCTAAATTTAATGGCCAAAGCAAAGGCCCTGTCCACCTGCTAGAAAGCTAGGTACAACCCTAACACAGCCATTTTCAGAAGCCCTGATGGGATTAAATGTCAGTCGGGTAGCCAACTGCCTGCCATCAGGATCTCCAGCCTTTAAAGGTAAAGATCCTGCCTCCAAGAACGGCCAGCCAATCAAAGTACCAACAGCTCTTCAGTCCCAGCAGCACCACTGGGAATGTTGGCCACAGATGTCACTGCAGCAGATCTTGGACAAGTAACATGGAGCAAGTTCCAGAGTGCAGGCAAGGTGGTCAGACTCATCAGGGGCAGTCGAGCAGACCCTGAAGCTGGAATGGGGGAGAGATCATTGCAGAGGGCAGGAGGGGCACTTTCAGTGGGGAACCCCTCCAGTTTCCCATCCCGTCATGACCTCTCAAACCCCAGCCTGTCACACATTTCACTCCACACGCTGAGGCCTGTAGGGGTCCAGAGAGACCCAGTTAACTCTCTCAAGAGAGATCCAGTTAACTCTCTCAAGAGAGACCCAGTTAACTCTCTCAAGAGAGATCCAGTTAACTCTCTCAAGAGAGATCCAGTTAACTCTCTCAAAAGAAATTCAGTTAACTCTCTCAAGAGAGATCCAGTTAACTATCTCAAAAGAGATCCAGTTAACCCTCTCCAAAAGGATCCAGTTAACTCTCTCCAGAAGGCCACTGTGAGGGCAGACTCTCTCCAGAAAGCCTCTGGGTGCTGTTTCCATGGAACTCCAAAGGCCTAAAATCAAACCCTGAACTGTAAACAAAGTTTGATGTGAAGTAAGGTGCCTCTCCAGGGAAGTTGTGAGTACTGCAGTTTTGAATTACAGAGTACTTGATTGAATGTATCTACAAAGAAGATCATTACGGGCTGTAAACCAGAAAAATGTGCTAAAACCATCATTTGGAACAAAGACTCTTTCATCCCTCCACATATGATTTTTACCCCTTTCCACCCCTCTTGTGTATGTGTAGAGGGTGAGAGGCAAGTTAAAGTGGGCATTAGGTATTAGTTTATCGTTAAACAGCCTGTCACACATTTCACTCCACGAGGCCTGTAGGGGTCCAGAGAGATCCAGTTAACTCTCTCAAGAGAGATCCAGTTAACTCTCTCAAAAGAGATTTGCTGCGTATTACATTATAATTCTTGCTATAAATAAACAGTAATTGTGTTTACATTTACAAACCTGGCGACTGCGAATATTGGGCAGCCAAGGGCCAAAGACATTGGGTATTTTAATAAGAATTATTGCTTAATTCACTTTTGTTGTGATTCCGGGATACGTGGGGCTGGTATAGACCACACCCTAACCCAGGGTGTCATAACAGGCCTGCCAACATGACAACTGGGTGAGTCTCCCAAGCACTTAACCAAATCCTAATCAGCGCCACACATCTCACCCAAGGTTTTGCAGAGCTGCTGGTTGGTTGGCAGCTGTTTGAGAGGGAGGGGCATCCTGTCCCTGAGGGGCAGAAAACCCACTTACAGCCTATTAATGGTGAAATGGCTAGGGAACAACCGGTGTCCCCTTGGGTGGGCTCCTATCCATCCCGCCACAACTTTTTAAGGAGTGGGTGCAAAATCTGATGCCTTGTCTAGTTCTGCCCATAGCATGTAGATTCTTTTTTTATAATGAGTTACATGAATATTTTCCAATTATTATTAACTTGCGTCCCAATCACTGTTATACGTGTCGGAACCGATTGTGTCGATAGGGGGAATATTGGAGCTGCTTCGAGTGTTTTGGTCTTTCTCGGGGTACAAACTAAATCTCGACAAGAGTGAGTATTTTGTGGTGTCTCGACCAGGGGTGGGGGCAGGGTTGGGGGGGCTGCCATTCCGTAGGGCAGGGACTCACTTTAGGTAGCTGGAGGTGCAGGTTGCCCGGGAGTGGGGGGGGGGGGGGGGGGGTTCCGCAGGTACAACATTTCTAGTTTGGTGGGGAAAGTGAAAGCTGATCTGGCAAGGTGGGACAGTCTCCCTCTGTCACTGGCGGGTCGGTTAAAATGAATGTGTTGCCGCGATTTCTGTTTATTTTTCAATGCCTGCCGATTTTCCTGCCAAAGGCTTTTTTCAAAGAGATTGAGGGAAGGATTACGTCGTTCATATGGGGAGGGAAGGTGGCCAGAGTTATAAAGGTGCTACTACAGCGGGGAAGGCAGGCAGGGAGTTGGATCTTCCAAACCTGATATATTACTACTGGGCGGCGAATGTGAAGAAGGTGCAGAGCTGGGTCAGAGGGGTTGATTCCCAGTGGGTCAGAATGGAGGAGAGTTTGTGCAGGGGGCCGGGATTGAAAGCACTAGCAACAGCGCCGCTCCCGATAGCCCCGGGGAAGTACTCAGGGAGTCCGGTAATAATAGCTTCATTGAGAATTTGGAGGCAGTTTCGCCAACACTTCGGGTTGGGGGCAGGGTCAAGGGAAATGCCGTTTCGGGAGAACCACAGATTTGAGCCAGGGAGGTGGGATGTAAATTTTCGGAAATGGGAGGAAAAAGGGATTAAGACATTGAAAGATTTGTTTCTTAGGGGTCGGTTTGCAGGATTGCAGGAGCTGGAAGCGAAGCATGGGCTGGAGCAGGGGGAAATGTTTAGATACATGCAGGTTCAAGATGTTGCTAGAAAGGATATACAGAACTTCCCGGAGGAGCCGGCCTCCATATTGCTGGAGGAGGTGCTGACGACAAGGGGACTGGAGAAGTGGGGTAGTGTCAGCGGTTTACGGAGATATTTTGGAAGAGGAGAAGGCACCACTGGAAGGGATCAAAGCAAAGTGGGAGGAAGAGTTGGGAGAGGATATGGAGGAGGGGTTCTGGTGTGAGGTGCTTTGGAGAGTGAATGCCTCCACCTCGTGCGCGAGGTTGGGGCTGATACAGCTGAAGGTGGTATATTGAGCACACCTCACGAGGGCGAGGATGAGCCGATTCTTTGAAGGAGTAGAAGATGTGTGTGAACATTGCGGGGGGAGCCCCGCTAATCACGTTCATATGTTTTGGTCTTGTCCAAAGATAGAGGATTACTGGAAGGAGGTTTTTGGGGTAATTTCTAAAGTGGTGCTCGTGAAACTGGACCCGGGCCCTCGGGTGGCCATATTCGGGGTGTCGGACCAGCCAGGGTTGGAAACAGGTGCGGAGACAGATGTTGTAGCCTTCGCCTCGTTGATCGCCCGAAGGCGGATCCTGATGGGTCGGAGGGCAGCCTCTCCACCCTGTGCCCTGGCGTGGCGGGGGGACCTGTTGGAATTCTTGACTTTAGAGAAGGTTAAGTTTGAACTAAGGGGAAGGATGGAGGGGTTCTAGAATTCAAGGGCATTATTCATTATGCACTTTCAAGAACTGGATAACATCGAACATTAGTTGGGGGGTGGGGTGGGTGGGAGGGTTGGGGGGAGGGGGCGGTGTGTGTTGATGGTGGCTATGGGTGATTTGTGATTCCTTTTTGTTATTTGTTTATGCAAACATACGGGCAACTGTTTGGGTTTTGGTGGGAGGATGGGATCGTTGTTATTGATATGGGGATTGACATATTTGTTACTGATTATTGTTTATTGTTAGGTGTAAATTTGGGAGAAAATGTGAAAAAGGAGAATAAATTTTTTTTTAAATTTTAAACTTGCATCCCAATCACAAAAGGAGAAAAGAAATTCTGACATGAACAAACCTGACTAGATAAGAGATTAGGAAAGATTTTTTTCCCTCATGGAGCAAAACATGAATCCAACATCAACTAATTCCATTAAAGAAGAGCTGGATAACTATTTCTTGAAGAATGAAATCGAGGATTAGGTGAATAAATCTAGATAATTAAATATCTTACATTTCACAGTAAATTTTGTGCTACTAAACCCAAAGTGAGGTCATCTCCAGAATGTGTTTGAAGTCTTATCTATGATTTGTTGCCTTCCATAGACATTAAATACGCGAGTTGGTTTTCTGTTGTCGTGAGACCAGTTGTGTACGTGAGTGAGCTCCTCTCACATCCTACTTGCTTATATTGTCAGAATTGGTTTCGGACAGATATATTTCCACTGAAATTTTCAGATGTGCAGTGTGAGCCTTCTTAAAAATCCTGGGCGGAATGTTCCCAAAATTACAAATATAGTGTTGACTCAGGCAAGAAACCGGTGTGAAGCTCAGGCTGCACAACCTGCTTTTCTCACCTATTGAGCAAAACTCTGTGCATTTAAACAGAGGAAGCGAAAATCAGACAGTCAGCGACGGGCGGGACTGGAAGACGCCGGTAAGAGCAGGAATCCCTTTTTAAAGGGTACCTCGATCACCGATTCAAGGCAATCAACAGAGCCACTTGGTGAATTTTACGAACGGATACAATGGTTTCTAAACATTTCTTTTTGAAAACATTTTGAATAAACATCAACATGTTCTGTGGGAACACTTGTGTTAGGTAAACAGTGCTATCATTGCAGAAGATCAAAGCAAAATATTGCGGATGCTGAAAATACGCAAGCAGCTGGAAGTACTCTGCAGGTCTGGCAGCATCTGGGACAGAGAAACAAAGTTCATGGGCTGGATTCTCCAATCGCTGTCGCCAAAATCACCTGAGGCCCGCCTCCTGATACTCCGCCTCCTGATACTCCGCCCCCGACTGGCTGAGTTCCCGACGGCATGGGTCGCTTGTGGTCTCATCCGTCGGGAACTCGGCGTGGCGGTTGTGGACTCAGTCCAGTTCTGCCACAGTCAGGGGAGGGCCGATCCGTGGGCAGGGGTGACATTATTCGGGGCTGGGGGCACTGTGGGGGGGTGGTCCAGGGTGCGCGAGCCAGCCGAAGGGGGGGGGACTATTTCGCGGCCGGCTCCGCGATCTGCCTTCGCCATGTAGCACTGCACTACAGCTGCAGGCTGCCGCCATGCGCATGCGGGGCCATGGACCCAGGAATGCTCTACGCTGCCGTGCTGCTGGTCCCCAGCAAAACGGGGAATTGGTGGCCGTTTTTCACCATTTTTTCTGGCGTGAAATGCCACCGTTCCCACGCCGGTGTGGGGACATAGCCCTAGAATTGGAGAATCCAGCCCCATTAAAACTTCGAATGAAAGATCATTGATCTAAAATGTTGGGCATGATTTACCGGCCTCGCTGCACCCGACTTGATGACGCAACAAGGCCGTTGAATCTCGCAAGATTCACGATGCTCGAAACATCTCACGAGATTCAACGGAATCTCATGAGATGTTGTAATCAGGATCTCGCCCTTCGTGGGCAAGATCCAGAGTAGCTTATTTAAGTGAGCCATTAGGCTCATTTAAATATGTCTGCGCCGGATTCTCCTGGCGCCTGGGTTTTGCAAAACAAAAAGAGCATATAGGGTGGGATGGAGGGCTGGTTGTTTATTATGAAAATTGTGTGAAGTTGAATGAATGTTTTGTATATTATAAAATGGAAAATGTCCTGAATAAAAATATTTTTTTTAAACTCTGTTTCTCTCCCCACAGATGCTCCCAAACTTATTGAGTATTTCCAGCATCCTCTGTCATTACAGAAAATGTTTCAATAAGATATTGACCAACAAAACTAATTAGCTACTATATTAACACATACAGAAATATGATTACTTTGAGCAGGCCTGCTAATTCCCTTCTAGTCCTAGCAAAGGTAGCAAGGACAATGACGAGTGATATTGTAGGCCTCGTCAAAAAGAAAAAGGAGGCATTTGTCAGGGCTAAAAGGCTGGGAACAGACGAAGCCTGCGTGGAATATAAGGAAAGTAGGAAGGAACTTACGCAAGGAGTCAGGAGGGCTAGAAGGGGTCACGAAAAGTCATTGGCAAATAGGGTTAAGGAAAATCCCAAGGCTTTTTCCACGTACATAAAAATCAAGAGGGTAGCCAGGGAAAGGGTTGGCCCACTGAAGGATAGGCAAGGGAATCTATGTGTGGAGCCAGAGGAAATGGGCGAGGTACTAAATGAATACTTTGCATCAGTATTCACCAAAGAGAAGGAATTGGTAGATGTTGAGTCTGGAGAAGGGGGTGTAGATAGCCTGGGTCACATTGTGATCCAAAAAGACGAGGTGTTGGGTGTCTTAAAAAATATTAAGGTAGATAAGTCCCCAGGGCCTGATGGGATCTACCCCAGAATACTGAAGGAGGCTGGAGAGGAAATTGCTGAGGCCTTGACAGAAATCTTTGGATCCTCGCTGTCTTCAGGGGATGTCCCGGAGAACTGGAGAATAGCCAATGTTGTTCCTCTGTTTAAGAAGGGTAGCAAGGATAATCCTGGGAACTACAGGCCGGTGAGCCTTACTTCAGTGGTAGGGAAATTACTGGAGAGAATTCTTTGAGACAGGATCTACTCCCATTTGGAAGCAAATGGACGTATTAGTGAGAGGCAGCACGGTTTTGTGAAGGGGAGGTCGTGTCTCACTAACTTGATAGAGTATTTCGAGGAGGTCACTAAGATGATTGATGCAGGTAGGGCAGTAGATGTTGTCTATATGGACTTCAGTAAGGCCTTTGACAAGGTCCCTCATGGTAGACTAGTACAAAAGGTGAAGTCACACGGGATCAGGGGTGAGCTGGCAAGGTGGATACAGAACTGGCTAGGCCATAGAAGGCAGAGAGTAGCAATGGAGGGATGCTTTTCTAATTGGAGGGCTGTGACCAGTGGTGTTCCACAGGGATCAGTGCTGGGACCTTTGCTCTTTGTAGTATATATAAATGATTTGGAGGAAAATGTAACTGGTCTGATTAGTAAGTTTGCAGACGACACAAAGGTTGGTGGAATTGCGGATAACGATGAGGACTGTCGGAGGATACAGCAGGATTTAGATTGTCTGGAGACTTGGGCGGAGAGATGGCAGATGGAGTTTAATCCGGACAAATGTGAGGTAATGCATTTTGGAAGGTCTAATGCAGGTAGGGAATATACAGTGAATGGTAGAACCCTCAAGAGTATTGAAAGTCAAAGAGATCTAGGAGTACAGGTCCACAGGTCATTGAAAGGGGCAACACAGGTGGAGAAGGTAGTCAAGAAGGCATACGCCATGCTTGCCTTCATTGGCCGGGGCATTGAGTATAAGAATTGGCAAGTCATGTTGCAGCTGTATAGAACCTTAGTTAGGCCACACTTGGAGTATAGTGTTCAATTCTGGTCGCCACACTACCAGAAGGATGTGGAGGCTTTAGAGAGGGTGCAGAAGAGATTTACCAGAATGTTGCCTGGTATGGAGGGCATTAGCTATGAGGAGCGATTGAATAAACTCGGTTTGTTCTCACTGGAACGAAGGAGGTTGAGGGGAGACCTGATAGAGGTATACAAAATTATGAGGGGCATAGACAGAGTGGATAGTCAGAGGCTTTTCCCCAGGGTAGAGGGGTCAATTACTAGGGGGCATAGGTTTAAGGTAAGAGGGGCAAGGTTTAGAGTAGATGTACGAGGCAAGATTTTTACGCAGAGGGTAGTGGGTGCCTGGAACTCGCTACCGGAGGAGGTAGTGGAAGCAGGGACGATAGGGACATTTAAGGGGCATCTTGACAAATATATGAATAGGATGGGAATAGATGGATACGGACCCAGGAAGTGTAGAAGATTGTAGTTTAGTCGGGCAGCATGGTCGGCACGGGCTTGGAGGGCCGAAGGGCCTGTTCCTGTGCTGTACATTTTTTTGTTCTTTGTTGTTCTTTGTAGTCTGAAAGTTTATGGTTTAATCAGTGGAACAAAGGTATTTGACCTGTACGTAACCCTGACTTGACAACTTTGTTGGACTATTCATTGTTTTCCTTCACTAGGTATTGCTGTTGACAAATTTGGTCTGATATACTTTGTGGATGGAACAATGATTCGCCGGATTGATCAGAATGGAATCATCTCCTCTGTGATTGGCTCCAATGACCTAACATCAGCACGGCCTCTCAGTTGTGACTCAGTGATGGATATTTCCCAGGTAATATGCTTATTATGCAGTGTAATCTTGCAAACCAAGTAATCCATTTACAGTTTCATGATTTGTGGACTAATTGAAGATGAAGGATGGGGAATATTGGCTAAAAGATAAGTGGTAGGAATTTCCAATTTCTCCCAGTTATCCACCATTACTTCAACATATCCTCAGAGGAATAGTAAAAATGGCCATTTCCACTGGTTCACTGGGTTTACGTCAATCTTGCACTGGAGTTATATCAGACGGTCAGCAGAAGCCCTGAGGAAATTCTACCCTAAACTCTCCAGTGGCTGGAAATTTCTCTGTGCATTATGGGTTAGCTCATAGTAGGTACATGATTTTGAGCCTAGCATTAGCAGAACAAATGGAGATAATCACTGGTGATATCTTGAGTTTGAGGCAGTGATTTTTAAATCAAATAATTTTACATAATTTACTTGTAAGTGGTAACTTGGTTCTTCAAGCATGCATGTGCTTATGAAAATAGCTAATCATTTTTAAATTGTAATGTTTCTGAACTTCTTTGCGTAATGTAAGGGGAAGTGAGATGGCAGAAACCATTTTGAGAAGAAATGAAAACAACATAAATAGAAACGCTGGAATATTAGTCACCAAAAAGAAATTCATATTAAGGTGATAATAAGGGCAGCACGGTGGTGCAGTGGGTTAGCACTGCTGCCTCACGCCGCCGAGGTCCCAGGTTCGATCCCGGCTCTGGGTCACTGTCGTGTAGAGTTTTGCACATTCTCCCCGTGTTTGCGTGGGTTTCGTCTCCACAACCCAAAGATGTGCAGGGTAGGTGGATTGGTTACGCTAAATTGCCCCTTAATTGGAAAAAAGCAATTGGACACTTTAAATTTTTTTTTTTTATAAAGATGAGAATTGTATTCTGTCTGCCTTCCTGGAAGAAACTATCCCCCAATTCACTTTCAAAATCTCAAACGAGCCTTTGACGCTCGTTTTGCCACAACATTTCTGCAGCCACTCATTTACTCAACCGCAAACAGAACTCTTTGATGCCCTAGTTCTCAACAAAACCATTACTCTTTCACCCTAGCCAATCGTTATTTGCCCTGGTATGGCCCTCACATCTACTCCTTTATGTCCAAGGGATACAAACTTGAAAGAATATAGTGGACAACTAGTTTAGCCAGGGTCAGATCTGATTGGCCAACATAAAACACTATCAGGTCTTGTCCTCATCTGCTAAAAGAGGATCATCCTGTAAAGCAAAAAGAATCCTAGCTTCTTTCCCTAATGCAGTCCATCTTCTTAAATCACTCTCCTTTCCCTCACCTTCAAATAGATATGATGTGGAGATGCCATATGATATGATGTGACATCGAAACAAACCTGTTGGACTTTAACCTGGTGTTGTAAGACTTCGTACTCTGTTCAAATAGATACACGTAGCACATTGACTTCTTTGTCAATGAAATTGAGAACAACTTATGAACTGCCTTTGCTGCGTCACTCCCTTTCATTAGCCCACCAAGCCAAACGTTATCACTATCCTAGCCATAAACTCACACCTCTCCCTAGTTTCTCTCCTATCTCCCCTCATGTTATATCTGAGTTCACCTTGTCCATGAGACTCACTCCCAGCTCCCTTGATCCTATTCCTAATAAACTGGTGTCCCTGGTCCCAATGTTAGCTGATATTGTAAATAGTTCCCTCTCTTCATGTGTTGTCTCCCCTTCTGAATGCTGGGGAACTCTAGTGAACCAGCCTCGGCTTGCTGCGTGCACATGTTCATGCAGTGATCGTGCTGTGAACTTCAGATTGTGACACCCTTCCTAACAACACTAATACCCACTGAGGTGTGTGTTCCTGAGCTGGTGGAGGGTGCAGGTGTCTGTTCTGATTGCCTGTGCAGCTCTTGTCTTCTCCTCTCTGGGCTGGGGCAGGGGCTGAGCCATGAGAGGGAATCCTCCAATTCAGTACTTAGCCTCTTCCTGGAGGTACCTGTAAGTGAGAGGGGAGAGCACAAGTGACGTCATGAGTTACCTCCAACAGGAAGGCACATTTGACACTCGGGTTTCTATAAAATGGATTGATCCTTGCTAAGTGAATGCCCAAGTCCGAGCCCCCCATCACCAATGAAATTGTCCCTCTGCACACCTGTGAGCTCAGACACCATCTTCCCAAACTTGGTGAGAGATCTCAGATGTGAACCACCCCCCCACACACACACACACCATCTTCTGCCACTCTCTGTGGATGTGATTGATAATGTCCTCCTCAAGGTGAACAGAAAATGGGTCTGAGAGAAGTTGTATGCATTTGAACATTGCAATTTGGTTCCTTATACTTCCCATCGTAAGCTAGCCCACTTCTGTGCGGCAGGTCATCAGTGGGGCAAATTATACAGAGGGCTGTGGACCGGCTCTCTCAAGAGCACTGAGCACATCGACATGGAACGAGATGGCTCAGACAGGCATCTTGATTTGTGGAGATTGCTGAGTCTCTCTGTGCCTTATGCAATGTTGTATGTCTGTTGAAGGGTGGCGGTGATCACTCCATCAAAGAATGGATGCACTCCAGTGGGGCTGTGATGCATTGTGTACCTCTTGGGCATTTATGGCATCAGCCACATGTGCTCATGCAGGGTTGATCTCCCTGCTCGGCTGCCTCCTCCGATCAACCAGGAAATGTATATTCCTCTGGACTTCCACATGGTGCTCCCCTTCCAAACATCACTGTGTTAGCATTGAGTAGCTGTCTCTGAGCGCCTTTTAAAAATGGTGCCCGGATATGATGGTGTGGCATGTGCCATCCAGCCCTCTCTGCCATAGAAGATGTCGTGCAACCCCGGGTTGATCACATAATTGATGAGGCTGGGGATGGACGATACTGCAGGAAAAAGAGAAAATGCTGGAAAATCTCAGCAGGCCTGACAGCATCTGTAAGGAGAGAAAAGAGCTAATGTTTCGAGTCCAGGTGACCCTTTGTCAAAGCTGAAAGGCATAGAAAGTGGGAGATGTTTATACTGTAGGGTAAGGGAATGAAAGATGAGTCATAGGTACAGAAACCAACAGAATAGAGTGGTAATGGCAGTCCCCAGAGAGAATATAAAGTGTGTAAGGCCAAACAGCAAAGAAACTAAAATCAGAGGGTAACCTGGGACAGCTGTAGATGTGGGGGGAGGGGGGACATGGGAGAGGTAAAATGAGAAAAAGGGGGGAAGAGGCAAAGGAGAGAAAAGGTAAGAGTGGGGGTATATATATATATAAAGAAAAACAAGAAATAAATAAAAGGTAAAAACAGTTAAAATGAAATGGAATGAAAACAAAGGGGTCGAGGTGGGGTAGAGCTAATCATCTGAAGTTGTTGAATTCGATGTTGAGACCAGAAGGCAGTAGTGTGTGAGATGTTGATCCTCCAGTTTGCATTGAGCTTCACTGGAACATTGCAGCAGGCCAAGGACAGACATGTGGGCATGGGAGCAGGGTCTTGTGTTAAAATGGCAAGCAACAGGAAGGTCAGGGTCCTGAATGCGCACAGACCGAAGGTGCTGAGCAAAATGATCACCCAGTCTGCGTTTGGTCTCTCCGATATAGAAGAGACCACATTGGGAGCAGCGAATGCAGTAGACCAAATTGAAAGAGGTGCAAGTGAAACACTGCTTAACCTGGGATGAGTGTTTTGGACCTGGGATGTTAAGCATGGAAGAGGTAAAGGGGCAACTGTTACACCTTCTGCGATTGTATGGGAATGTGCCAAGGGTGATGGGAGAGGAGTTGGGTATGGTTGAGTAGTGGACTAGGTTATCCCAGAGGGAACGGTTTCTGCAGAATGTTGACACAGGGAATGAAGGGAAGATGTGTTTGGTGGTGGCATCACGCTGAAGTTAGCAAAAATGGTGGAGGATTATTCTTTGCTTACGGAGGCTGGTGGGTGAAATGCGAGAATGAGGGGGATGCTATCCTTGTTCTGGGATGGAGGGGGTGAGGGTAGTGGCGCTGGAGTTGGACCGCACACTGTTGAGGGCACTGTCAACAACTGTAGGTTGAGAAAGAAGGATTTTCGAAGCACCTCTTTGGAAGGTGCATCATCGGAAGAAATGCAACGGAGGCAAAGGAGCGAAGAGAAAGGGATGGAGTCCTTACATGGTGTAGGATGCGAAGAGCTGTAGTCCAGATAGCTGTGGGAGTCAGTGGGTGTTTAATGGATATTAGTAGATGGTCTATTGCCGTAAATGGAGACAGAAAGGTCAAGGAAAGGAAGAGAAGTGTCTTGAGATGGACCAGGTGAAAGTAATGGAGGGGTGGAAACTGGAAGCGAAGTTGATGAATTTTTTCAGGTCTGGACAAGAGCATGAAGCGGCACCAAAATAGTTATCGATGTACCCGTAAAGGAGTTGTGGGAGGGGACCCAGGTACGCCTGGAACAAGGAGAGTTGCACATAACCCATAAAAAGGCAAGCAAAGCTCGGACACATGCGGGTACCCATTGCTACACCTTTGATTTGGAGAAAGTGGGATGAGTTAAAGGAGAAGTTGTTGAGAGATAGAACGAGTTCAGCCAGGCAGAGGAGAGTGGTGGTGGATGGGAATTGTTCAGGCACCTTTTCAAGAAAGAAGCGAAGAGCTCTCAGGCCATCCAGGTGTAGGATGGAGGTGTAGAGAGATTGTGCATCCATGATGAATAGGAGGCGGTTAGGGCCTGCGAACTGGAAGCTGCAGGATTTCCCATCAGCCTCCGCAGCAGGAATTAATCCTATGCCCCATCACAGGATTTGGTGTGGGATTTCTGAGACTGGAAATTCTCACCCGAGGCCAATGGAACTTTACATAGTCTGTCAAATCTTCCATCCCGTCTGTGACAATACTCGCGGAAAAAAATGTATCCCTTAGTTCAGGATGGGTGAATTCCGCCCATTGTGTTTAAGATTTCCACATGGTTTTTCGTGTTTTCTCATTTGGAAGTTTGGACAGCAATATAAATTCCTTCCTTACATCAAGAGTTAAAAGTTTCATAGTTTTTTGTTTAGAAATACTAAATTCTTCTCAAGTCACATTATCATAATCTCATGAAAGTGAACACTTGGCAAATAAAGAGCTCTATTGAATAAATAGGTTATGGAAAACCTGAGTACTTTTTTATTTACAGCTCAAAATATTTCCTCCTGATTTACTTCCAATTCCCCTCAATCAAGCTAGTCACTATTTTCTTTATGACTGTTGAGGTTAAAGAGCATTTTGATTTTCAAATAAAATTAAAATGTTACATCCTTGTTTGACACAGGATGTAAAGATAAACCCAGCAAATGTAGACCAATCGATTTAACCTCAGTGGTGGGGAAGCTTCTAGAAACAATAATTCGGAACAAAATTCATACTCATTCGGGCAAATGCGGGTTAATTAAGGAAAGTCAGCACAGATTTGATAAAGGCAAATCAGGTTTAATTAACTTGCTTGAATGTTTTGATGAGGTAACAGAGAATGTTGATAAGGGTAATGCTGTAGGTCTGGTTTACATGGACTTCCAATAGGCATTTGATACAGGCTTGTGAGCAAAGTTATAGCTCATGAAATAAAAGGGACAGAAGCAACATAGGAAGGAAATTGACTGGGTGGCAGGAAACAGAGAAGTTGTGAACGGTTAGTTTTTGGACTGGAGGAAAATATATATTGAGTTTTCCCAAGGTTCAGTGATAGGATCTTTGCTCTTCCTGTTATATATTAATGGTTTGAGGTGTACAGGGACAATTTCAAAATTTACTTGCAAGTACTGTGAAACAAGAGGAGTATAGTGTAGAACTTCAAAAGGCCTTAGACAAGTTGTTGGAATGAACAGTCAAGTGGCAGATAAAATTTAATGTAGACAGCGCACACAGCATTGAAGGGTAGCTCATCAATCTCGGAATGGGAAAATCCAGTAGTCCAACATCAGAGCCCAGTGGGCAGTTCTAACATAAAGTAGTGGGCCGCGGCAATAGGGAAGAGGTTGGTGAAAGATGAGTAAACAGGCAAGAACAGTTTTATGACAGAATAAGGAGATCTGTAAAATTCATCATATCCCCAAAACGGGCTCCAAGAAGAATGGTGAAAACTGTTTTCCAGTGGCTTCCAAAAACTCCTTTTAAGGTGGCATTAAGGAGGTTGGATTTGTGTAATATAGACATTGCACATTTCACCACCACATTGTTTTGAGGATCTGTGCAAGCAACAGAATCCTGAATTGGACATAGTAATTAAGCTCACTCATCCTTCCTGCTGGAGTGTTGGCCGCCTATTTCCAGACAGAAATGGAAAAAGACAGAAAGAATGCAGCAATGTTTCTGTGAAGGATATAATCTCACAACCACCTTGTTTTTGCTGAAAACAGGGAACTGAGGAGACCATAATTCTCTCTTTGGAGAGTGCATTGTATCACTTTATTGCTATTATAACTGCAGGTTAATTAAAAAATGATGCACACACTTTAAAAGGAGATTTTATTAATCAAGGATTGCAGTATTTTTAAACTTAATTTCCCCCTCTCCTGAGCTCACTGTTTCTTGCTGGGATACCATTCCAAAGGTGTATGTAGCCTCCCTCTCCTGTACATGGCCCATGTTCTTCATGAGGCAACTACACAGTGAATATTGACTCTTTATTTTTTATTGATACTACATTGCAAGCATCATTCCGACCTTAATTTGTGTCAACACAATCCCGTTGTTCACTCGGAGTTATTTAATAGTAAGTCAGGTTGGATACGCTGATTGATTCCTCACTCCCCTTCCCTCCCTGGCCTGGAAGCAAAAAGACTAATTGTAGTGTTCCTGTTCTTCCATGTTTGGCAATATACTTTCGAAATGAACCATTCCGAATCTTTACTATGGTGATGTTAACAAAATATTACACACAAGAATCTCTTTTAAGTCCTTTAAAATGAAGGATGTTCTACTTCTTCTTCGCATCAGCCCAATTAACTGTGTTACACTTAAGAATGAAAGGCACAGAGGGCGGGACGGTGGCGCAGTGGTTAGCACTGCTGCCTACAGCGCCGAGGACCCGGGTTCGAACCCGGCCCCAGGTCACTGTGTGGTGTTTGCACATTCTCCCCGTATCTGTGTGGGTTTCACCCCCACAACCCAAATATGTGCAGGTTAGGTGGATTGGCCACACTATGTTGCCCCTTAATTGGAAAAAAGTAATTGGGAACTCTAAATTTATTTATTTTTTTAAAATGAAAGGCACAGGATTATCAGAATGGCAAAGAAAGGGGGAAAGATTCAATTTGGGCTTCCTGCCATGGTAACTAGAGCTACTCTTTTCTCTTTTGGAAGAATAAAAAAATCTTTCAGTTATATCTCAAAGGTCATTGCGAAATCACAGGCCCTGAAATCTTTAGAAGGCAGCTTTGATAGGAAATGGGTTTTAAATATTGAAAATTTACGAGTTTAAAAAAGAAATTTGCTTCCTGATGTCAATGTAAATATTAGGGAAATTATACATATTGCATTGTGATGCATGCATCTCATTTATTGTAGTGCTATTTATTAATTGGCAGGAAGGTAATATATTGGAGCTCATTTCACATTTTCTTAAAATCCATTTTTGTGCACGGAATTTTTTTTTAAATGAAAGATATATCCTGTGAGATTTCCAATCATTTTTACATCTAAGAATTGACCTGCCTTGTTGGAAACATTTCTTTAATGAGGATAAGGTGTTGCTGTCCAAGCTTAATTAATATAATTAAGTATATTAATTCTCAGAAATATTAAGTATAAAGAGTAAATGCTGGAAATTCTCAGTAGGTGCGGCAGCATCTGACTTTTTGAATATTTGCCATATCTTCAGTTTATATTTAAGTATTCATGAAGGTATGGGGCCAAGCTGATAACAATCTTTGCTCCATCAAACTTTTGAAAAAGGGAGAAATCCAAGATTTACAGTGGGGATGAAATGAAATTTATTTTCCTTTTTACAGATCGATGACTTCATGAAATAATATTCAGTGGTTATTTTGTGTTGTACGGAGAGAGGAGAGCTTTGTGCACTTTTGGTGATGTCATCTACAAATGACACAACAATTTTCCAATTTACCTTATATATTTAGATCCTATGTTTGTGTAAGACAAATCATAAATGCTTATTGAATATATTACTCATTAAGTCATTGCTTCAAATTGCAAGCATTCATCTGGCCTTCTTTACAAAAAAAGATGGGTAGTCATGCATGACCAGAAGGAGACAGAATGCCCAATTTCAGCACCATCGCCATGTGTATTACTGTCCTATTGCTCAGAATGAAGTCAAATATTAATAACAACTATTGATTTTGTAACACTGTGCCTACAGGTACGTTTGGAATGGCCCACTGATCTGGCAGTGAATCCCATGGATAATTCCCTTTATGTGCTGGACAACAATGTGGTACTTCAGATTTCAGAAAATCACCAAGTTCGCATTGTCGCTGGGCGCCCAATGCACTGCCAAGTGCCTGGAATTGACCATTTCCTTCTTAGCAAGGTGGCGGTGCACTCCACTCTGGAGTCAGCCAGTGCCATTTCCATTTCCCATAATGGAATCTTGTATATAGCAGAAACAGACGAGAAGAAAATTAACCGCATACGCCAAGTCACAACGAATGGCGAAATATCTTTAGTTGCTGGAGCACCAACTGGTTGTGATTGCAAAATCGATGCCTGTGAATGTTACTCAGGTGATGATGGATATGCAAAGGATGCAAAACTAAATGCCCCCTCATCACTGGCAGTATGTCCTGAGGGAGAACTGTACATAGCAGATCTTGGCAACATCCGTATTAGATTTGTTCGGAAAAACAGGCCATTTCTCAATTCTCAGAATCTCTACGAAGTTGCTTCAACCATTGACCAAGAACTGTATTTATTTACCCTCAATGGAAGTCATTTATATACCCAGAGCCTTATCACCGGAGATTACCTTTATAATATCACGTACACTGGAAATGGTGACATCAGCACAATCAAAGATAATAATGGAAACTTACTAAATATTCGACGGGATGCCACTGGAATGCCACTCTGGCTTGTAGTGCCAGATGGACAGGTTTACTGGCTGACTATTGGTACAAACAGTGCTTTGAAGAGTGTGTCGACCCAGGGACATGAACTGGCTATGGTGACATATCATGGCAGCACTGGCCTCATGGCAACTAAAAGTAATGAAAATGGATGGACCACCTTTTACGAGTAAGTATACACATTTTGTTTATATCAAGTGGATAAGTACATTTTGACTACTATCTTCCACATAAACTGATCTCGTCCAATCAATATAATTATTAAAAAGTCGCAAAGGAGTGTATTTATAATTTTGGTCCTTTTACAGAGATTCTCCACTCTATTAACGACACACAAGTATGAGCAGCCCCTGATGTTACCAGTCAAATATAACAACAAACAACTCCATTGGAGAGCTCTCGATTAACATTCAGTTAAATCTTGATGTTGCCCAGGAGACTACAGAGCAAGGGAAAGTCAGTGTCAGCACATTATAGAGTATTGAACTGATGCTGAGATTTCTGGGCATCAGCATGTTGGCATTTGTGGCTTACTTAGATGCTGAAATGCAGAATTTCAGCAGAGGATCTTACTGGTGCCTGCCAACATTAATGACTGAAACAGTTGGCGGGATCTTCCGCGCAACTTTTCATTGGCCAACGGTGGGATCTTCTGATCCCGCCATTGTCAACAGGATGTCCCATTGAACGCACACCTCGCCACCGGGAAACCTGCAGACGGGGTGCGCCATTAGTGGGATCGGCCGGAAAATTCCAGTGAATATTTTCTTAGCTATCTTGGAGGACCTGATGTAACTAGTTTTTGATGGTAACCAGATTTTAATTTGCAACTTTTCTTCTTGGAGTAAAGCAACTCATAAATTTAATTCTAAATATTCAGTAGCAATTTCCTTATTGCAGTTCCGACCACATCAGCTGGTGCACAAAAGATTGCCATCTGCTGTAAAGTTATTGTACATAATCCTTTTGAACGAGAAAGCTGTTCGGTCTATTTGAAGGTCTTGTAAAATCAAGACATATAGTTTTCATTAAGCAGTGTTACAGCTGAGAAAGCAGCTAGTTTATAATGTCAAAGCTGGTAAAGATGACTGATCAAGCGAACTTTGATTTTGTAATTCATTTTCTTTCAATCAAATAGTTAATGAGTTAATATTGGTCTCATAAAATTTCAATATGAAATGTTATCAACAGGCTGCTCAGAAAGCAGCAGGTACAGCCCGCAGAGAAATGACAGAAACTCTTGACCTTTGAAGGTGGAGTAGAAACAAAATAGAAAGAGGTAGGTGTAAATAGTGTTAAAAGATTTTCTAAGTAAACTACCAAATGTTGGAGTGTGCTTTTTAGATTATATCCTCAATAAAGGGTTAAAAATCTATATAATTACTGAGGGACATTTTGCAGCACTTAGCTTTTATTCTTATTCAACAATGACAGCAACATTTTGCTTCTTCTTACCTACTTAGCTTCAGAAACAATGCTATCACACGAGGGTTACTTTCTTTGCTCAACAGTGACTCTGGTTTATTCTGCTGAGCATCATTTATTTTGTGTACTTAAAATGAGTTTAATATTTAATTCCGCCTGGTCGTAATTGATATCTGTAAATGGGCAAGGGGTTGCTTCATTGGCAAAATATTTCAATGTGGGATAAAATGACATCACACATTGAACAAACATGATTTAAAATAATAAGGAGTAAAAAATATGTCTTGAGGTTTTATGTTAATCAGCAATACAAAATTTATTTGAAAGAGGATGGAACAGTGCCCAATTGCCACAAATTCAACAATACTGCAGTTACCGGGAACAGTGAGGGGGGAGGTTTTAACAGGTGAGAAGTGATGGATGTGGACAAATGAGGGAAATTGAATGTCCCACAAGAAACATCAGGTCTGGATTCCAACATCATCCTACCCACTTCCTTGTTTTACCCAGGAGAACAGGGAATCCTGCTTGCAGCTTTTGGGTAAGTAATTGTAATTTGTCTTCTTCGATGATCACTCGCTAACGAGTATGAGTGCCCACCTACGAAACTCCATGTTCCTCGTTGTAGGTTCTGTATGTTCTTGTGTGGCTGATGAGCCCAGTCCAAGAGCCTCATCTTCAACCGCACGTTTGTCAGGTGTTCAGGGAGGTGGAATCTTGGACTCTAGATTGCCGGTATTCCTATCAGCCTCCTTTCCCAGGCCTCCTCTTGCCGACGGGTGAGATTCTCTTCTGAATGGAGATAGCGGTGTCATCTGCCCACCAGAGTTTCACAAACAATGTCTGTGTCATTTTCTTCAATTTCAACTAGTTGAGGTTGAAATGGTTTCCCTCCATTCTGTAGACGGTGGGAAGCTTGTTCTTGACAAAGTGAAGGATGGTGGCGATGAAGATAGAGAAAAGTGTGGGGAAGATGGCACATCCCTGCTTGACTCCAGTCTTGAGCTCAAAGGTTTCGGTCTTATTTCCGTCGATGAGGACTGTCGCCTACATCTTGCCGTGGAGGAGTTTGGAGGATGTTGATGAACTTCTCTGGATAACCGGCCTTTGACAGGATCTTCCATAGCATTTTCCCATTGACTGAGTCAGATCGGTGAAGGCCATGTAGAGTGGTTGATGTTGCTCCTGGCATTTATCTTGAAGTTGCCGAGCAGTGAAAATCATGTTCGCTGTTCCACGGTTTGACCGGAAGTCACACTGGCTTTCTGGAAGGATTTCCTTAGAGACTGGGAGAAGGCGGCTAGCGAGGATTTGGGCGATGATCTTCCTGAAAATGGAGAGTAGAAAGCTTCCTTAGTAGTTCCCACAGTCCGCTTTGTCTCCTTTCTTAAAGATCGTGGTGATGACGGCATCCCTGAGGTCCACAGCCAATTCTTCTCCCACCCAATTCTCAGAAACAGTTGAAGGAGATGACGGGGGATCTCTTCTCCTCCAAGTTTGAAAATCTCCTCTGGGATCCCGTCCACTCCACGGCTTTTCCATTCTTCATGTGTATAATGATGGCTTCGACTTCATCCATGCTTGTTGGGAGTCCAAGGTCATCTTTGATGGGGAGTTGGGAGATTTCCTCAAACAGGTCCTCATCTATGATTGTATCATTTCCATGCGCCCAGGCCTGATCCTGACCTGATCCTCAGTTTTTCCATTCCACAAGAAGGTCTAACCATTGCCATCATCCCTTACCACCATGGGTGACCCTGCCGGTGGCATTTCTCTCAGGATCAATGGGACATTCAAGCCTCTCCACCACGGCCAGGTGGCAATCCAAGGAAAGGTGTAATTTGTAATTGATCATTAACTTATGTTTTGATGGACCTTTCTGGCTCAAACAGCAGTGCGTTGCCGGAGCTGTCAGCAGCTCACCAGGGTCAGCCAGCTGAGCAGATAGCAGGGAGCACTTCATTGAAACTGGCAGGTTGGGAAGCCTTTAATCAGTGAAACTGCAATGCAGTCATGACCAGGTAAGAGGTTGGTGCTCATTGCACTCCGTCTCAAGAGTGCTTCCACTGCTTGATAGGTGATTGTCAACTTGTTGGAAGTCAATTCATCTGTCCTGTACTTCAGTTATCAGCTGCAAATTCCTGCTGTCAGTTTCCACCATAGCATGGGAGTAGTTTATCAAGAGGAGCAGAAACACCAACAGCATCAGCCGCACCTGGAGCAGCACAATCAGCAGCTGCCTTCTCCCCAGTAGCAAGTTGCTCCACAGGACAGAGGGAACAGGACAAACAAGACCCCCCCACCTCCTCAAACACATGCTCTCCAGGCCAACTTCTCCACCAACCACCCTGTGTCTCTCCCTCTCCCCAATGTTGTGCATGTTCTTCTGCAGGAGCAAAGCAGAGTTATAAGATTTAGAAATGGTCAGCATCTCTGCTTTAGCAATTTCTTGATTCTAAAAGCAGTTAGAGCAGTTTAAAACGATGGTGTAGAAATTATGCATAAAACAGACACAGTGTTGACAAATTTTGCAGTGGAATGACCTCTGCCCAATCAGTGCATGTGTCCCGGTCACTGCTAAATTCATCTGACCCAGTTTTAATTATTCCAGTAGCCAACAAAAGCTTGCACATGTTGGTTAAGGGCCTAACACCTGTTGAAGTTCATCCTTAGAAAATGTGTTCACAATCAGCAGAGCAGGTGTCCAGGACTGACTACCTCAGACTTCTCCAGAAAATTACTCAGTAGAATCATAGAATTTACAGTACAGAAGGAGGCCATTCGGCCCATCGAGTCTGCACTGGCCCTTGGAGAGAGCACCTTACTTAAGCCCGGACCTCCACCCTAACTCCGTAACCCAGTAACCCCACCTAACCTTTTTGGACACTAAGGGCAATTTAGCATGGCCAATCCACCTCACCTACACATCTTTGGACTGTGGGAGGAAACCGTCAGTGTGCACCTTTGTGTACTTATGTCTCAGGAGCGATTAACTTTAATTTAAATGACACAACAACGTTAGTATAAAGCACAGTGTGTATGAAAGCAAAAACCTTTCAACATTACCAGTTTTCTTACAGGTGGTGCATTGAAGTATCAAGAATATAATTAAACCAGTTGAGTTGGTAATGTTTTTTGCTGTAATTTGTCAACATGCAGATATAAACATTGGGTTAAAAGTAATTTGAAATGGAAACACGATCAAGATGGCAATGGATGTCATCCACGTTGGTTTCTTGATAATATTTGTTTTTTTCAGCAAGTTTTGGATTTCAATCCAATGTTCCCAGATAGATATTACATACTCTTCCTTCAAAAACAGATGGACCTCATTTCATTAATTCAGTGGGTGCATCTCAAATATTTTATTTGATAATCTTCTGCTGCTCAGTGACTCTAAATAATGATTTATTTGTGTGATTTATTGACTTTGAGTTTCTTCTATATAAATTATCCTCTCCATCGCATATCTAATTACCGATCGCTGGCCTAGCAAAATATTAATCCTACTTGCATGATTTTTATGATGCAAACGAGAGCTTCAGTAGAACTGCCCAGTAAAAATTGGACACGCTGTCAGTGGAATTGTACATGTGAAATGTTGGTGGCTGTAGTTTATGAAGCTTTTTTTCAATCAAAGAGCTGTATAAATGTGAACACAATTGTTTTCCACTTAGGTATGATAGCTATGGCCGTCTGATCAATGCAACGTTTCCCACTGGCCACATCTACAGTTTCCGTGGGGAAATTGACAACTCAGTTCAAGTACACGTCGAATCATCTAGTAAAGATGATGTTACAATAACAACTAATCTGTCAGCAGCAGGTGTATTCTATACCCTTGTCCAAGGTACATTCGTTAATTGTTATTCTTTTTTTTATCACTGTGAGCTAATTATTATACCGGGTTTTCATTTTATACTAGCTGTATTGGTCTTATATTTTTATTTGCCTATCAAGAGATCTCCAAATATATGACCGATGAGGCAGAGAACACAAGCTGTCTTACATAGACAAGAGGGCAATTGTAACTTTCGGCAATGAAGGAAAACAGGATGTATTGTATTGCCTGGCCATTACACACACAGGGGGTGGGATTCTGTGATCCTGAGGCTAAGTGTTGACGCCGTCGGAAACACCTTCGCGTTTCTCGACGGCGTCAACACGGCCTCAGGATCAGCAATTCTGGCCCCTACAGGGGGTAACCAGGGCACTGGAGCGGTTCACGCCGCTCCAACTGCTGATCCCGGCGCGAACTGGGCGCCACGGGACCCGCGCATGCGCAGTAGCACTGGCGCCAACGCGCGCATGTGGAGTGGCTTCCTTCAATGCGCCGGCCCCGACGCAACATGGCGCAGGACTACAGGGGCCGGCGCGGAAGAAAGAAGGCCGCCAGCCAGAGAGGCTGGCCTGCCGATCCCCCTGATCGCGGGACAAGCCGCATCGGAGGCCCTCTCGGGGTCGGACTCCCCCTCCCCTCCACAGGCCGCCCCTCGACCCTTCCACGCCGAGTTCCCGCCAGCTGAGAGCAGGCGGGACTCGCCGTTTTTACGACGGCCGCTCGGCCCATCCCGGGCTGGGAATCGGCGGGTCACCGCGTAGAGCGGCCCCCAACCGGCGGCGCACCAATGGCGCCGATTCTCCGCTCTGCAAAAAATCGCGTGCTGGCGTTGGGGGGGCGTGGCACGATTCGCGCCAGTCCCGGGGATTCTCCAGCCCGGCCCCGGACTGAGAGCATCCCACCCAGGGTGTATGATGAGTAGCTCATCCAATCTCGCCCATTTTATCGGCAAGAACATTGTTATCAAATATAACCAAAAGAACTGAGACTATAATAAGATAGAAATGTATAGCTGTGATGATGAATTGAAGAACCACTAGTTTTATTATACAAATAGTAAGAACTGGTTGGTATAGTAGGTTATATGTTGTCATTTATCCTTTGGAACCTGAATTCAAATCCAACCCAAATTATAAAGGCCCAACAGGAAATTATTTTGGCAGTCTCAATCTGATTCGCAATGGCCATTGGCCTTGAGACCAAAATCATTGCTAATTCTTCAACACTAAGTGGCAAGCTCCTTCAAGAGCTCCAATCTCTGTATCAGGCAGCACTGTACCTTCCCAAGCATTAATACACTCATAACGTTCGCCTTGTAAACCAAGCCCAATAGATTTACCACCAGGTTTCCATCCATGGACTGAAGAAGGAATATTCCCCTTGGGAAGCCCCACAGTAGCCTCATTGCCATCCCATCATTTACCTTGTCAGTGGATGGATGGAGGTTATTCTCCTTATTAGAAAATATGGGAACCCACAGGACTGACAGGACAGGATGTGTGTAACTAGGTGTAATGTATGCTATTTCCTTGGGGTTTTCACCAGTCTCTTACCAAAGATACGTCGGGGGTGATGTAATGTAATTTTGGGGCAATTATGTTTTCGCTTTTCAGCTTTGAAAATAACCCCTTTATTTTCCCAATATCTTTCTTTGTTGATGAGTGAATGATTACAGATCTGAGATGGGAAATAATGTAACCAGTTCAGAGGTACAATTCAATGCTGTTGATTCTCATGATTAAATACTTTACACTTATCAGCTTGGATCAGAAAACTGGTGAAGAGTAAGTTTGAACTTAATCCAACCAAGTCCACGGGTTTGGCCCTATATCTCATATCAAATGTTTGTATTTTAGATCAAGTTCGAAATGGATATCACATTGGAGCCGATGGTTCACTGAGGCTTATGCTAGCCAATGGCATGGAAGTTGCACTGCAAACAGAGCCACACCTCCTGGGTGGCACTGTAAATCCTACTGTTGGAAAGCGCAATGTTACCCTGCCCATTGAGAATGGTTTAAACTTAGTGGAATGGAGGCAGCGGAAAGAACAAACCAGGGGACAGATCACCATATTTGGACGAAGGCTTAGGGTGAGTAAGACCCAGCAAAATGTAGGGACACAGAGTACGGAGCTTTCCAAAATTGATCTCCCCTAGGATTGTATCTTCTTAATCCATGCATAAATTTTGGTGGATATTGAGTTAATATAATCTTTACAAATGACAAAATCATTACAGATGAGGAAGGTTGTTCTGGTTATTTTAATTCATCCACTCAGGAAGAGAATGCAGTGTGCCAGTGCAGCATTTCATTATCCCCTAAAGAATCCGAGCTTCTTCACCTCCACTGCTCATGGTGTATGTTGATTATCAAATCATATAAGTTCACAAAGAAGGAAGCCTTTTGTTCCATTGTGTTTTGCGCCAGCAATTTGCTAAAATAATCCAGTATGAAAAGGGAGAATCCTGATCTTAGTTTTTAATTTCTCTTTTAGGAGTTGGAAACTGTAATCCCTTGATCTTATCTAACAATTTAAAGTAGTATCCGAGGTTTACCTTCTGAACTCCCTTCTACATCGTGACCAGTTCACAGCCCAGATTTGGGGCGTGATCTCACCAAAATCAGAGTCTATTCTGGGTAGGATTAGCGGGGTCATCCCCAGCGCTTGTCAGAGATGTTCCCCACTATCTAACAGCACAGAGTGAGGAACACCCCACCAAGACCGCACTCAGTCGCACTTCCTGCACTGAGGAGGAGCCCAAGAACCAGCCAGCGGTGGCAGAACAGGCGGCAGCAGTGAGGGTCCGCCAAGCCCAGAGGGCAGGGAGGCCCTCATTCTTGCCTGATTCACTTTGGGCGTGTCCTGGTCCCTCACCCCCACTCCGATTTCCCACCCTCCTGTTTTGTTATGTTCTGAACGTCGCATAAGCTGCTTCCTTGATGTGCACTCTGACAAAGGAAGGTTCAGACTTGGAGATAGCTTTAACACGTTTATTAAACTGTTAACGATTCTCCTACTTGGATTCGACTCTCCTGTTAATCCTGTTATAGCTACTCAGACTGATGAACCAGTCTGCTACAATCCACGTGGTGGGTGTGATGTGTTTCAATCAACCCTGTCTGTATTCACGAAGTGTCTCCACTGGAAAGAGACTGAGTCCTTTTACATGGGTTGGTGTAATGTCCCCCTTGTGGTAGTGTCACGTCTGGATGTGTCTTGAATGCCCATTGGTCGTGTCCTATCTTACTGACCTATTGGTTGAATGTCTGTGTGTCATGATGTCTCTGGTGCTCCCTCTAGTGTTTATCTAGTCTTAGTGTATTTGCATTAACCCCTTGTGTATTTACAGTGATGCATATCACCACATCTCCCAGGGTATATGTGTCACATCACTCCAGATGTGCTGAGACTGTGTCGGCACCGTCAGTGGGTCACTGTCGAGGGCAGGGGTGTGATGGCAACCCGCAGAGAGCTGAACGCCAGTGCTCCTGAATCTATGCCATAGTCTGACCCCTGCCTGTCTGCTGAGTGCTCACTCACACCACCGCCTGCACACTGTGTGCCCAGAGATGGAGGGATGCCTGGAGAGATGGACCAAGGATTCGGAGGTCGGCTCGCATTGCAGAAGGAAGTGTCAGAGGCATCATAATGGTTGTGCACAAGGGTGTTTAATGTGTAATACGATTCACCACTCTCCCCATGGTGTTGCCCCCCCCCCCCCACCCCACCCCCCCCATCCCACTCTCCCAAAGCCCACCCTCCCTCCCCACCCCCCAGTGCCCCTCGATGTGCTTGGCCTTCCTTGCTCTACCACTATGTCTAGATGTCTCCCCAGGATGCACATCAGAGGTGGAGGCAGCCAGCTGCTTACCTCGTCCCCTGGCGTTCGATGCCACTGGTGGGCGTCCTCTGGGGGCTCTGAGGCCGGAGGGCACCGGTGCACTTGACAGCACATGCACAGCAGTGCCGCCCTGTCCTGTGTGCTGACTATGAGCAGCGGCCTCATCAGAGGGTGGAACTCGGGGGAGCTGATAGCCACCATCCCCACTTCATGGGACAGGTCCGCTTGGCATCATCACCCCCTCCACCCTGGTTCAAGCCCCGGCTGCCACTGCTTCATCTGGCTCTGCCAGCTCTCATGACTCCCCAATGTCTGCACCATTGTGTCGACATCCTTGGCGATGTTCCTCAGTGATTGGGACATGCTCTGCAGCACCTCGGCAATGCCCTCCTGCGACTGGGACAAGCTCCGCAGCGCCTTGGCCATTCTCATCTGAGAGCAGTCATGTCCCGCAGAACCTGATCAAGGTCAGTCTGCTACTGGTTGACATCCCCTAGTGAGGCAGACATTCTGTCAAGACCCTCAGCCATGGCCGCCACCGACTGCTCAACACCTTGGACGCCTTCACTAATGGTGCCGACATTGTGCACCAAGCTCTCCACTGCGGTCGCCACCCTGGCAGTATTGACCTCGGTGTCACGCATTGCCGGCAACAGCTCCTGCGCCCATAGCCTCTGGGACACCTCCAAGTGGCTATGGATCTGCTGGAGTGACGTTGACATCTCCCTTTGAATATTCCGGCTGCTCCCTAATGTCTCCATCTGCTCCGGGTAACCCTGTCCCAGAGGCTCAGCATCGGGTTGGGACCAAGCTGGGTCCTGGGATCCAGCAGACCTCCAACTGCTGTCTTGCCTGGGGTTTCCTGCCTCCACCTGATGTACATCAGCAACAGTGTGGTGCTCACCAGATTGTGTCCCAGAAACCTGTCCACTGACATTTCCCACCGAGGTGTGTGTATCTGTGCTAGAGGATGGGGGTGACAGCTGTGCCGCGACTATTCAGGTGGTATCCTCGGAGCTCTCCAGTGAGGTGGTTTCCTGGGAGACTGGAGAGGGCGCCGCCTGGGATGGGCTGGCGCCGTCGGCTGGAGGACTTGTCGGAGAATGGACACGTGGTCAGTGGGCGTGATGGGTCGGTCAGTCGGTAAGGCAATAAGAACTCACATTTGATAGGTTCCACGGGTGAAGCCCGGTGGTTCCTCACCTCTGTGGGGTCTGTCAGCCTCCCCGTGGGTGACCACTCTGTCCTCGGCCACACCAGTCACCTCCAGGGCATGCTCCTCGAGGGAGGTGAGGAGTCTTGGGTCTGGCACATCACCACCAGTCTGGACCCTCTACCCGCGATTATAAGAACATAAGAACTAGGAACAGGAGTAGGCCATCTGGCCCCTTGAGCCTGCTCCGCCATTCAATGAGATCATGGCTGATCTTTGTGGACTCAGCTCCACTCTCCGGCCCGTACACCATATCCACAAATCCCTTTATTCTTTAGAAAGGTATCTATCTTTTTCTTAAAAACGTTTAAAGAAGGAGCCTCAACTGCTTCACTGGGCAAGGAATTCCAGAGATTCACAACCCTTTGGGTGAAGAAGTTCCTCCTAAACTCGGTCCTAAATCTACTTCCCCTTATTTTGAGGCTATGCCCCCTAGTTCTGCTTTCCCCAACCAGTGGAAACAACCTGCCCGCATCTATCCTATCTATTCCCTTCATAATTTTATATGTTTCAATAAGATCCCCCCGCATCCTTCTAAACTCCAATAAGTACAGTCCCAGTCTACTCAACCTCTCGTCATAATCTAACCCCCTCAACTCTGGGATCAACCTAGTGAATCTCCTCTGCACTCCCTCCAGTGCCAATATGTCCTTTCTCAGGTAAGGAGACCAAAACTGAACACAATACTCCAGAGGTGGCCTCACCAACACCTTATACAATTGCAGCATAACCTCCCTAATCTTGAACTCCATCCCTCTAGCAATGAAAGACAAAACTCGATTAGCCTTCTTAATCACCTGTTGCACCTGCACACCAACTTTTTGCGACTCGTGCACCAGCACACCCAGGTCCCTCTGCACAGCTGCAAGTTTTAACATCTTACCGTTTAAATAATAATCCATTCTGCTGTTATTCCTCCCAAAATGGATAGAATCACACTTGGCAACATTGAATTCCATCTGCCAGACCCTAGTCCATTCACCTAACCTATCCAAATCCTTCTGCAGACTTCCGGTATCCTCTGCACTTTTTGCTTTACCACTCATCTTAGTGTCGTCTGCAAACTTTGACACATTGCACTTAGTCCCCAACTCCAAATCATCTATGTAAATTGTGAACAACTGAAGGCCCAACACTGACCCTTGAGGGACCCCACTAGTTACAGGTTGCCAACCAGAGAAACACCCATTTATTCCCACTCTCTGCTTTCTGTTAGTTAACCAATCCTCTACCCATGCTACCACTTTACCCTCAATGCCATGCATCTTTAGTTTATGCAGCAACCTTTTGTGTGGCACTTTGTCAAAAGCTTTCTGGAAATCCAGACATACCACATCCATTGGCTCCGCATTATCTACTGCACTGGTAACGTCCTCAAAAAATTCTACCAAATTAGTCAGACACGACCTACCCTTTATGAACCCATGCTGTGTCTGCCCAATGGGACAATTTCCCTCCAGGTGCCCCGCTATTTCCTCCTTAATGATAGATTCTAGCATTTTCCCTACAACCGAAGTTAAGCTTACCGGCCTATAATTACCCTCTTTCTGCCGACCTCCTTTTTTAAACAGTGGTGTCACGTTTGCTACTTTCCAATCCTCTGGGACCACCCCAGAGTCTAATGAATTTTGATAAATTATCACTAGTGCGTTTACAATTTCCCTAGCCATCTCTTTTAACACTCTAGGATGCATCCCATCAGGGACAGCAGACTTGTCTACCTTTAGCCCCATTAGCTTGCCCAATACTGCCTCCTTAGTGATTACAATCATCTCAAGGTCCTCACTTATCATATCTTTATTTCCATCAGTCACTGGCATGTTATTTGTGTCTTCCACTGTGAAGACTGACCCAAAAAACCTGTTCAGCTCCTCAGCCATTTCCCCGTCTCCTATTATTAAATCTCCCTTCTCATCTTCCAAAGGACCAATATTTACCTTAGCCACTCTTTTTTGTCTTATATATTTGTAGAAGCTTTCACTATCTGCTTTTATGTTCTGAGCAAGTTTACTTTCATAGTCTACCTTACTCTTCTTTATAGCTTTTTTAGTAGATTTCTGTTGTCCCCTAAAGACTTCCCAGTCCTCTAGTCTCCCACTAATTTTTGCCACTTTGTATGTTTTTTCCTTCAATTTTCTCCCCCTCACCTCCTGAGATATCCACAGTCGATTTTTCCCCTTTCTACCGTCTTTCTTTTTTGTCGGTATGAACTTTTCCTGAACACTGTGAAAGATCGCTCAGAAGGTTCTCCACTGTTCCTCAACTGCTTCACCATGAAGTCTTTGCTCCCAGTCTACCTTAGCTAGTTCTTCTCTCATCCCATTGTAATCGCCTTTGTTTAAGCACAAAACACTAGTGTTTGATTTTATCTTGTCATCCTCCAACTGTATTTTAAATTCCACCATATTGTGGTCGCTCCTTCCAAGAGGATCCCGAACTATGAGATCATTAATCAATCCTGCCTCATTACACAGTACCAGATCTAGGACCGCTTGTTCCCTTGTAGGTTCCATTACATACTGTTCCAGGAAATTATCCCGGACACATTCTATAAACTCCTCCTCAAGGCTGCCTTTACCAACCTGGTTAAACCAATCGACATGCAGATTAAAATCTCCCATGATAACCGCTGTACCATTTCTACATGCATCCGTTATTTCTTTGCTTATTGCCTGCCCTACCACCCTGTTACTATTTGGTGGCCTATAGACTACTCCTATCAGTGACCTTTTCGCCTTACTATTCCTGATTTCCACCCAAATTGATTCAACCTTGTCCTCCATAGCACCAATATCATCCCTTACTATTGCCCGGATGCCATCCTTAAACAACAAAGCTACACCACCGCCCTTACCGTCCATTCTATCCTGTCGTATAGTCTGATACCCTTGGAATTTAACTCCCAGTCGTGACCATCTTTTAACCATGTTTCAGTAATGGCCACTAAATCATAGTCATTCACGATGATTTGCGCCATCAACTCATTCACCTTATTCCGTATACTACGAGCATTCAGGTAAAGTACACTTATGCTGTTTTTTATGTCTTTGTTATGAATCCTAAAACCTTGATCAGTAACTTTTCGCAAATAATTTTTCCTCTTACCCTTTCTCCTAATTTTCCTTGTCTTTGAACCCATATCTCTACATAATAACCTGTCACGTAACCTGCTGCCTTGCTCTCCATTAACCATTATACTGTCCATAGCTTTACCCTTCCCTTCCCCCCACATTGCTAGTTTAAAGTCCTTGTGACCAACCTATTTATCCTATTCGCTAGAACACTGGTCCCAGAATGGTTCAGGTGAAGACCGTCCCAACGGTACAGGTCCCTCCTGCCCCAGTACTGATGCCAATGCCCCATGAAATGGAATCCCTCTTTCCCGCACCACTCCTTTAGCCACGTGTTAACTTCCCTAATTTTCTCAACCCTATGCCAATTGGCACGTGGCTCGGGTAGTAATCCAGAGATTATAACCCTGGAGGACCTGTTCTTTAATTTAGTCCCTAGTGTTTGATAATCCCCAAACAGGTCCTCTTTCCTAGTCATACCTATGTTGTTAGTCCCAACGTGGACCACAACAACTGGAACCTCCCCCTCCCTCTCCAAAATCCTTTCAAGCCGATCAGAGATGTCCCTCACCCTGGCACCGGGCAGGCAACATACCATGCAGGACTCACGATCTGGCTTACAAAGGATGCCATCAATCCCCCTAATTATAGAATCCCCTACAACTACCACTTGTCTTTTTGCTCCCCCCTCTTGAATGGCTTCCTGTACCACGGTGCAGTGGTCAGTCAACGCATCCTCCCTACAGCCCTCTTCCTCATCCACACAGGGAGCAAGTACCTCATACCTGTTGGACAAGGTCAAGGGCTGAGGCTCCTAAACTCAGGATCCCCCTACCTGCCTCCCTTGCAGTCACACCACTCTGTCCCTGACCACTGACCGAATTAACAGTACTTATTCTACCGGGTGTGACTGCCTCCTGAAACAAAGCGTCCAGGTAATTTTCCCCCTCCCTGATGTGCCGCAGTGTGTGCAGCTCGGTCTCCAGCTCATCAATTCTGAGCCGAAGTTCCTCGAGCAGCCAACACTTGCTGCAGATGTGGTCACTGACGGTCTCAATGGGATCCACCAGTTCCATCATCATACAGCAACAGCACATCACCTGTCCAGCCATATTCAACGAGTTAATTAATTTAAATAATTTTTAAAAACATTTTTTTTTATAGAACCTCAAGGATAAACCCGAACACCAACAAAAACACAGCCCTCTCTCGCCACTCACCCGAACTCAGTCACTCACCTAAACTCAGATGCACTCTGTTCCAGCCAGCACTCAGTCACTCACCTAAACTCAGATGCACTCTGTTCCAATCAGCACTCAGTCACTCACCTAAACTCAGATGCACTCTGTTCCAATCAGCACTCAGTCACTCACCTAAACTCAGATGCACTCTGTTCCAATCAGCACTGTCACTCACCTAAACTCAGATGCACTCTGTTCCAATCAGCACTCTGTGACTAAAGGCACTCCTGCCACACCTTTGTACCCTGCCTGATTTCCAATGAGCCAATAGGCCTGCTCCAGGAAGTGAAGTCTCCAACTGCCACTCGACCTGCAAACAAGCTCTTTTAAATATGCACTCACCTCTCCCAGCAACCCTGCAGCCTGTGGCCTGCTCCAGGAACTGAAGTCTCTTTTAAATATGCACTCACCTCTCCCAGCAACCCTGCAGCCTGTGGCCTGCTCCAGGAACTGAAGTCTCTTTTAAATATGCACTCACCTCTCCCAGCAACCCTGCAACCTGTGGCCTGCTCCAGGAACTGCAGTCTCTTTTAAATATGCACTCACCTCTCCCAGCAACCCTGCAGCCTGGGGCCTGCTCCAGGAACTGAAGTCTCTTTTCAATATGCACTCACCTCTCCCAGCAACCCTGCAGCCTGTGGCCTGCTCCAGGAACTGAAGTCTCTTTTAAATATGCACTCACCTCTCCCAGCAACCCTGCAGCCTGTGGCCTGCTCCAGGAACTGAAATCTCTTTTCAATATGCAGTCACCTCTCCCAGCAACCCTGCAGCCTGTGGCCTGCTCCAGGAACTGAAGTCTCTTTTCAATATGCACTCACCTCTCCCAGCAACCCTGCAGCCTGTGGCCTGCTCCAGGAACTGAAGTCTCTTTTAAATATGCACTCACCTCTCCCAGCAACCCTGCAGCCTGTGGCCTGCTCCAGGAACTGAAATCTCTTTTCAATATGCAGTCACCTCTCCCAGCAACCCTGCAGCCTGTGGCCTGCTCCAGGAACTGAAGTCTCTTTTAAATATGCACTCACCTCTCCCAGCAACCCTGCAGCCTGTGGCCTGCTCCAGGAACTGATGTTGTAGCGAGTTATGTCAGAGTTTTTCCTGAGGAGACAAAGAGAGGGCATCGTTAGCCACACGCGTGGTTCACAGAGGTGGGATAGGGGGTATGAAAGGAGGGTTGGGGGGGTTGATGGTGGGGAGGGGGTGGAGGGAGGGTTGCAGGTCGCATGGAGAGTAGGGGGGGTGGATGCTCCCGTGGGGCGGACAGGTCTTGGAGGGGCAGGGGTGGGGGTGGGGGGTGAATTGGTGTCTACCTTCTTCCTGCACTGGAGGCCAGTCGCCGGCGCACACAGCTGCCACCACCTCAGCCCAGACAGCATCGGCTGCCCTATAGCTAACCCTCCAGGACCTCCTGAGGAACAGGACATCCCTCCTGACTCCTTGGCGTCTAAGACGTCCCTAGGTCATCGTCCCCGAATCTCGGTGCTAGTCTTCTTGGCGCCATTGTTGTGAGCTGGCTGGGGATGGCTGAGCAAGTGATGCTCAAACGTTTTAGCATGAAACTCGCGGCAATTCCTGATCGCTGCAACACTTTGAAATCTTTCCGGAGAATCGTACCCAATGGATTGGCTAAACAATTGTTTATCTGACGGTGGTGATATCAGGCCAATCACAAGACCTTCGGACTGAAGATGGTGACAGATGCTTCAGCTGTGTCTTTTGCACCCATGTACTGGGCTCTGAATCATAGAATCATCAAATTTACAGTGCAGAAGGAGGCCATTCGGCCCAGCTTGTCTGCACCAGCTCTTCGAAAGAGCATCCTCCTTAAGCCCACCCCATCTCCGTAACTCAGTAACCCCACCTAACCTTTTGGACACTAAGGGGCAATTTAGCATGGCCAATCCACCTAACCTGCACATCTTTGGACTGTGGGAGGAAACCAGAGCACCCGGAGGAAACCCACACAGACACGGGGGAAAAGTGCAAACTCCACACAGACAGTCACTCGAGGCCGGAATTGAACCTGGGACCCTGGAGCTGTGAGGCAACAGTGCTAACCACTCTGCCACCATGCCGCCCCTGCTATGAGTAAGGATGGGGAAATTCGAGAAGCCTCCTCCAACTATTTGTTCACCCTTTTCACAGCATCCAATATCATCATTTGCATACTCCACTTTGCTACATCCGCACAACAAGCCGAAATTACAAACATCTGCATTCTCCTTCTCAGAACAGTCTCTGACTATTATTTGCACCTCTTCACAAACCTCTGAAAAAATGTACCATCAAGCTGGGATATCTGTCATCTATCTGCGATTTTTGAATCTTTCAATGTGCTCCTAACTCTTCTCTTTCCTGCCAGTCCTTCAATGGCTATAACTCTCCCAGATGTCACCTCAGAGGATATTAAAGAAATCGTTCCGAGGAGACACCACGGTATATCCTCTACCACTCCCAATCTGCACAAGGTGAAACATCAGACACTATTAAGTAGCAGCACATACTAGTCACAGGGAAATCTCAGGAGACAGCTTGCCAAAGGGTGAGGGCCTGTCACATCTCAGCTGAAGAGGAGAGAAATATGAATAGAATGAGAATAGAACTACTGGCCTCACGTATCAGAGGTTGGAAGGCCGGCCAAAGACTTTCAGCACCATGGCTGAAAGTGTAGAGATTGCTCCCAGCCAAACCTATGTTGGAGAGGCAGCTTCCTCATCGGTTGCTTCTTTCATTGTTTCGGTCGTGCTGCTGCTATTTCTGCCTTCAATAGCAGTACAGCTTTAATGTGACCATATTAAAAAGCTGCTTATGCCAGACAGCATGCTCCTTTGCTTCCGGTGTTGTGTGTCATGAGAGCTGCAAATTTATACGAAGGAGCTGATTTTCCAATAAACTGGAAAGTAAGCTCAGTGCAATGCAGAGGCACAGAGTTCCTGAAGGGTGGCGCTTCTGCTGTCACAGTGCTGGAGCCATGTTGTTGCATTATTTCATTTTTAAATGTCTTAACCCTTCAATATCTGGTTGCACCATTTAATTATTCAAATGAAACAAGTCACAGATTTAAATCACAAGTGTCTATAACTGAAACTCAACTGCTTTCACTGAGAGGAAGGTTTACTCACACTGTTGTTATAAGCATGTAAGAGATCGGAGCAGAATACAGCATTGGGCCCTTCATGCCTGTTGTGCCATTCAGTACAATCATTGCTGATCTTTAACCTCATGAACATGAGCGAGGAAAGATATCCTCCCCGCACCCTACTGCAAATAAACAATTTACCAGTTGATCATGGAGCATCAGTGATATTTACATTTGCTTCACCCAATCAAACAGTCATGGATCCCTAACTTTAACGTGTCTGTGTTACTATCCTGCTGAGGAAGAATGATTTAGTAGAAGGTAGGAAGTGCCTGGTGGAGCAATAAGGAAGAAAATGCAAAACATGAAATATTCTAAGTGCGAAACAAGTCCAGGCTCAAGAAAGAGAACAGCAGAGCAAAGCGGTGAGATTGGTTTCAGTGGAGGAAAGGCTCAGGAATGTACCAGAACAGAACAGAGATGGAGGAAAAGCAGATTTTCAGGAATATATTACAGTGGAAAATGTGTTGGATATTCAATTGTGTTGACTGATAGTGAAATCTGCACAGAGCTACTATCCAAGGCTGAAAGCCATGAAGACATTGTCGGAATGGACACTTGTTGCTTACAAGGCGCATTCGAATCGAAGCAGATGAATTTGATGAAGAGTCATCCAGACTTGAAACATTAGCTCTCTTCTCTCTCCACAGGAGCTGTCAGACCAGCTGAGATTTTCCAGCATTTTCTGTTTTTGTGCATTATAATGGTGTGGTAGTTAATTGTTTTATATTGGTCCTGGTGTTAATGCGGTTTGAAGCTCAATAGGTTGATGACTTAATTGAATTTTAATCATCAAGCTGTCTCTGTCTTATACAGATGGAAACAAATATGAAAATACAAACAAAAATGGAATTGCATTGTAAAAGCGAATTAATTCAATATTCCATAGATTTGTGGAGATTAGGCTTACTTTGAATAATGAAAGCATAGATACTTTTCAAGAATGTTATCATACTCTATTACAGTAATATACATTAATGTCAAAAGCAATTCAAATTTTAGTTGCTTTTATGACATGATAAGGTTTTTGTGTGAGGTGTCCTGAAGCAAGAATTAATTCTACAAATTAAAACAAGTTTTTAAACATCTGCTTCGGCACTATTTGACAAGATCCCACATGGGAGGCTGATGAAGAAGGTAAGAACCCTTGGGATTCAGGGCAATTTGGCAAACTGCATCCAAAACTGGCTTATTGGTAGCAGGCAGAGGGTGATGGTTGAAGGTTGTTTTTATGACTGGAATCCTGTGTCCAGTGGTATTCCACAGAGATCGGTGCTGGGTCCCTTGCTGTTTGTAGGATACATTATTGATCTGTATGTGAATGTAGGAGGTATTAAGTAAGTCGACAGATGTCACAAAAATTGGTGGTGTGGTAAATAGTGAGGAGCAAGGCCTTAGATTACAGAACGATATAGACGGGCTGGTTAGATGGGCAGAAGAGCAGTAAATGGAATTTAACCCTGAAAAGTCTGAGGTAATCCATTTTGGGAGGATTAACAAGGCAAGGGAATATGCAATGAATGGTTGGACCCAAGGAAGTACAAGGATCAAAGCCACCTTGATGTGCATGTCCACAGATCTCTGGAAACGGCAGGACAGGAAGATAAGGTGGTTAAGAAGGCTTATGGGATTCTTGCCTTTATTAACTGAGTAAGAAGTCTTACAACACCAGGTTAAAGTCCAACAGGTTTGTTTCAAATCACTAGCTTTCAGAGCGCTGCTCCTTCCTCAGGTGAATGAAGAGGTACGTTCCAGAAACATATATATAGACAAAGTCAAAGATGCAAGACAATGCTTCGAATGCGAGCATTTGCAGATAATTAAGTCTTTAGAGATCGAGAGGCAGGGGCAACCCCAGGTGAAAGAGGTGTGAATTGTCTCAAGACAGGACAGTTGGTCGGATTTCGCAAGCCCAGACCAGATGGTCGGGGATGAATGTAATGCGACATGAATCCAAGGTCCCGGTTGAGGCCCTACCCAAGTGTGCAGAACGTGGCTATAAGTTTCTGCTCGACGATTTTGCGTTGTCACACGTCCTGTAGGCCGCCTTGGAGAACGCTTACCCGGAAATCAGAGGTTAAATGCCCTTGACTGCTGAAGTGTTCCCCGACTGAAAGGGAACATTCCTGCCTGGCGATTGTCGCGCAAAGGCCATTCATCCGTTGTCGCAGCGTCTGCATGGTCTCACCAATGTACCATGCTTCGGGACATCTTTTCCTGCAGCGTATGAGGTCGACAACGTTGGCCGAGTCGCACGAGTATGTACCACGTGCCTGGTGGGTGGTGTTCTCACGTGTAATGGCAGTACCCATGTCGATGATCTGGCATGCCTTGCAGAGATTGCCATGGCAGGGTTATGTGGTGTCGTGATCGCTGTTCTGAAGGCTGGGTAGTTTGCTGCAAACAATGGTTTGTTTGAGGTTGCGCGGTTGTTTGAAGGCAAGTAGTAGGGGTGTGGGGATGATCTTGGTAAGATGTTCATCTTCATCAATGACGTGTTGAAGGCTGCGAAGAAGATGTCGTAGTTTCTCCACTCCGGGGAAGTACTGGACGACAAAGGGTCCTCTGTCGGTTGTGTCCTGTGTTTGTCTTCTGAGGAGGTTGGTGCGGTTTTTTGCTGTGGCGCGTTGGAACTGTCGATCGATAAGTCGAGCGCCATATCCCATTCATACGGGGGCATCTTTCAGCATCTGTAGATGTCTGTTATGTTCCTCCTCGTCTGAGCAGATCCTGTGTATAGGGAGGGCTTGTCCATAGGGGATGGCTTCTTTAATGTATTTAGGGTGGAAGCTGGAGAAGTGGGGCATCGTGAGGTTATCCGTGGGCTTGCGGCAAAGCGAAGTGCTGAGGTGACCGTTCTTGATAGATATAAGTGTGTCCAAGAATGCAACCGATTTTGGAGAGTAGTCCATGGTGAGTCTGATGGTTGGATGGAACTTATTAATGTCATCGTGTAGTCGTTTCAGTGATTCTTCGCCGTGGGTCCAAAGGAAAAAAATGTCATCGATGTATCTGGTGTATAACGTCAGTTGAAGGTCCTGTGCCGTGCGGAGGTCTTGTTCAAACTTGTGCATGAAGATGTTGGCGTATTGAGGTGCGAATTTGGTCCCCATGCCTGTAACGTGCGTCTGGATGAAGAACTTGTTGTCAAAGGTGAAGACGTTGTGATCCAGAATGAAGCCGATGTGTTGCAGAATTGCATTTGGAGATTGGCAGTTGTCGGTGTTGAGTACTGAGGCTGTTGCAGCAATGCCATCATCATAGGGGATGCTGGTGTAGAGTGCCGAGACGTCCATTGTGACGAGGAATGTACCTGGTTCAACTGGTCCATGGGTGCTGAGTTTCTGTAGGAAGTCCGTTGTGTCGTGACAGAAGCTGGGCAAAGAATGTTGAACATCAATACAAGATTTGTTGAAGATTGTTATTATATAATACAACAAACTGCAGAAGCCAACCTAATCGTTCCTAAAACAGGGGTATCTAAATGTGACTTTCTTTCTCGTAATCGAGTGCTTCTTGTAACCTGAAGACCTGTATCATGGGAATGTTTGACTTCACCAATGCTACAAAAAGCTCACAGAACTAATACATCCCTCTTCACTTGGCAACTTGTATCCTTGGAGGAAGCCACAAATGGCTGAACCATCTAGTGTTTTTTCCTATGTGCCACTGTTGTGGTTCACTGGGAGGGAAGGCTAGATGCCTGTTTTGTTATCCTGAAAATGTCAGCCTCAGCAATGTCTATTCCAACCATCAGATACTTCTGCCCGCTGATCAGCAGGAAAGGTGAATAAATGACATCTATCTGATTTTGAACGGTCTTGACAAAAGTAGCCTGAACAGGTGGTCAACATCTCGTTGGGGAGCAGTTTGGGAACAGTGACCATAATTCAGTAAGCTTTAGGGTGCTGATGGATGAAGATAAGTGTTGTCCTCAGCTGAAGGTGCTAAATTGGGGGAAGGCTAATTATAACAATATTTGGCAGGAGCTGAAGAATGTAGATTGAGGGCAGATGTTTGAGGGGAAATCAACATCTGGCATGTGGGAGGCTTTCAAGTGTAAGTTGATAGGAATTGAGGACCGGCATGTTCCTGTAAGGATGAAGGATAAGTATGGCAAGTTTCGGGAATCTTGGCTAACGAGACATATTATGAGCCTAGTCAAAACGAAAAAGGAAGCATTTGTCAAGGCTAGGAGGCTGGGAACACACAAAGCAAATGTGGAATACGAGGAGAGTAGAAAGAAACTTAGGCAAGGAGTCAGGAATGGGTAAAAGAGGACATAGAATCATTGAATTTACAGTGCAGAAGGAGGCCATTCGACACATCGATTTTGCACCTGCCCGACCAAGCCCACATCTCCACCCTATCCCAGTAACCCCACCAACCTTTTTGGACACTAAGGGCAATTTAGCATGGCCAATCCACTTAACCTGCACATCTTTGGACTGTGGGAGGAAACCGGAGGAAACCCACACAGACACGGGGAGACGTGCAGATTCCGCACAGACACTGACCAAGCCGGAAATCGAATCTGGGACCCTGTAGCTGTGAAGCAACTTTGCTAACCACTTTGCTACCATGCTGCCCTTAAGGTCACAAAAAGTAATTGACCAGCAGGATTAAGGAAAATCCCAAGGCATTTTATACATATATAAAGAGCAAGGGGGCAGCCAGGGAGAGGGTTGGCCCGTCAAGGACAGGGGAGGGAATCTATGCGTGGAGCCAGAAGAAATGGACGCGATATTAAATAAGTTCTTTGCGTCAGTATTCACCATAGAGAAGGACCTGGTGGATGATAAGTCTGGGGAAGGGTGTGTAGATAGTTTGGATCAAAAAGGAGGAGGTATTGGGGGTCTTGAAAAACATGAAGGTCGACAAGTCCCCAGGGCCTGATGGGATATACTCGAGAATACTGAGAGAGGCAAGGGAGGAAATTGCTGGTGTCTTGAGAGAAATCTTTGTATCCTCACTGTCTACAGGGGAGGTCCCAGAGGATTGGAGAATAGCCAATGCTTGCCTTCATCAACCGGGGCATTTAGTTTAAAAATTGACAAGTCATGTTGCAGCTTTATCGAACCTTAGTTAGGCCGCACTTGAAATATAGTGTTCAATTCTGGTCATCACATTACCAGAAGGATGTGGAGGCTTTGGAGAGAGTACAGAAAAGATTTACCAGGCTGTTGCCTGTATGGAGGGTATTAGCTATGAGGAGAGGTTGGAGAAACGTAGTTTGTTCTCACTGGAATGATGGAGGTTGAGGGGTGAGCTGATAGAAGCCTACAAGATTAGGAAGGCATGGACAGAGTGGATAGGACAGTACGTTAGCACAGTAGTTATCACTGCTGCCTTACAGCTCCAGGGTTCCATGTTCAATTCCGCCTCGGGTGACTGTCTGTGTGGAGTTTGTACTTTCTCCTCATGTCTGTGTGGGTTTCCCCCGCGTGCTCCGGTTTCCTCCCATACTCCAAAGATGCGCAGGTTAGGTGGATTGGCTATGCTAAATTGCCCTTCATGTCCAAAAGGTTAGGTAGGGTTACTGGGTTATGGGGATAGGGTGGAAGCCATGGCTTAATTAAGATGCTCTTTCCAAGGGCTGGTGCAGACTCGATGACTGAATAGCCTCCTTCTGCACTGTAAATTCTGTAAATGATACTCAGAAGCTTTTTCCCAGGATGGAAGAGTCAATAACTAGGGGGCATAGGTTTAAGGTGCGAAGGGCAAGGTTCAAAGGAGATGTACGAGGCAGGTTTTTTTACACAGAGGGTGGTGGGAGCCTGGAACTCGCTGCCAGGGGAGGTAGTTGAAGCAGATATGATAGTGACTTCCAAAGGATGTCTTGACAAATACATGAATAGGATGGGAATAGAGGGATACGGTCCCCGGAAGGTTGGGAGGGTTTTAATTCAGATGGGCCGCATGGTCGTTGCAGGCTTGGAGGGCTAAAGAGCCTGTACCTCTGCTGTAATTTTCTTTGTTTTTTGTTCTATGACCTCCAGGTCTGGAAGCTGGTCCTCTCTCCATCTACCATTAGAGCTGCAGTCTATACATCCATGCAGTAGGAGGCAATAATTAACCCCTGGCTGCTCCTTAGGTCGGGCTCTGTCACAGATTCCAGCAAAGTTGACACAAATTAGAATGATGCTATTCAATGAAGATGAAGCTTCCCTGCTGTTGTCACAAATAAGACTCACGTTCACCAAATCACACTTGTCAGTTGTCTTGACCCTTTGGCGACTGCTCTTAGAACCTTTACACAGCTGTGATGATCTCAAAGTATCCTTTTCAGTTGCATATCTATAAGTTCTGTGTCCCAGAATTCTCAAGTCATGGGCAGCTTTCCCTTTGACTTCTGGAAAAGTTACTGGTTTATAGGAAGGTTGTAATAGTTCATTGGTAGGATTCTTAGCACATCCATTCTCATTATCATGTACCTTAATTACAAGCCCACTGACAAATGTGAGTACTTCACAAATTTACATTTAATCCCAAGTACAGATGTAACTTTCTTTAAATAGGTGTGCACAAAGTTCCACAATTGTAGGAGGTGTTATCTTTCAAATTAGATGTTGAACTCAGTCTTTTTAGCCTACCCATATAAATAAGAAAGATCTTAAGGTACATGCCGGAAAAAAAGCAGAGTTCTGTGATCCTGTCAACATTCTTCTTTCAATCAATGTCAGCAAAATAGAATAACTAGCCATTCTTAAATTCCATAGATTCCCTACAGTACAGAAGGAGGCCATTCGGCCTATCGCGTCTGCACCAACCGTCCGAAAGAGCACCCAGACCCACACCCCCGCCCTATCCCAGTAACCCTGTGCATTGATCATTCCCTAACTACCGAACCTGCACATCTTTGGACTGTGGGAGGAAACTGGAGCACCCAGAGGAAACCCACACAGACACGGGGAGAACATGCAAACTCTACACAGTCACCCAAGGCCGGAATCGAACCCAGGTCCCTGGTGTTGTGAGGCAGCAGTGCTAATCACTGTGTCACTGTGTTAATAATAACAATGCATCTTATTGTTGTATGCAAATTTTCTGCCATGTTCACACGCCCAATATAATTCATTAGGGAATGAAACACTCTGGGACACCCTAAGGAATGATGGGAATGATATAAATGCAAATTCTTTCTTAATAAACCACAGACCTTTTTCAGGTGGTAGCTTCTTCCAAACGTGAGGCTCTGCCATTTGTTCTGCTTCCGTGCATTCCATGAATTCATGCACACAGGGCCTTAGCGCAGAAATATTGTGCTTGATGCCTTCAGCAGATCACGATTAAAAGCAAAAATTGTTGACTTTTTATAAATGGCTGGGCAGGAAAAATGTGTATGATGTGTGAGGAAATAAGCGTAAAAGACATTGCAAAATATCTGCAGGCCACAAAAAGGCTCACAGATCTGCAGTAAATTTGTTGACAAATCCCATAGAATATAGAACATACAATGCAGAAGGAGGCCATTCGGCCCATCGAGTCTGCACCAACCCACTTAACCCTTCACTTCCACCCTATCCCCATAACCCACTAACCCGTCCTAAACTTTTTGGACAATAAGGGCAATTTAGCATGGCCTATCCACCTAACCTTGCATGTCTTTGGACCGTGGGAGGAAACCGGAGCACCAGGAGGAAACGCACGCAGACACGGGGAGAACATGCAGACTCTGCATAGACAGTGACCCAGCGGGGAATCGAACCTGGGACCCTGGCACTGTGAAGCCACAGTGCTAGCCATGTATGCTGCCGTGCTGCCGATCACATAGTTAATGTGATCTTTTCAAACTTGGCTTACCTTCTGATCTATAAAACAGCATGATTGAAGAGTATTATAGCTTGTTTTAAATATTTTCCAGGTCCATAGCCGAAATCTGCTCTCTCTGGATTTTGATCGTGTGACCAGAACAGAAAAAATATATGATGATCATCGGAAGTTCACCCTTCGAATCCTGTATGATCAGGTTGGCCGACCTACTCTGTGGTCCCCAAGCAGCAGACTAAATGGGGTGAATGTGACATATTCTTCAACTGGTCAGGTAGCAGGTGTCCAGAGAGGAACCATGTCAGAAAGAATTGACTATGACCAGGCCGGCAGGATTGTATCCAGAACCTTTGCAGACGGCAAGTCATGGAGCTACACTTACCTTGAAAAGGTACTGTCACACGTGCCCCTCTCAAAGTTCATTTTCTTTACACATGCAGGTTTTGAGAAAAGTGAGCTAGTTGCTGTCTTGTTCATAGGAGATGAACAAATTTGTTATAAAGTTCACCAACTAGAAAATTGTATAATATGGCATTTTGAATATGGAGAGTTATGCTCAACATCGTTGTTGTCATCATTGTCATCATTGATTCCACCGAACGAGGGTTTCATCTGCCAGCTTTTGTGATTTGTGTGTCCTATGATAAATCCTGGAGCCAGTCTTTGAGCAGAGAGGCCAGAAGTTGCCCTGAGGAAAGGAGGTTGCGAGCCAGTGTTCTGCACTCCCTCCTGCTGCCTTTGCCACTTCTCCTCAGCAGAGTTGCGGTTTGATGGATGGGGCATTGCCACATATCACAGGTTGCGGCAAGTACCTCCCACGCACCGACATCAATGTCCCTTTTCAATGAGGCCATCAATGTCCTTAACCAGTTTCACTGTCCTCTTTAAAATCAAGTACCAGTTATAAAAAAGGGATCTGTTTATAAGCTGATTATTTGGCAGTGTCGAAACCAGTATAGCTGATTTCACATGACCATGTTTGCAATCAGTTCCCTGGCAGTATTAGCTTTACATTACATTCCCTTATTTTTTTGCCCAGGGTGCCTTATATTTACAGTATGAAATGGCAGGGAGAATGTGCCCCCTAAGGTGCTGTTGCTGCCACAAGCTAACTTGTGTTCCTCTGGTTCCTACAGTGTAATGGCATCAATTGTTGAGTTTTGACAAAGATCATCTGGACTCAAAACTCTCTTCTCCCCACACAAATGCTGCCAGACTTGCTGAGATTTTCCAGCATTTTTTCTTTTGGTACCTTATTATTCTTGTTTTGAATTGCATTTATTTCTTCAGTTTAGTCGCAGACTTTTGTTTCCTTTTTTATGTCGTACATTGTAAAGAAAATTATTCTGTGATCTGGTGATCCATTTATGATACATTTCAAATACTATACATTTCACCTGAAACAAAATAGTTTTCTCACACCTTTGTCAATGAAATTATTGCCTGTTATGCATGGATTTAGTTCCGATCTAGCTTGTGTACTCTATTAACAATGCTGACATGATTTATAAACATTTGATTAATTTTAAAGGACCTATACTCTAAACATCTGTTTAGGTTTAGCTACAGATTTAAGATGCCATGAAATTAAATAGATTGTTCTTCGTAATTAATTAACTTGTCCAGGAAGATTGATACAAGTTCATGCAAATAGATGAAATAGTTAACAGAATTCTTCAAATCGCGATGTACAATTAGTAACTATAAAATGTTATTTACCTGTTTCTCACAGTCCTCGGTGCTCCTTCTACATAGTCAAAGACAGTACATCTTTGAATTTGACAAAAATGATCGGCTATCTTCTGTGACAATGCCAAATGTGGCTCAGCAAAACCTGGAAACCATTCGTTCTGTGGGCTATTACAGGAACATCTACAAACCCCGTGAGGGCAATGCTTCTGTGATTCAAGATTACACTGAGGACAATCAGCTATTGCAGACTTCATACCTTGGAACTGGACGGCGTGTGCTTTACAAGTATGGCAAGCTTTCCAAGCTCTCTGAAATCCTTTATGATACTACTAGGATTGGCTATACCTATGACGAAACAGCTGGAATGCTGAAAACTGTCAACTTGCAGAATGAAGGCTTCACTTGCACTATACGATTCAGGCAAATCGGCCCTCTTATTGACAGACAGATCTTTCGATTCAGTGAGGAAGGAATGGTGAATGCCCGCTTTGATTATAACTATGACAACAGTTTCCGGGTTACTAGTATGCAAGCTGTGATCAATGAGACCCCTTTACCTATTGATCTGTATCGATATGATGATGTTTCTGGGAAAATTGAACAATTTGGAAAATTTGGTGTAATTTATTATGATATCAATCAGATTATCACAACTGCAGTCATGACTCACACTAAACATTTTGATGCTTATGGGCGAGTGAAAGAAGTCCAGTATGAAATTTTCAGATCACTCATGTATTGGATGGCAGTGCAATATGACAACATGGGTAGGGTGGTAAAGCGGGAACTGAAGGTTGGTCCCTATGCCAATACATCCAGGTATGCTTATGAATATGATGCAGATGGGCAATTGCAGACCGTAACCTTGAATGACAAACCTCTGTGGCGCTACAGCTATGATCTAAATGGAAATCTCCATTTGCTAAGCCCTGGCAATAGTGCTCGTCTGACTCCACTAAGGTACGACCTGAGAGATAGGATTACTCGTCTTGGAGAGATACAGTACAAAGTAGATGAGGATGGTTTCTTACGGCAAAGAGGAAATATTATCCTTGAGTACAATTCAGCGGGACTTCTTAGCAAAGCATACAGTAAAACCAATGGTTGGAAAGTACACTATCGATATGATGGAGTTGGAAGACGTGTTTCGAGCAGAACTAGCTATGGAATGTATTTACAATTCTTTTATGCAGATCTAAGTAACCCAGCGAGAGTCACACATATGTACAATCATACAAGTTCTGAAATAGCATCCCTTTATTATGATCTTCAGGGACACCTTTTTGCTATGGAAATTAGCAGTGGTGATGAGTTCTATGTTGCCTGCGATAATACAGGAACCCCATTAGCTGTATTCAGTGGAAACGGTTTAATGATTAAACAAATCACTTATACTGCGTATGGAGAGATTTATATGGACACAAATCCAGCCTTTCAACTCATTGTAGGCTATCATGGTGGCTTGTATGATCCTCTCACCAAACTAGTGCACTTTGGACGGCGAGATTATGATGTGCTTTCTGGAAGGTGGACAGCGCCAGATCATGATGTTTGGAATCACCTCAGTGACAGTCTTATACCTTTTAATTTGTACATGTTTAAAAATAACAATCCAGTCAGCAACATGCAGGATATCAAATGTTATATGACAGGTAAGAAAGATTCTTTATTTTCTTTATGTAAATTAATCCTTCAGTGATTATGTATTCTGAGTCATGTAGATAGCTACCACATTTAAAAAAATAAATTTAGAGTACCCAATTATTTTTTTCCAATTAAGGGGCAATTTAGCATGGCCAATCCACCTAATGTGCACATCTTTGGGTTGTGGGGGTGAAACCCACGCAGACACGGGGAAAATGTGTAAATTCCATACGGACAGTGACCCAGGGCCGGGATTCGAACCTGGGTTCTCAGCGCCGCAGTCCCAATGCCCTTTAATGAATTCATTGTAAAGCAAGCTGACAAGTGTTCTTTGATCAATAGTTGTCATGAAATGAAACTTCTGATTGAAAAGAGTTTGCTGCAGTCTTATTTACCAATAATAGTTTCTAAAATCTACAAAAAAACATATACTTTTGTGACAGAACTGTGAAGCAAATTTGCACCTGACCCATACATTAAGGGACCAAAATTAATTGTGTTGTGTCAGGGTAGATTCTAACAAGAAAGAAATGCTAGTATTAAAGGAACAGCAGAAAACGTGAAGTACAACAACATGTTGGCAGGAATTTTGCAGATGCAAACGGCGACATGTGCGCAAAATCCTACGAGAGCCAGAAAACAAGAATCGTGCCAGCGAGATCTTGTTTTCATATTCTCCCCAACCCTCGCTGGTGACATAATGAGGCTCGTGCACAAAAAGATCTGGAAACACATTTAAATAAATTGTAATGTCATTATTGGGATTCCCCGCCATATGTTCCCTCCACATTCGGACCTCCCTGTCACATCAGCGAGGTTTATAACAGGTTTCAGAAACAGGAACCAGAGGGAACCCACCAGGGGTGCTCAGGTAGGCATAGCTCCTGGGTGGGAGCGGTGTGGGACATGCCCGAGTAGTACCCTTGCATTGCCCACCTGGCACTGCCCCACCCCTCTGCCAATGTCCCCTGGCACTCTGGCACAGCCCCCGGAACTGCTTCCTCGGGTGAGCTCCAATAGGAGAGTTCTTCCTATCCATGGCGGAGATCGGGGTATTTCCCTTATCCATGAGGGGTGGTGGTTCCCTTTATGTGTATGTGTGTGTGTGTGTGTAGGGGGGTTCTCCATGTACTTTGGGGGTGGGTTGGGATTTTTTTGTTGTTTATTGGACATCAGGGCACCCTTGAGATTCCAGCAATGCTGGCTGAAGATTCTTCTTGAAGAGTTCCGCACAATGTGGTGAAAAAATTGAGCTGTGCAGCCTGCCAGCTGCTGCCAGTTTTCTCACCTCAGCCAGCATTCTGTACAAAAAAAGGGAAAATTCTGACCCCTGTGTTAAAAAGGATCCATTCAAATGTAATGCGAGTAACTAAAAAAAAAAAAAATTCTCCGCAACTGTCTATTTTCATGATCTTTAATAAGAATGGCATGATTGTCTAAAATCTACAATGATTGAACATGTCATAGTCATTGCTTCGAAATAGCTGGTAACTTTGATACCAACAACATAGCCAACATAGCCATTACAATACATACTGAACGTGATTCATCCTCAAGTACAAATTAAAGTAAATGTAGAAAACAATGAATTTCATTTGCTTTCAAAATTTGCGTATCATGCATGTATCATACTTATGAAACCAATTACATAATTATCAATGCAAAGTTTCCATTGAAAACAATAAGCTTTTACTGTCATCCTGGTCTTTACATAAACAATAATATTTTAATGGCAAAGTTTTAAATAATTTGTTCGCTAACACTACTAGTTGAATTTAATGGAAATTTATGTGCTACTGTGGTTATGTGCTATATTTTCCGCACCATTTATATGGCCCGATTTTGGGCTCCAGACCAGTTTTCGGCAAATGATTAGTGGTGTGAGTTAGAAATTCCTCCAGTGCTCCACAAATGAGGCCCGGAGTATTTTAATATACTCAATTAAATCTCACTGTCCGATTTCCCACCCTTTCCAAGAGCCAGTGCGAAGGGCAGGAATTTGTGTGGCCAACAATTTGAAATTATTGCTCTTGCATTGCTTCACAGTCACTTTTCCCTTCAACTTTATATCCCCTTATGCACCCTCTGCTCCTTTTACACCAATACATATCCACCACTCTCTCCACTGAATCATTGCTGGCTGCTCAGCCGTTCTTCTTCTGTGTCACAGAGCTCCATGCCCTTCCTACTTCGAAAAGCCTTCTCTTCAACAGTGCCTTTCATCCCCAGTCCTGAACTTTTTTCCATTTTTCCTTTCCCCCACCACATTCATTGTTTCTCCCTTAATTAGAAATGTTTCAAAAATTAAATCTGCAAAATACTGCCCACACCACATTGGGAATACCTGCATTAGACATCATTTAATTTGACACATACAAAATGACAGTCGTAACTTAACTGCTTTTCTATATTTTACACTTCTGATGAAAGTTATTAATGATCATCCAGCTCATTGTGGTAATTCTACAGTAAAGATTTACAGTTCCCTCGTGCCTGTATGTAAAACAACTGACAGATATTGAATACGGTTTCTCTCTTTTCTATGTCACAGATGTGAACAGTTGGTTGCTGACATTTGGATTCCAGCTGCACAATGTGATCCCAGGATATCCCAAACCAGAAACATCTTTAATGGAACCTTCCTATGAGCTTCACAACACTCAGATGAAAACTCAAGAGTGGGACAACAGCAAGGTAACATCACTGACAAGTGCTCTCCATTAGATGATTATGGAAAGATGAGAGAGTGGAAAAATAGCAGTATTTCATTACATTTATCTACTTCCAGGTTCCTATTAATACCTTAACCCTCAGACATTTGCAGTTACTTTGCCTAATTTAGCTGTAAGCTGTGGACAAAATGAAACTGCTCAACATCGTAAAAAGATCTCGGGCACAGTTCTCTGGAAGATTTTCGAAGTTCATTCGCGACAAGTTTTTCAGGGGGTTAGTTCCCCATCTCTGTCCAATGACACTCAGCCCCACACTTCGAATTTTTTTTCAGCACTCGGGAGCTGAACTCAGAGATCGGGCCGCCATTTTGAAAGGGTGCCCCGATCTCTAAGTGAGCTTGTAAATTCTCCACATCCCCCACCCATGGGAAATGTCACCCCCCACACACATGGGCACTACCCCACATCACCCAAATGAGGAATTTCCACTATGGAGTCTCTGAGAGCCCCCGTTTTCAGGCCTGCCAAGCCCCCTTACAGCACCACCCCTTCCGGGACCCCCATCCATCACCCCCAAAACATCCCAGAGGCCCCTACTTACCTGCTGTGCACACATCCACCCCTCAAACCCCATCCACCCTCCTTTCATGGGCATGGCCCCGCTTGGGTCTAGACCTTTGGCAGTGCCACCCAGGCACCCTTGCACTGCCACCCTGGCATCCAGGCAGTGCTGCTGCCAGCTTGGCTGTGCCACCAGGGTACCTTGGCAGTGCCAGGGTGGCAGTGCCAAAGTGCCAGCTGGGCAGTGCCAAGGTGCCTACGTTCCAGGGGGAGGGCCAAGGGGTCACCCTGCCCTGACCCTGACCATCCAGCAGTCTCCAATGGCCCAGGAGTCCCCTGGGGGCCACCCCGCCTAGTCCATATTCTTGTGGACCAGCATTGATCAGCACCCGGCTGCAACCTCCCGAGGGAGGCTGGTAAATCACAGAATCACAGAAAAATACACTGCAGAAACGGCCTTTCGGCCCATCAAGTCTACACCGCCACATGAAAGGCACCTGATCTGCCAATCCTAATATCATGTGCCAGGACTTGGCCCAGAGCCTCAAATGTTAAGACGTGCCAAGTGCTCATCCAGGTACCTGTTAAAGGATGTGAGGCAACCTGCCTCCACGACCCTCCCAGGCAGTGCGTTCCAGATCGTCACCACCTTCTGGGTAAAAAATGTTTTCCTCAAATTCCCCCTGAACCTCCCGCTCCTCTCCTTGAATTTTTGTCCCCTTGTAACCGGCCGGACAACTGAGGGGAACAGCTGTTCCCTATCCTGTCTGTGTCCCTCAAAATCTTGTACACCTTGATCAGGCCGCCCCTCCGTCTTCTCTCCTCAGTGAAAACATCCCAAGCCTATCCAACCTCTTTTCATAACTTAAATGTTCCATCCCAGGCAACATCCTGGTGAAACGTCTCTACACCCCCTCCAGTGCAATCACACCCTTCCTATAATGTGGTGACCAGAGCTGCACACAGAACTCCAGCTGTGGCCTCACCAATGTTCTATATATGTCCAACATGACTTTGTTGCTTTTGTAATCTATGCCACGATTGATAAAGGCAAGTGTACCATCTGCCTTTTTCACCATACTATTAAGTTACCCTTCTACCTTCAGAGATCTATTACAATTACACCAAGGTCTCTTTGTTCCTCAGGACTTCCCAGTTTGGTGCCGTTCATTGAATATTTCCTTGTCAAATTGCTCCTTCCAAAGTGTAACACCTCACACTTTTCAGGATTAAATTCCATCTGCCACTTTTCTGCCCATTTGACCATCCGTATTATTATTTTTACACACTTCTGCAAATTGCGCATATATTTGCTCCTCAATTTCCCGCTGACTATCTGGGGGTCTATAATAAACACCTCGCAATGTAGCTGTCCCTTTTTTATTCCTAAGCTCTACCCACAAAAATTAATTTAACGCCACCCCCAAGATAGCATCTCTACTTACTGCAATAATTGACTCCTAAACTAATAGTGCAATGCCTCCCCCTCTTCTGCACCCTCCCCTGTCCCTCCTGAAGATTCCGTATCCTGGGATGTTGAGCTGCCAATCCTGCCCCTCCCTCAACTACATCTCTGTGATGGCTACTATATTATAATTCCATGTGTCAATCATCGCCCTTAACTCATCCGTTTTACCTGTAATACTCCAGGCATTAAAGTAGAGGCCATCCAGTCTTCTGTGTAGGTCGACTAAAACTACGGGGTGTTTTGTGGTAATGTTTCCTATTTGGATGGGTACAGGGGCTGTGATGCATCCCTGCTGTGAGTGGCCTGTGAAGCCGCTGAGGGTGATAGTGGCTGTAGTGGGCCACGTGTCCTGACAAAGGGTGGAGGAATTTATGGTGGTGCGGGACCCTCCTGTGTCCCAAAGAAACTCGATAGGCTGTCCCCGAATTTTCGCTGCGACTACGGGTCGTCCTTACCTATCCCAAAGGGTATCGCAGACCCAACTGGGAGAGCCTGTACAACGTCAGTCCGTTCCGGTCAAGTCCATCTGATCCGAACGGGTGCTAATGCTATGGATGGGCTCTGCCTTTTTCTTACTCAGAGTGCCTGTTGGGCTCTCGGTGGCTTTTTAGGGGCATTGCACTCTTTGGCAAAATGTCCCAACTGTCCGCAGTTGTAATATTCTTGCGGTTTTGTCGGGGGGCTGTTCTTTCCCTCATTTACCCAGGCGGGGTTGTGAGGTGTGGCTTTTACTGCCTGCATGTCTGCGGCGGTTTGCTTTTCCTCTGTGGTTTTTGCGGCGGGTCGATTGTGAACAGACTGCTCCCAAACGCGGGACAATCTTTTAACCACCCACTTCTCTTTATGAGCCTCCTCCGAGGGATCACAACTACTACAGGCATTCTGTTCTGCCTCTGTGGCATGGGAGATAAGGGTGCGGGTCCATTTGGCCATATTGTCTGGGGACAAATGGGCACGGTCTACGTCTCCATAGAAGTGAATCCACAGGCGTCCTGCGAATGCTGTGGGGTGCTCAGACTTCTTCTGCCTACACTTATTTAGGCCATCTACGGGGTCACCCCGGTTATACCCGATCGCATCCAGGATCGCGGTATGCATTTCTGCAAGGGTGCCTCCTCCTACGTTCTGTGGGTCGGGAAGGGCTGCTGCTACCGATGGATCTAGACTTAGAACCATGAGCTTTACACGCTCTCTCTCATCCAGGCCGTACATGGTCGCCTGATGTTTGACGGTGGCAAAGAAATGGTGTGGGTCTGAAGCGGAGAGGAACGGTGTGATTTTTGCACACGCGTCCCGTAATTGGGTCACTGTGAGGGGGGTGGAATATAGGAATTCCGCCTCGTCTGATGTGGCTGTGCGGTGGGTTGTTACAGGGTTCATCGGAGCCTGAACTACCTGCTGTGTGGGGGGTGGGGGTGCTTTTCTCCTTTGGGGCTTTCCCTGCGCACATGTTCCCTGAACATATCTCTGCGCTGTTTCCTGTAATTCTTCCCAATCAGGGCCGTCTTCCTGGTCTAAACTTTCCCCAAAGGTTTCTTGGAATCCCTTTTGGACAGAAAGCAGTGATTGCAGGTCTGCAATTTGCTTCCGGCACTTTGCATGGTCTAAGGTACTCTGCCTTTGTTCCGTGGTTGCAGCGTGGAGCGCTCTCAAGGCTGCCTTGAGATCACTACATTGTTTCTGTAGCGTCTCCACCTGCTTCTCTGTTTCTTTCTTTACCAGGACTGCACGCTGCTTGTCCTGATAAGCCTTTTCGTACTGGGACTGGAAACTACTCAAATGCGCCAGACAAGACTGGTGACCCCGTTTGGCGTCAGCCACCTCTTCATCCTTTGCTGCTAATTTCCGCCTCAATTCCAGATTCTCTTTCTCCACGTCGCATACATCGACTTTACTCATACGATGTATGCCCTCTACTTCTTTGCGGAGCGTCCTGACGACCTCCTCTGTGCCTCGCAATTGTGCCAGACAGGACACAATTGCCATCGGCTTGCGAGCTTTTGCTAAGTTCTTTTTGTGGATTTCACTCATGTTCTCCCACCAAGTATGCCCTATACTTCCGGGACCTGAGTCGTCATTATTACAGAAATCATTCCACATGGGCCATCCTTTGCCCTTGAGGTATTTCCGAATTTCCTCTTCCCAAGTGGGGCACTGTCCCACTCTACTGCTGCTGGTCGCTGCGACCGCAAATTCCTCGGGGGTCATGAGGCGTTGCATTGCCTGCATGGCCATCTCTCCTATCTGCTTGCTTCGGTTAAATTTGGAACAGGGGGCTAAGGTGGTGTTGTAGATGCGGGTACGGCCTGCGCTAATTTCCGAAAATACAGACTTCCGACAGTTTTGACGCAACAAAAATCTATCAGTTTTACCTTATAGCCCTGTTAGTTATGCATGCATACACACACTTCTGAATTATGAATTATTAATCAGAACCGCTTGAACACTTGTGGGGTTTTTTGTTTCCAATTGGATTCTAATTAAAAATTTCTTGGGTTCTCCCGGAGTGGTTTTCCACTTCTAGATCGGGTCCCACCAGAGTCGCCAAAATGTTGCTCTTATTAGCCCTAGTTTTATTAGCTCTAATTCTGTCACCTTTGCTCACGAGTCGCGAGGTATCTTTCTGATACCGCCACGTGACTCAAGCTCAAGTAATGATTAATAATGCAGCACACCGCTTAGTAAATGTTAAATCAACGATCATTTATTATATACCGCAATAAATACTTATACAATAATCCTGCTTCTAGACTATTACCTACCACTAAAGGCCAATACTTAACTTTGGTGATGGCCCACCAGGTCAGGTAAACAAATGGCTTATCGAATTGGGTCTGGCCTGCGGGATTCAAAAAGGCTGGTACGGGTCGATAGTCTGGAACACCTATCTGGTAGCGATTGCTGGAGTAAGACTTACTTGTTCTTTGTCGAAGGGTCTCGAAGGTTGCAAGTAGGAGAAGAAGGGTCGATCTGAACTTGGCCCCTATTTTTATAGTTCCCAGGGGCTTCCCGCCTCTCGGGGCGGACCTTGACCTTGGTCCCAAGTGATTGAACTTGGTCCCAATCACTGGGTTCGATATGCTCCAATAATGGGGCGATTCCTTGATCGGGGGGTGGGTCGTCCACCTTTCTTTGTCTCGGCCCCTGCTGGCGCCGAGAGGTCTGGATCAGCTTTCAATTGCTAATTTGTAGCAATTGTTCCTGGGGATGGCCGATTAAAATGCAGATGGCTCGGTTGATGTGCTGTTTATGGTTGCAGGTATCGGTCTGGGCCGACTTCCCCAGAGCCGAATACACTGTTCTGTCTGCAGCTGTCCGTTTGAGTCCTGTTGGCTGATTTTCCCATCAGCCTCTTTCGTTCGTCATTTTACATCGGGGTTTGGCCATTTTGCTCGGGTATCAGCCATTTTAGGTAGGGTGCTCGTTCAGAGAGTCGGTGCAAACTCCTTCTGCACTGTAGGGAGTCTATGGTTCTGTGGGAGGTGAAAAAGCGCATCAGAGAAGTGAAGTGGGATTATGGGAAAAGACAGGAGGAGGGTATCAATGTCGCAGGAGTGTACCAGCAGACAGAAAGGTGGGTTGAAGTGTGTCTACTTCAATGCAAGGAGCATCCGGAATAAGGTAGGTGAACTTGGAGCGTGGATTGGTACTTGGGACTACGATGTTGTGGCCATTGGGCGTCATACTCCGCCGGCGGGAGTCTCCGTTCTGCCGGCACCGGGGGGTTTCCCGACGGCGTGGGGCTGCCCCACAATGGGAAACCCCATTGACCGGCCGGTGTTACGGAGACTCCCGCCGGCCGGTCGGCGCAGAAATGTGGCGGGGCGGGTAGGAGAATTTCGCCCATGGTTAGAACAGGGACAGGAATGGTTGTTATAAGTTCTGGGGTATAGATGTTTCAGTAAGAGTAGGGAAGGTGGTAAAAAAGGTGGAGGAGTCGCATTGTTAATCAATGATAGCTTAACGGCTGCAGAAAGGCAGTTCGAAGGGGATCTGCCTACTGAGGAAATATGGGCCGAAGTTAGAAATAGGAAAGGAACGGTCACGTTGTTAGGAGTTTTCTATAGGCCCCCAAATAGTAATCGAGATGTGGAGGACGAAATTGCAAAACAGATTATGGATAGGTGTGGAGGTCTAAGGGTAGTTGCCATGGGTGACTTTAACTTTCCAAATATTGATTGGAACCTCTATAGGTCGAACAGTTCGGATGGGGCAGTTTTTGTACAGTGTGTGCAGGAGGGTTTCCTGACACAATATGTGTATAGGCCGACAAGAGGGGGGGCCACATTGGATTTGGTACTGGGTAATGAACCGGGCCAAGTGTTAGATTTGTTTGTGGGAGAGCACTTTGGAGACCACAATTCGGTGTCTTTCACTATTGCAATGGAGAGGGATGGGGCCATACGGCAGGGCAAGGTTTATAATTAGGGGAGGGGTAATTATGATGCGATTAGGCAAGAATTAGGGAGCATAAGATGGCAACAGAAACTGCCAGGGAAAGGCACAAATGAAAAGTGGAGCTTGTTCAAGGAACAAATACTGCGTGTCCTTGATATGTATGTCCCTGTCAGGCAGGGAGGAAATGGCCCTGTGAGGGAACCATGGTTCACAAAAGAGGTTGAATGTCTTGTCAAGAGGAAAAAGGAAGCGTATGTAAGGATGAGAAAACAAGGTTCAGTTGGGTTGCTTGAGGGTTACAAGGTAGCAAGGAATGAGCTAAAAAAAAGGGCTGAGGAGAGCTCGGAGGGGGCATGAAAAGTCCTTGGTGGGTCGGATCAAGGAAAACCCCAAGGCATTTTACTCTTATGTGAGAAATAAAAGAATGACCAGGGTGAGGTTAGGGCCGGTCAAGGACAGTAGTGGGAACTTGTGCATGGAGTCCGCACGGTAGCATTGTGGATAGCACAATTGCTTCACAGCTCCAGGGTCTCAGGTTCGATTCTGGCTTGGGTCATCCTCCCCGTGTGTACATCCTCCCCGTGTGTGCGTGGGTTTCCTCCGGGTTTCCTCCGGGTGCTCCAGTTTCCTCCCACAGTCCAAAGATGTGTAGGTTAGGTGGATTAGCCATGATAAATTGCCCTTAGTGTCCAAAATTGCCCTTAGTGTTGGGTGGGGCTACTGGGTTATGGGGATAGTGTGGAGGTGTTGACCTTGGGTAAGGTGCTCTTTCCAAGAGCCGGTGCAGACTCGATGGGCCAAATGGCCTCCTTCTGCACTGTAAATTCTATGATCTATAAATAGGAGGCGTTGAATGAATACTTTTCTTCAGTGTTCACCAAGGAGAGGGGCCATGTTTTTGAGGATGAGAGTGTAATGCAGGTGGGTAGGCTGGAGGAGGTAGATGTTCTGAGGAAGGATGTATTAGCAATTTTGAAAAACCTGAGGGTCGACAAGTGCCCTGGGCCAGGTGGGATATATCCAAGGATTCTTTGGGAGGCAAGGGATAGATTGCAGAGCCTTTGGCTTTGATCTTTGGGTCCTCGCTGTCCACGGGGATAGTGCCAGAGGACTATGATCTATGATCTATGACTGGAGAGTGGTGAATGTTGATCCTCTGTCCAAGAAAGGGAATAGGAGTGACCCTGGTAATTATAGGCCGGTTAGTCTTACTTCGGTGGTCGGTAATTTAATGGAAAAGGTCCTGAAGGATAGGATTTATGACCATTTGGAAAGATGCAGTTTAATCCGGGATAGTCAACACGGATTTGTGAAGGGTAAGTCTTGCCTCACAAATTTGATTGAATTCTTTGAGGAGGTAACTAAGTGTGTAGATGAAGGTAGAGCAGTTGATGTCGTATACATGGATTTTAGTAAGGCGTTCCCCATAGTCGGCTAATGAAGAAAGTAAGGAGGTGTGGGATAGAGGGAACTTTGGCCAATTGGATAACTAACTGGCTATCACATAGAGGACAGAGGGTGGTGGTGGATGGAAAATTTTCAGACTGGAGACCAGTTACCAGCGGTGTACCACAGAGATCAGTGCTGGGTCCTCTGCTATTTGTGATTTTTATCAATGACTTGGAGGAGGGGGCTGGAGGGTGGGTCAGTAAATTTGCTGATGACACCAAGATTGGTGGAGTAGTGGATGAGATGCAGGGCTGTTGTAGGCTGCAAAGAGACATTGATAGGATGCAGAGCTGGGCCGAAAAATGGCAGATGGAGTTTAACCCTGATAAGTGCGAGGTGATTCATTTTGGTAGAAAAAATTTGAATGCGGATTATAGGGTCAACGGCAGGGTTCTGTGGAGGAACAGAGAGATCTTGGGGTTCATGTCCACAGATCTCTGAAGGTTGCCGCTCAAGCGGATAGAGCCGTGAAGAAGGCCTACAGTGTGTTAGCGTTTATTAACAGGGGCATGAGTTTAAGAGCCGCAGGGTTATGCTGCAACTGTACATGACCCTGGTGAGACCACATTTGGAATATTGTGTGCAGTTCTGGTCACCTCACTATAGGAAGGATGTGGAAGCATTGGAAAGGGTGCAAAGGAGATTTACCAGAATGCTGCCTGGTTTGCAGGATAGGTCTTATGAGGAAAGGTTGAGGGAGCTAGGGCTTTTCTCTTTGGAGCGGTGGAGGATGAGAGGTGACTTAATAGAGGTTTATAAGATGATGAGGGGGATAGATAGAGTGAACGTTCAGAGACTATTTCCTCGGGTGGATGTAGCTGTTACAAGGGGGCATAACTATAAGGTTCAGGGTGGGAGATATAGGAGGGATGTCCGAGGTAGGTTCTTTACTCAGAGAGTGGTTAGGGTGTGGAATAGACTGCCTGCTGTGAGAGTGGAGTCGGGCACTTTAGGAACTTTCAAGCGGTTATTGGATAGGCACATGGAGCACACCAGAATGACAGGGAGTGGGATAGCTTGATCTTGGTTTCGGACAATGCTCGGCACAACATCGAGGGCCGAAGGGCCTGTTCTGTGCTGTACTGTTCTATGTTCTATGTAACATAAAAGGGATTCCCAAAGACTTCTATAGGCATATAGATAATAAATGGGTGACAAAAGGAGGAGTAGGGCCGACTAGGGACCAAAAAGGGAATTAACACATGGGCACAAGAACTGAATAATAATTTAATACTTTCTATCCATCATTACCAAGGTAGTGATGCAGAGTGAGGCCAACTGCGCAGGTTCAATTCCCTGATAGGTGGAGATTATTCTTGAAGGCCCTGCCTTTTCAACCTTGCCTGACGTTTGAGGTGTGGTGATCCTCAGATTAACCCACCGCCAATCAATTCTCTCACTCAAAGGGGAAAGTAGCCTATGGTCACCTGGGACTATACGAAGTAGATGCTACCAAGGCCATGGAGACAATGTAGGAAATTCTGTCCCTAGAAGGGTTCAAAATTGATAAGCAGGATGTACTGAATACACTGTCAGTACTGAAAGTTGACAAGGCACCGGGACCAGATGAGATGCATCCAAAGATATTGAAGGAAGTGATAATGTAAATTGCAGGGTTGCTGGCTATAATCTTCTAGTCTTCTCTAGACGCGGGAGGTGCCAGTGGACTGGAAAGTTGAAAATGTTATGCCTTTGTTCAAAGAGGTTTGTAAGGATAGCTGCAGCAATTACAGGCCAGTCAGTTTAATTTCGGTAGTGGGCAAGCTTCCACAAATAATTATTCAGGAAAGAATTAGTAGTCACATGAAAAAATGTGGGTTGGTTAGGAAGAGCCAGCATGGATTTCTAAAGAGGAAATCGTATTTGAATAATTTGTTGGAGATTTTTGAGGAGGTGACAGAAAGGGTCGATGAGAGTAAAGCTGTTAATGCGGTGTGCATGACCTTCCAAATGACATTTTATATAGTGCCACACAACAGGCTTGTCAGAAAGGTTATAGCTCATGGAATAAAAGGGACAGTAGCAGTGTGGATTTTAAAAATTGGCTGAATAATGGGAAGCAGCGAATAATGCTTTTTTTTTAATTTAGAGTACCCAATTTTTTTTTCCAATTAAGGGTCAATTTATCATGACCAATCCACCTATCCTTTACTTTGGGTTATGGGGGTGAGACCCACACAGACACAGGGAGAATGTGTTAACTCCACCTGGACAGTGACCCTTGGCCGGGATTGAAGCAGAGAGTAATGTTCCATGGATGTTTTTATGGCTGGATGAAGGTGTGTTGTGGTGTTCATGAGGGATCGGTTTGGTGCACTTGCCTTTCCTGATACGTATTGATAATCCAGATCTTGGTGTGCAAGGGGGAAATTTCAAAGTTTGCGCCTGATATAAAACTTGGAAGTATTGTAAACTGTGAGGGGGATAATGTAGAACTTCAAAAGGACATAGACAAGTTGGCAGAGTGGACAAATTAAGTCAATGTGAAGAAATGTGAGGTAATGGATTTTGGCAGGAGAATGTGAAGAGACAATATAAAACAAGAGGTAAATTCATAAGTGGGTGCAGGAACAGAGAGACCTGGCTGCATGTGTGCATAGATCATTGAAGGTTAATTACACAGGTGGCGAGATCAGTTAATAAAGCACATAGAATTCTGGGCTTTATTAATAGGGCATACAGTAAAAGAGCAAGGAGGTTATGCTGAACCTATACAAGACAATAGTTAGACCTCAGCTGGAGTATTGTGCACAGTTCAGGGCACCACACTATAGGATGGGTGTGAATGCATTGGAGAGAGTGCAGAAGAGGTCCACAAAAATGGTTTCAGGGATGAGAAACTTCAGTTATGAGGATAGATTGGAGAGGTCGGGACTGTTCTTGGAGAGAAAAAGACTAAGAGGAGATTTGTTAGAGATGTTCAAAATCATGAGTGGGCTGGACAGAGTAGATTGGGAGAAACGATTCCCACTCATAAAAGTAGCAAGAATGTGAGGGCACAGATTTAAAGTGATTTGAAAAAGAAGCAAATGTGATGTGAGAAAACTCTTTTTCAAACAATGTTTGGTTCAGGTCTAGATTGCAGTGCATAAAAGTGTGGTGGGGGCAGATTCAGCCGAGACATTCAAGAGGGTATTCGAAGATTATTTGAATAGAAACAATGTGCAGGGACACTATGTCATGATGTTTGTTTGGAAAGCTGGTGTAGATATGGGTCAAATGGTCTCCTTCCAAACCATAACAATTCTTTGATCAACTTGCACTTAAACATGTTTTATATGTTTAAAAAATCTCAAATCACTTCATATGTCACTCAGTACAGATCATATTCCAGAGCTCAGCAGAACAACCAACCCATTCCCTGCAGTTGAAGTACAAGCTATTTCTTTTCTTGTTGTCAGCTAATAATCCCATCACTGTCATCCTCTCCAATCTTGACTTGGTGGCATGATGGTTAGCACTGCTGTCTCATAGCGCCAGGGACCCAGGTTCGAATCCAACCTCAGGTGACTGTCTGTGTGGTGTTTGCACTTTCTCCCCGTGTTTGCGTGGGTTTCCTCCGGGTGCTTCGGTTTCCTCCCACAGTCCAAAGATGTGCAGGTTAGGTGGATTGACCATGATAAATTGCCCTTAGTGTCCAAAGGCTGGGTGGGGATACAGGGCTAGAGTGGGGATTGGACCTAGGTAGGGTGCTCTTTTGAAGGGTCGGCGCAGGCTCGATGGGCCAAATGGCCTCCTTCTGCACTGTAGGGAGTCTATAGTTCGATGGGAGGTGAAAAAGCACATTAGGGATTCTATGACAGCTTTATTCAGTTAATCCGTAGGTACTGGCAGGGCATTTCCAGCCATGTTTCATTCCCCCAGAAATAATCACTGGCCTAATACTATGGTTTTTTAAATAATTATTTCCATCCTATTCAAAATGTCTATGATTGTCACTGTAATATTTCTAGAAATTCACTTAATTTTTAAAATTCTTTCTTGAGATGTGCGCGTAGCTGACTCGGTCAGTATTTGTTGCCCATCCCTTATTGCCCTTGAACTGAATGGCTAGCTAGGCCATTTCAGTGGGGGCAGTTAAGAGTCAACCGCATTGCTGTGTGGATCTGGAGTCACATGTAGGCCAGACCGGGTAAGGAAAATTTCCTTCCCTGAAGGACATTAGTGAACCAGGTGGGTTTTTACGACAATTGGCAATGGTCATCATTAGGCTTTTAATTCCAGATTTTTATTGAATTCAAATTTCACCATCTGCCATGGTAGGACTCCAACGCCGGACCCCAGAGCATTACCCTGGGTCTCTGGATTACTAGTCCAGTGACAAGACCATATTGCCCCTGCTGAATATGCCCCTGCCCCCCATATTGTCATTTGGAACGAACGGAAGTTTCCCACTGGACATTCATCCATATACTACCTTATCATACCCCTCAAATACATGACAAAATGACTCACATCTGATGATTCACTACCCTTATGTAGACATGCATAGCAGGTACTTTGTGGACAACAATATTCCTAAATTGCAGTCGATTGAATGAACATTATTGTTGTAACATTCGACTGCCAGGATGGTAGAAGATGAACAAAATTGCCTTTTTCTGTCTAGCAGTTCTTATTGTCCTCAGTTGCTTTTATCTGCAGGTTTGTTGGAATTGAGCACAGCAGTAGAATGTATTTCTTGCCACTTACAGTAAAATAGAGTCATTACAGCACAGAAGGAGGCCACTAGGCCCACTAGACTGTGCTATCTGTGCAAGGTTAGCAGTGGCAGAAAAAGTATGCATGGAGTTGCATCCAGACAACCGGTGAGAGCCGTCATAACTCCATTGGCATCAAAGGCCCAAATCTGAAGGATTTAAACCTGGGAGTGGATGGGCTGTAATTATGCCAATAGTCATCTGTCTGGGTACAGTTCACATTTCTGAGATATGGTAAGGAACAACATGAATGTGTAGTGGAGGAATAAGAATTCATGATCTTTAATGCTGCTGCAGGTTTTGGATGGTGAGGTAAGTCTCGATTCAGCCTTCCCCTGAGAGTGGGTTACCCAGGTCATGCACCCTGGAGCCACATAGGTTTCCCTCAACATCCGCTGCACTCAACTATCTGTCGCTTTAATTTCCCCAACTTTGTCATGATAATAATCATCTTTATTAGTATCACAAGTAAGCTTACATTAATGCTGCAATGAAAATCCCCTAGTTGCCACACTCTGGCGCCTGTTCGGATACACAGAGGGAGAATTCAGAATGTCCAATTCACCTAACAAGCACATCTTTCAGGACCTGTGGGAGGAAACTGGAGCGCCCGGAGGAAACCCATGCAGACACTGGGAGAACATGCAGACTCTGCACAGATAGTGACCCAAGCCGGGAATCAAATTTGGGTCCTAGTGCTGTGAAGCAACAGTGCTAACCATTGTGCTGCCATGCTGCCCGTAAGCCTCACAAAAAAAAAATAGCTGCAGGTACTAATTAAGTCAGACAGTACCTGTGGACCAGAAGTCAGTTGGTCAATATTTCAAATCTACAGACTGATTCACGAGACGGAATATTTCTGGTGTTTTTTCTCTGTTCTCTGCGGGAGTACTGTATTGATGAAGGTGCTGTCCTTCAGAATTGACACTGAGGTGAGGGCCTTTCTGGCAGTTCCAGTGCTTTAACTGATGTTAAACATACCTTGCAGTTTGATGAAGAGCAGGAGATTTTTCTGCTGTCTTGACCAATATGTGTCCTTCAACCAATACCAACATTAGAAAGGGTCATTCTCCTCGTTGTCTTTTTGTGGTATATAGCTGACATGAAAGGGCTGCTGTATTTGTCCACACAACTACATTCAGCCAATTCCATGCAATTCAAATCACCAAATTATCTAACCAGATCATCAGCAGATTAACATTGCAAGTAAACCAGTAGTATCTACAAATGATCAAAATAATGATCTTGTTGCTCATCATTTGCCACTAAGCCATCAAATTAAACCCATTTTAGTACTTAAGCAGTAATCAGTTTGGACTGATATCCCGCACTTTATAGAACTTACTGGATTTTTATTACATTTCATGTCAAAGTAAAGAAAATCAAGTGGGTTCCATAAAATCTGCACAATCTACCCTGCCAGATTACTGTCTCGGTGGTGAAGTTAAAAGTCTACTAATGTCTTTCATCGAGAACTGAGTAATATTTATTGTGTAACTCGGGCTTTAGTGCTATTGGGTTACCCTGGGAATTTTCTGAAAGTATAAAACTGCCACACAGGCCTGAATTTGCATTGGGTAATCACTCACCACAAGCTATTGGAAGTGATACTGGCTGTTCCTGCTGCTAAAATCACAGTCCAGTTAATTAAAGCCCACTCATTGATATTTTATAATGTAATGGTGAAGTCACCTGCGTGCAGTAAATCTGACGTAATGCCATGATTATTCAGGCTTTTTCAGGAAGCTCTCCAACATCATTTAAAATTCAATATTCCTCACTTAAGCAATTTAACAACAATTGAGAATTCAACGTTGGATTATTTGCCCAACAGGAAACCACTTATTTTGCAGCATAGCTCCTGTGTCTTTTTCAGCTTCACATCTCAATGTTATTAATGATGGTTCAAGTTACTAACTTGTTTGCTGAACATGTACAGCATGAAAACCTTGGGCTAGATTCTCCATCCCGGCCTCGCCAGATTTCTGGTTCAGCATGCCAGCGGGATGCTCCATTTCGCCGGCTGGTCAATGGGATTTCCCATTGTGGGGCAGCCTCACGCCATCGGGAAACCCCCGGACTGCCGGCAAAATGGAGCATCCCGACGGCAGAGAATCCAGCCCCTTGTCCTCTATTTTTTTACAAGCGCGATCTAACGGAAAAGTTTCTAAATGTCATTTGTGGTGGGTTTTGCTGGGAGTTTCTCCGTCGGCACATCTCTACCGCTATCTAACCAAACTAAGTCACTTTTTGGGCCCTGGTGAGTTTCTCATTGGGCTAGTGGTAGTGAGCGGGAACTGCCGCGAGCGTCCCGACTCTTGACCCGGTGAGGTCGTTACTGATATCAAACGTTAATTGGTCCACTCAATGAGGCCCCACGTACTTCATGCTGCAAATGATGGTCTCCCCAGCTAATTTGCCGGAACCGCGCTCATCAGCTCCTTGCCAACAAAAGGAAGCAGCATTTAAACTGAACCCGCGGAGCAAACCCCACACAGCTCGCAGCCATGTCACCTGTTCGAAAGACCAGCGATGCTGCACACCTTGGACCATGACCGGCATCTCCCTGGGTCCCTCATGACTCCAGCCCCCCCTCACATCCCTTGCCATCCCGCAGGGTGCCATCCAACACGTCCTGCCCAAGCACCCCTGGCAGCAGCGGGAGGCCCAGGTCCCCAGACCCTGTACCCCAGACACCAACTTGTAATGTTACCTGGACCAGGCCTTGGACCCCTCCCCGGTGCACACACCCATTCTCTGGTCGTGGAAATGTCCCTGGTGCTGCAGCCCAGCTCCGAGGCGTTCGGATGTGGGCTACTGCCTCAGTGGTGTTGCTTCCTGTAGAATTCAGGCACCGTGTCCATGCCTCATTGCCTCATGGGATGCCAGGCAATAACTCACACATGCTACATGGCCTACCCACGGGAATGCACTTGGGAGCTGTGAAATGCTCACTTAACTACAATTGCCAATGCCCTATTTGCAACAGCCTTCAGCCGCATGGTCAGATGCCTCCACGGTCAGTGGGAGTTATGGGTGGTCGGTGGGACAGACAGGCAAGACCTGGGGTTGCCCCTGTTATGGTTACATATGGTCCAGGGGGTGGCCGCATCCACCACCTCCCCAGTTCAGAGGCGGTCACCCCTGTCACTGATGGTGGCCCACTGAGGCCGCCCCCCACGGGCGCTCCAGAACATCTGTGTAAACAAATCCTACAGTGTAGAATTCATTAATGCCTTTGAAGGCAGTCATTTCTCACAGTTTTTTAACAGTTGAACAGATAGCTGAACTCTTCTGCAAAGAATGAATTAAAGCTCATGCTGAGAGTTTAAACAATTAGCTATTGATCTTATTCTAGGCTAGCCTTTTAATATTGTACAATGCAGAATTACACTTTATCCAGTTGATAAACTATTGTAATCCATCTGAAGTTCTTCTCACTTTTTACAATGTTGTTATTTCACTTGATTGCTTGCCAGTTGTCAGTGGTAAGGGCCTGGGAAATACATTGAACGGTCACCTGTCTTTTTCAATCACAGCACTCACTGTCATATGTATGACATAACTCAAGCTGCAGCATTTATGATGGATTGGGAAAAAAGCAACACTATTTTTACTCAATTCTTAAACTCTTCTCGCCTCCAATCCATTCTGCAGGCATGCTTTAGAAAGGCTTCCAAAACATGCCACTTCACTGCAAAATTGCATATGTTTTAAAAAGCCTACTTCCAAAATCATGCGGACAACTTCTAAAGAGCAGCATGTAGGATGTAGGATTCCCGGATTGCCTCCTTTCCAACTCCGCTGAAAATAGCTGGAGACTGAAATAGGGCAGGGACAACCACCTTCATCACACAGCAGCCATTTTTTTCAAATTTCCAACTCCATGTAGTGCCAAAATGGGACCTCAAAATCTACCCCTATGCCTATTTTAAATGCTCTCAAGCTTAATCAAGTGCTTCCACGAGGGCCTCTCCAGTGCCATAAATCCTTTTACTTTGATGGCTAACCTCAAAGGTCTGCCAGTGTGCCCTTTTTAGAAGGCATGAGCGTGTCTTCTGGTGAATAATTTTCTGGTCTGTTCTTGACACCCACATCCAGCCTGGCTCATGTGCTTTATGAATCACTCAATTCTCTCTACTTTACTCTCTACTTCTTCTTATGAGACAATGATTTCTGTGCTCATGCTTGGAACTTTAAGAATGAGTCAAAGTTCATCTTCAGGAGTGTTCTTCCCTTGGTCTGTGCGTCTTCAGGTCCATTTGCCTGAAGTATCTATAGACAGGAGCAAGCAATAGCTGCTAAATGGCAGTGTGTTGCAGCGCTAGGTTGTCGTGTTGAGTGTGTTAGTGAGTGTATAAGTGAGAAAATTAACAGTAGAAAATGAAGATGTGCAACGCTCTGCAGGATGTGATCCACAATCTTGCTCTATCCATTATTGTGTGTCCTATTTCTGCCAATGATTTAAATAGCCGCCTTCTCCTTTGGTGTTCTAGTTTGTAGTCTTGAGGACCTTGCAGGATGATCTCAAGCAGTTTTGGCCTGAGAAGTCTCTGATTCAGACTGCTCCGTCTTGGCATGGTTGGCAGCAGTCTGGCCTGATTGGTTGACAAGCAAAAGCAATCATGGGAGAATGAATGTAGCCATTCTGGGAGAAGATAGCAGGTTTGTCACCCCTGGTGACATTCGGCAATTCTAGTTATCCATTTGAGCAGACTGCTGGGATTGCCATGCGGCCCTGAACGCACCTGAGAGAACTGAGATCCACAACCATAATAGCAGCAGACTGAAACTACAGCTGCCAGAGCGTCAAAGCTGTAAGCTCCCCTTCCACACACTGATGGCCTGTGAGCTGTGGCCATGTTTACTTTTTGCAATTTTTGAGGTCTGCCTCCACTTACACTATCAGGTTGGCTCTGACAGCTTCATCCAATTAGAAATGGCATGTGGGCTGTGCAGGTGGGAACTTACACTGGCAGACCCACCTCTCCCAGTTGGGCTGCTGGTTGCCTGCAGCCTTGGTCTCCCACCTGCACAGCCCACATGCCATTTCTAATTGGATGAAGCTGCCAGAGCCAACCTGATAATTGGCTGCCTCCAGGAGGATCATGCAACTGGGTGAGACTTGGAAACCACCGAGATCAAGACCCAATATTGAGGTCTCAACATCTGCTGAACAATTCATGCCTTTACATTCAAATTTCACCATGGACACTGAATTCAATTAATGGGACTATTTATAAATAGAATCGAAAGAGAAGTTTTTCCTTCCTCAGCCCATGCTAGCTGGCATTGCAAATAGTACCATCCCCTCAGCTTTTGTCCCTGTCTAGCTTAAAACTGTTCAAGCCTTGCAAAAAATATTGGCTCATCTCCAAACTCCCTTTCCTCTTCAAAGTCCTTGACTTTTTGTTCATCACCTGCAGCTCCTTGTTGGAATCTCTCCAATTAAGCTCTGCCCTTGCCACTGCACTGAAATACCCTAATGGATTACAACAGGTCAAGGAGAATACCCATGACCACCTTCTTACGAGATTTAGGAACGGACAATAAATCCTGCAAACAAACACAAGCAGGGATATCAGTGTTCCTGTGCTTTGCAGATTCAAGTATTTCACTTGTTTATAATTAGATCATTCTGTACTTTCTATTTCAATGTCACTGTTGCACTTAACATGTTAAGGTGTATTTAAGATATATGCAGAAGAAAGGGAAGTGCATGTGCCATTACTTGCACATTGATGCATATGGACACCATTCATAGGAGATCCCCCAAGACCTTTTAGATAGCCAGTATTGATGCATTTCTGTTTGATGACATTAGAATAGACTAATGGTTCCCAGCGGTAGGATTCATTTTCAAATCTCATAGTTGATAGATTTCCCCCAAATATTCCAAAAAAAACCTGCAGCAGTCTACCGTTGTGAAAGAAGCTAGGGTGTCAGCCTTTATTTGGATCTAGACCTGTTTCATGCATGTTCTATTACTCAGTGTCCAGTAACTATTATTGAGCTTTTAATTCCCCAAACAGAGACATATAAGCTTAAAGCCAATTCTTGACATTCTAAATTGTTTTCCCCCGTGAAGTTTTTTATTCTATTTCATGAGTGGGCCGAGCAGCTCCACACTGATTTTTCTGTTCAATATTAAAGCAATAAACCTCTGAGATAATGATTAATAAATTATTTGCTGAAAACTCTCATCTTCTTCTAATCCCTATCAATACATACTCAGTTTTACTACATGAAGTATTATTAAAAGACTCAAGCCTAAAGATGCACTTTGCCATTCTAATTTCAAGGCCAATCAGGACCTCCAAGCAAACTGCAACGACAGCCTTGAGTCTCTAATTACTGTGTTGCTGTGACCAAGCAATTGTAACCAGAACTCTATAAAGGTAGAAAGTTTTGTCTGAGGTATTTTAGAAAGCGTTCATTTACTTTTTAAATTTCAAATTAAGCTGAAATTGCAATGCGCAATTTGCAAAACATGTGGTAATCAATTCTGTTAAAGAGTTTCATCACACGATTTTGTCATGAAATGACGGGGATACTTTTGAAACTGATGACCGAACCATAAGAGAAGACTCGCAAAAGAGATTATTTTCCAGTGTTGTGAATAAGGCTTTATGTTTTGCTGAAGATGTCTATTAATGATGTTTTCTCTTTTCACTAGTCTATTTTAGGAGTCCAGTGTGTAGTACAGAAGCAACTCAAAGCCTTTGTTACAGTAGAGCACTTTGGCCGGATTTATGGAGGAAGTGGAGCTGGGTGTCAGCCAAAAGCACAGCTGAAGAAGTTTGCAACGGGTGGTTCAATCCTGGGCAAAGGGGTGAAATTTGCTGTGAGAGGTGGCAGAGTAAGCACTGATATCATTAGTGTTGCCAATGAGGATGGCAGGAGAGTTGCTGCAGTGTTAAATAATGCCCACTATCTAGAAGATTTCCACTTCACCATTGATGGTGTGGACACACATTATTTCGTTAAACTGGGGCCGGCAGAAAGGGATCTCACCATTTTGGGCCTTAGTGGTGGAAGGCGAACCTTGGAAAATGGTGTTAATGTTACTGTGTCTCAAATTAATACTGTTTTGAATGGAAGGACTAGAAGATACACTGATATTAAACTTCAGTATGGCTTGCTATGTTTAAATACACGATATGGGACAACCATGGATGAAGAGAAGGCGCGTGTCTTGGAATTGGCCAGGCAGCGAGCTGTAGCACAGGCCTGGACTCGGGAACAGCAACGGTTGCAAGATGGCGAGGAAGGCATTCGCTCATGGACAGAGGGAGAAAAACAACAGCTTCTGATCAATGGCAGGGTGCAAGGCTATGATGGCTATTTTATAAAAACTGTTGAGCAATACCCCGAATTGTCAGACAGTGTAAATAATATCCATTTCATGAGACAGAGTGAAATGGGCAAGAGGTAACAGTAAAGGACCATGTGCCAACCACTTTGCCAAAGACAGCTGCTTATGTGGCCATTTTTCAGGCTGTGTTGTTACAATTATTTTTAATACCGTTGCACTGTAATTCCTGCAACGTGCTGAGTTTTTTCTTTTTGTTTTGTCTTCAGACGTTTTGCATTGAGCAGAGGTATTTTGCAGCAGTGTGATCACAGTGAATTTTTGCTATTTTCTAACAATATGAGAACTGTGAGCTATCGGTTTACGGTCAGTTTCAATGTCAGAGCCAAGAGTGCAAGACACATTACAATTAATGAAACTTGATCTCCCAGTATCCATTCAAAAATGCAAAGGATTATCAGAGACCTCTTTTGTTGATTCTTTGGGACTCCTTATGGGATGTATTTCAATGCAGCAAAGGACTACATCTGCATTTTATAATCGCCACCAGAAGTAACAACCTGCGTGAGAACTTTCCTACGGTTCTGATTTGAATTTGAGATAAATCTCAACCCTTCTGTTTCTAACACTGTATTCTGACTGTGTAAATAAGCAAGGCTGTAAATAAATGCAAATGTAGATAACTTCTAGAACTACAGCAGTGTCCCTGTGTAGTCTTCAGTGGAAATAAAAAAGGTTATTTTGTGTTTTGAATTTCTTTTACTTGATTTCAGTCAGAAGCCATACACAATGTAAATTGAAAGCCTGAATATGTTTTAGTTTGAATTTTCTTTTAAGTTGTGTGTCTGTTTTCATCGATTCCAATCCTTGTTTATAGTTTATTTTCACTTTTTAAGTTTCACTTTTTATTAAAAGATTTAAAACCCCATATTTCTTTTGTTCATTCATTTATTCTTTGACTCGGTTAATTGGTTTTAATCACAATGGGAATGGATGGTGCAGTATGAAAAATCTCATCTCACACTTAACCAATTTAAATGTAATCGGCAGCACAAAACCAGGTATGGAAAATCATGAATGCTTCTATCTAGCTGAATCTGTTTAAGTGCCCATTTAACACTAATTATTGGTTGTTAATGATATTATTTTCATTCTTCTTTAGATTTTAAGGAAGTATTTAATGTTCTCTGAACAGGTCCAATATGTGTTTGTGGATTGGACAATGTTGGTGCGTGTGTGTTTATGTACATATATGCATCACAATATTAACATATTATTGTGACCCAATGTATTTTTACCTTAGGAGCATTTTCATGGTTTTTGCTTTGTTACAATGCAGTTGAAGCATCACAAACCTCTGTTTCTTATGATTGTAATGTTCAACATATGGTGACTTACTTTGGACATATTTTTCTGATTTCATATTTGTATAATCAGAAGTTTAAGCATTATAAATTTGTCATATACTGTTAAATGAAAGTGTGATCTCTAATCCTCCACATTTATCATGATTACCAATTCCAATTTATGTAATCTTTGATATTTTTCTGCATTTTGTATCATGCGCTACAAAGATTTTTAGACCACAAGGACGTCCTGGCTGCAGCAGGTTTCATATCTCCTGATCAATCAGTGTGCACAATAAATAAACAGCTGTTAGCATACAGTGGGGGGAGGGGGTAATCTTTGCATTTTTTGAAAGCAATGATTCACTATTTACAATAAAAATCAACAAATACCTTTTAACCCATAAGTGTTGCTGATCAGAATCCATAGTGAGAAAAACACAGTGAGTTGGATTTTTTTTAAATCCCCTTTCAGAATAATTTGTGCGGAATTTAATTTTAACAACTATTTACATGTTTTATTTTCCTTATGTTAAGTATATAAGGATGGGAATAGAGGGATACAGACCCAGGAAGTGTAGAAGATTGTAGTTTAGTCGGGCAGCATGGTCGGCACGGGCTTGGAGGGCCGAAGGGCTTGTTCCTGTGCTGTACATTTCTTTGTTCTTTGTTTGTTTTGTTATATTCTGTGCCTTCTGGAAAGGGTTGGTAGGTAATGTTTTCCCAAACCACTTATTTTTTCTGTGCAATCCAACATTTGGAGTAACTTTTTTTTAAAGCGTTCATGGGATATGAGCATCACTTGCTAGTTTATCATTTATTGCGCATCCCTAAGTGCCCTCGAGATGGTGATGGTAAGCTGTCTTCTTGAACTGCTGCAGCCCATGTGGTGTAGATATACTGACAGTGCTGTGCGGGAGGGAGTTCCAGGATTTTGGCCCAGCAACAGTGAAGGAACAGTAATATATTTACAAATCAGAGTGGTGACTGACTTGGAGTGCAACCTCCAGGTGGTGGTGTTCCCATGCATCTGCTGCCCTTGTCCTTAGAGATAACAGCAGTTGTGTGTTTGGAAGGTTCTGGTGATGTCCTGGAGTGCATCTTGTAAATGGTACACATTGCTGCCATTGTCCGTCAGTGGTGGAAGGAGTGAATATTTGTGCTTAGGGTGCCAATCAAGTGGAATACTTTGTCCTGGATGGTGTCAAGCTTCTTGAGTGTTGTTAGAGTTGCACTCATCCAGGTAAGTGGACAGTATCCAATTACACTCCTCCTGACTTATATTTGCAGATTATAGACAGGCTTTGGGAAGTCAGGAGGTAGTTTACCCACAGCCGGATCCCTAATCTTTGGACTGCTGTTGTAGCCACAGTATTTATATGGCTAGTTCAGTTTCTGGTCAATGGTAACCCCCAGGATGTTGATAGTGGGGGATTCAGTGATGGTAATGCCATTCCATGTCAAGGGGTGAGGGTTAGATTCTCTCTTATTGGAGATGGTCATTGTCTGGCACTTGTGTGATGCGAATGTTACTTGCCACCTGTCAGCCCAAGCCTGGATATTGTCCAGGACTTGCTGCATTTGGACATGGGCTGCTTCAGTGTCTGAGGAATTGTGAATGGTGCTGAACATTGTGCAGTCATCAGCGAACATCCCCACTTCTGACTTTAGGATGGAAGGAAGGTCAATGATGGAGCAGCCTAAGATGGGAGGGCCGAGGATATTACCCTGAGGAACTCCTGCAGTGATGTCCTGGAACTGAGTTCTTCTTCATCTTAGGCAGTCCCTCGGAGTAAAGGATGATTTGCTTCTATGCTAAAAATGAGCTCTTGGAGGAATCCAATAAAAGACTGACAGTCTCTGTCACAGGGCAGACAGTGGTTGGAGGTGTGGTGGGTGGGGTGCCTGGGTTGCCAAGCGCTGTCGACACTTAGCTTCAGCTTCCTCTCAGTAATGAAACTCTAGGGTTCAACGATTGTTTTCCCCGATTGCTTTTCCTACACTTCAGGAGGTCTTGGACCAGGGATTCCAGGTGTCAGTGTAGATGTTGCACTTTTCCAACAAGGCTTTGAGGGTGTCCTTGAAGTGTTTCCTATGCCCTCCTAAGGCTTGCTTATCATGTCAAAGCTCCGATTTGGGAATCTCATGTCAGACATGCGGACAATGTGGCCCTCCCAGCTGATCTGATCAAGTGTGGTCAATGCTCCGATGCTGAGGATGTTGGCCTGAGCGAGGACACTGATGTTAGTGCATTTGCAGGAGCTTGCGGAGGCAGTGCTGGTGGTACTTCTCCAGGGTTTTGAGGTACCTGCTGTTGTTAGGATACCAGATGAGAACCCCAAACAGTTCTTTTTTCATTTGTAAAACTGAGGAGGATATTTCATGAGTCGTGATGACTGACCAATAGGTATCCTTTATGTTTTTTTTAATAATTATTTTTACTAAAGCCTGCCCTCCCTACCATACCCCCACCCTCTCTGCCTCCACTTTTTCTTGTTAATCCTAGACCCACCCACCCCACCCTTGACTGTCCTGGAAGAAGTCAATTAACGGTTTCCATCTCCGGGCGAACCCTTCCATCGACCCCCTTAAGACAAATTAAATTTTTCTCCAAACTAAGGAAATCGCGAGGTCGCTCACACACACCCCTGGTTTCGGAGGCTCTGAGTCCCTCCACCCCAACAGGATCCGTCTCCGGGCTACCAGAGGCCAGAACATTGGCCTCTCTCACCCCCTGAACTCCAGGGTCTTCCAACACTCCAAACACTGCCGATTCTGGACTCGGAACCACCTTCACCCTCAAGACCTCCGACATCACGTCAGTGAACACTCATCAAAATCCCTGCAACTTCGGGCAGGCCCAAAATATGTGGACATGGTTCGTGGGCCTCGCCCCCGCACACCGCCCATATCTATCCTCCACCCTCTCAAAGAACCTACTCATTCTAGCCACCTTCATATGCGCCCTGTGGACTACCTTAAATTGAATGAGACTCAGCCTAACGCATGAAGAAGACGCATTCACCCTCCTCAGCGCCTCTTCGGATAGCCCAGCCTCCAGCTCTCCCCCCAGCTTCTCCTCCCACTTTCACTTAACTACTCCTATCAGGGTGCTCTCCCAATCCATCAATTCTTTATATACCTCTGACACCCTGCCCTCTCCAACCCCTGCTCTCGACAGCACCTTGTCCTACAACCCTGGGGGCGTCAGTCAGGAAAGGACGGCACCTGTTTTCTCATGTAGTTCCGCACCTGTAAGTATCAGAACCCGTTTCCACAGGGCAACCAATACGCCTCTACCAGTCCTTCCAAGCTCGGGAAGCTGTCCCCCACAAATAAATCCCGAAACTGCTCGATCCCCACCTGCCGCCAACCCTGAACCCCCCCCCCGCACAGTCTCCCCAGAGCAAATCCATCCCGCAGATCGGAGCCCAAACCGAGGCCCCTTCAAGCCTTAAGTGCTGTCGCCACTGTCCTCACACCCTCAGGGCCGCCACCACTGCTGGACTTGTAGTACCTGGCCGGCGAGAATGGCAGAGGTACCGTCAACAGCGCTTCCAAACTAGTACTATTACATGAGGCTGCCTCCATCCGCTCCCATACCGACTCCTCCCCTACTACCTACTTCCTTAGCATGGTTATATTCTCCGCCAATAATAATTCATGAAATTTGGCAAGGCCAAACCACCTCCCCCTCATCCCCATTCCAAAAATAGCTTTACCCGAAGGGCCTTTCCCATCCACACAAATCCCAATATCAACGAGTTAACCTTCTTGAAAAAGGCCTTTGAGATAAAAATCGGGAGGTTCTGGAATACAAACAAAAACCTCAGGAGCACAGTCAGCTTTATGGACTGCACTCATCCCGCCAATGACAACGGGAGCACATCCCACCTTTTAAATTCACCTTTCATTTGCTCCGCCAACCGAGCCAGATTCAATTTTTGTGATTGCTCCCATACCCACGCTACCTGGATGCCAAGATACCCAAAACTCACCCCCACTACCTTAAACGGCAGCTCACCCAGCCTTCTCTCCTGCCCCCTTGCCAGAAGTGGGAAGACCTCAATCTTTCCCATGTTTAATTTATACCCCGAAAACCGGCCGAATTCCACCAAAATGTCCATAATGCCCCCTGTGCTTTCCAGTGGGTCCAATATATATAACAACAGATTGTCCGCATGCAGGGACACCCGATGCCCAACCCTCCCCACAATCCCTTTCCAACTCCTAGATGCTCAAAGCGCCATCGCCAATGGCTCAAGAAGCAATGGGGAGAGCGGGCATCCCTGCCTCGTCCCCTGGTACAACCTAAAATACCCCGCGCTCATCCGATTCGTTCTCACACCCGCCACCGGCGCCCGGTATAGCAGTCGCATCCAATCCACAAGCCCCTGTCCAAATCCAAACCGTCCCGATACCTTCCACAAATACTCCCACTCTACTCGATCAAAGGACTTCTCCGTGTCCATCGTGACCACCACCTCACATTCAGTCCCTCCGGGGCATCATTATGACATTTAACAGGAACCTAATGTTGGCCGACATGTGCCTCCCTTTTACAAATCCCATCTGTCCCCCCTCCCTATCACCTCTGGCACACAAGTATCAATCACGAAGCCGGAATCTTAGCCAACAACAACTTGGCATCCGCATTCAATAGTGATATTGGCCGGTAGACCCACACTGCTCCGGGTCTTTATCTTTCTTCAGGATCAAAGATATTGAGGCCTGCGCCAATGTAGGGGCAGCGCACCCTTCTCCCTCGCCTCATTAAATGCCCTCACCAGCAGGGGCCCCAGGTCTCCCAAAAACTTTTTATAAAATTCTACTGGGAAGCCATCCCTGCCTGCATTACCCCCATACCCTCCACTAATCCAATGGGAGCTCCCAGCCCCTCTACGAGACATGCCTCCACCCTGGGGAATTCCAACCCGTCCAAAAAATCCCGCATTCCCACCTCCCCGGCCGTGGGCTCCGATTCATAAAGCCTATAAATCACCTCAAACACCTCATTCTCCCCCACCGGTTCCAATACCACTCCACCCTTACCGTCCTTCACTGCCAATCTCCCTCCCCGTTTCCTGCTTCCTGAGCTGGTGGGCCAGCATCCTACTGGCCTTCTCCCCGTACTCATCCACTACTCCTCTGGCCCTCCGCAACTTGCCCCTCTGCCTTCTTCGTGGACACCAGCCCAAACTCCATGTGGAGCTTCTGCCTCTCCTTCAACAATCCCACCTCCGGGGACTCCGCGTTCCTTCTGTCCACCTGCATAATCTCGTCCACGAACCTTGACGTCTCCGCTCGTTCCTCCTTTTCTGTGAGCCAAAATTGATATAAACTCCCCCCTGATCATTGCCTTCAGTGCCTCCCATAGCATGGCGGCCGAGACCTCACCTGTGTCATTTACTTTCACGTACCCCTGGATGGCAGCCCTCACCCGCTCACAGACCTCCTCCTCTGTTAGCAGCCCCACATCCAACCTCTACTGCGGCTGCTGAGGTACACCCCCCCCCCCCCAAACCCGGTCCACTCGCAAGTCCACCCAATGCGGCGCATGGTCCGAGACCAGGATCGCTAAATATCCCGAGTCCACCACCTCTGCCAGCAAAGACTTACCCACTACAAAAAGTCAATCCGAAAGTAGACCTTATGCACATTTCATAGAATTTACAGTGCAGAAGGAGGCCATTCGGCCCATCGAATCTGCACCGGCTCTTGGAAAGAGCACCCTACCCAAGCCCACACCTCCACCCTATCCCCGTAACCCCACCCAACACTAACGGCAATTTTGGACACTATGGGCAATTTAGCATGGCCAATCCACCTAACCTGCACATCTTTGGACTGTGGGAGGAAACCGAAGCACCCGGAGGAAACCCACGCAAACACGGGGAGAAAGTGCAAACACCACACAGACAGTCACCTGAGGTTGGATTCGAACCTGGGTCCCTGGCGCTATCCCCAGATCATTGACTGTGTTAAAGTGCCCCCCCCCCCCAATAATCAGCCGGTGCAAGTCCAGGTCAGGGATCTGCCCCAATACTCGCCTCATAAACTCCACATCGTCCCAATTGGGGCATAAACATTAACTAAGACCACTGGCATCCCCTCCTCAAATGCACGGAAATATGCAACGGTTTGATTGGCCCATTCAGCCCCCACACGTTCCATGTGACCAGTCTGGTCAGAGGGCATCCCGTCCTCCCCCCGCCGATCAACCATTCCCCTTCATAGGCCAGAACCCCGCCCGTGCCATGCGACCCTCGAGGCCCACCCCCGGAGGTCCACCGTCACCACTCCCTAACATATAACGCTACAGCAACAACACCTTTGTCAGCAGCCCCCCTCCCCCTTAACAAAACAACAACCCCATCCTCCTCTACTTTCTAACCACCTGATTACCCCTCACTGCACTCCTGTTAACTAGCCCACCCAGCTAGCCTGGCAGCCCCCGCCCAAGTTGCCACAGCCTCCTGCCCCCCGATTGATTCCCCTAGATCCCCCCCCCCCCCGCTCGCTCACCTCGCAGCTGTAGTGATATGCATCACTGTATATACACAAGGGGTTAATGTAAATACACCACAACTAAGTAACCACTAGAAGGAGCACCAGAAATGTATATAATAGACATACAGAAAGTCAAGGGCACTCTTCACAGGAACGGCAGCTAGTGAGCAAGATACAGACAGGCAGCTCCGATGTAACATAGTATAGGTGCTGGAGAGAGAACAAACTCACACAATAAAGCATCTACTTCAGCTGTAAGACTACGAGCTTTATTCAGACACAAGGAATAATACATGGTACCAGGAGACTTCAGAATGCTTACTAGAAGATTACACAAGATGCAGACACAGAAAGATCGAAATGACAAGAAAACTCATACCGGACATTCGACGTGGGGAGACTTCACTAATTCAATGAAACTCATCCAAACTTCACCACAGCTGAAAACAACCGGTAATTTAAGTCACAGATGGAAACGTTTTAAACAAATGTTCGAAATATATATCGTAGCTAATGATTTGAAAACAGCCTCTGAAGAAACGAAAATAGCACTGCTCCTCGCAGGACATGAAGTTAGAGAAATCTATAACGGCTTTAAATACTTGAAAGGTGAAGACAACACCAAATTAGAATACTCAAAAAATTTGAAGATCACTGTAACACCAGTAACAATGCTGCTTTAAGACATTCAATGCTCGGAGACCAAATTGCACAGAGAATGAGTGATGCGAAACTCAAACAATCATTAACAGAACAGAAAGGTTCAACGCTGGAAATCGCGATTGAAAAGTGCAGATCGAAAGAAAAAAATAACATTAACTTTTCACCAAGAAAAAACGCCGAAATCCACGTTAAAATGGCGTCTGAGCACATTTTAAAGTCCCCGGGGAACAAAAAGCGTAAATCAACTTCTGCGCATGCGCAGGAAACCGCAGCTGCGCATGTGCAGTTGAAAATAGCCATTTTACATGAAGATCTTTCTGTGCATGTGCAAACTGCGCATGCGCAATTGAAAAAAGACGTTTTGGACGCACATCGTTCTGCGAATGCGCAGTTGATCAAAAACAGCGCACAGTTCGAAGATGGATCTGCGCATGCGCAGTTTACGAAAAAGTGCACAGTAAAGGAAAATCGATTTGCGCATGCGCAATCAATTCCTACGCTTTACGTCACGAGCATCATGACGTCAGAAGACTCAGACCACGCCCACTTAAAGTGGAAATGCCCGAAAATCACAAACAAGACTCTTAAAGCTACAAAACTAAATTTTTGTACCTCGAAAGACAGAACAATGCCTGAATTTCTACCAGCAGTTGAAAATAACTTTCACAGCACCCTGGAACAAGCAGTTTGCACCACCCAAAGTGAAGAGCACAATGACAAATCCGAACCCAAAAAGATGATTTGTTTATCGAAAAATACTATTCAGACATGGCTAAGTTATTCGGATATGCTAATCATAGCATCAGTGACATGGTTGAAAAGCTCAACATGACTCTATTCATGGTAGATGAATCCAATACCATGATGCAATGGCAGATCGTCGATACATTGGATGACAGCAGCCTGTCAAATACCCAAGAAGAACACGATACCACACAAAGAGTACTGACCAACTCCGTTGAGAGAGCACAGATTGACTCCACGGAAACAACACTGCACGACTCCACACAGAGAGCGATGAAAGATTCCACAGAGAGAGCGAAACAAGCCTTCACAGAGATCTTGTTGACAGACTCCAAAATGGAAGCAATTAAACACTCCATAGCGAACGCCATACATGATCAAAACAATGAAGGTCTACCTACCGTATCTGAGCAACCAGAAGCAGACTATGAAAGTCTACAAAGCTCACGTGAACAAAAAAAAGATTATGAAAGTCTACCCAGCCCTGGTCCTGATACACTCGCAGCTCACTCCCCTCCCAGTGCATCTTCCCATCTGCTTTGTCCATCGTGGGATCTTTTCCTTGTCTAGGAACCGATGAAGACATACCGCCATTGCCCTTGGCGGCTCATTCGCCTGCGGCCTCCTCATTAGCGCCCTGTGCACTTGGTCGACCTCCAGGGACCGTCCAAAGACCCCCTCTCCCATCGGCTTTTCCAGCATTCCGGCCACCAATGTAGCAGCTCCGCTGCCTCGATGCCTTCAGGCATCCCTACAATTCTCACGTTCTGCCTCCGGGAGCAGTTCTCAAGGTCCTCTACCTTCTCCTGCAGCCACTTCTGGGTCTCTCGCATTTCTCCCACCTCGACCGGCAACACAGCCAACTCCTCGTGCTCCCCCATCGCCTCCTCCACTTTCCAGTTAGCCTGGCCCTGGGACACAAGACTCTGCTCCACTCGGTCGATTCCCGACTTTAAGACTCTACAGCCTTGGCTAGGTCCTCATGGGCCTCTCTTCTCTGCTGGCTGAACGTCTCATTTAAGAAGTTCACCAGTTGATCCATGGACCATTGGGTAGGCTCAAGCCCTGTACCCTCCGCCATTTTAAGCTGTGGCACAGGAAGATTCTCCTGCTCCAGCTGCTCCCTCCTTCGTGACCCACTTCTGGTCCGTGGATCCATCCATCAGTACCACCAGTTGAGTCAGACTTTCCTCTGGCAAGCCCTTCACCTTTTCAGCCGCACATCCACCTTCCAAACGGGGAAAAGGTCTGAAAAAAACAGCCTCGAGCGGGAGCTGCCAAATGTGCGACTGCTCACACCATGGCCGCCACCGGATGTCCACATCTTTTATGTTAAAGCAAACTTTAATTTAAACACAGAATTACCCACATTAACATCAAAGAATTGCCTTACAATCATCAGTTAAACAGTTCTTAAATAAGAGGGGAAAAACTTGATCGTACTATCTACACCTGCCACTAATTCCAATTAAGCAATTCAGTACAGTTCATTGAATCCCTACTGTGCAGAAGGAGGCCATTCAGCTGATTGAGTCTGCACCGACCCTCTGAAAGGGCACTCTACCATGGCCCCACCCTATCTGTGTAACTCCACCTACCTATGGACACGAAGGAGCAATTTAGGATGGCCAATCCACGTAACCTGCACATCTTTGGACTGGAGGAAACCGGAGCACGCGGAAGACATCCACGCAGACACAGGGAGAATGTGCAGACTCCACACAGTCACCCAAGGCCGGAATTGAACCTGGGTCCCTAATGCTGCGAGGCGGCAGTATTAATCACTGTGCTGCCCAAATGCCACTTATAAATAAAGTTAACAAACAGGTTACTTACTTAGCTATGTAGATATGGTTGACTTCTTTCTAGTCAGACTCAAATCCTATGCGAAACTGCTCAACCTAACAGCTTTTGGCAAAACTGCTGTTCAATTTAAAATTCTATAACAGACTAAAACTGCAGACAAACCTGGCTCCTCTCATTAATTACATCATCTGTATCCCACAAAGTTCCATGATTTGCTTATCTAGGACTAAACACCACTCCCTCATAAGTTATCTATATTCCAGGGAATCTCCAGCAATCAAACATGATTCCATTAGCCGTTTATCTATAACCAGGTTACTCACGTTCAGAAGCAGATTTACAGTTTGTGGGACCACATGCTCTCCTTCATTTCTGTCCCCCCATCATCACGCCCCTCCTACCCGCACTCACTCTCGACCCACAGAACTCAAAGGCGGAGGCCACAAAAATACACAAACTAATCATTGCTTTTTAGCTTTTAAAATATGTCTGTGTGAATAATTGTCAGCAGGCGTTTTATGTTCATAGTCAATCTTACGTTTTTATCAGATTCAAAATCTGCAAAACTTGAATGCATTTTTTATCTACGAAACTATGATTCTCATCATGGATTTCAAACTCACTTTCCTGCCCATTCCCCGCACAAACTCTCCCTCCCCGTTGTTAGACGTTTTAGTTGCTGTGATATGAAGAGTCTAAAGTTCTGTTCCTTTTTTACAAACACACATTTAATTCCTTCCAACAGCCTTTGCACAAAACTCTCACTATACATCACCTGACAGAGGCCACCTGAAGCCCCTTTACATAAAAGTGTCAATTAATGGATATTTAACATAAATGAGACAACTAATTGCAATGGCTCTTAACCCATTACTTAACAGTCTCCCCTTCCTTGGAGAAAAAAAATAATTAGGTGAAAACAAAATTTCAAGAAACTCAAAAACACACACATGATTTCCCCCCTTTTTTTTTGTTTGGACGAGAAAGAGAAAAAAACAGTCACAGAAACAGCGCCCTTCATTAACAATATCCAAAAGTTTCTGTGAACCCGCCCCTCTTTTCGGAAAACAGTCTGACAGTTGATAGCTCCTGTCGACCCATTTAATTTTTGTTATTTCCCCTCTGTCCAACATCTGCTTCAAACTTGCGATGTCTATCCGTAATCTCTTTTCATTGACACTTTTTGTAGAGTGCACATTTTCCCACAGGGATTTATTGTCAATGTGACAGTCAATAGGTATATTACCCAAATCCCCTAATCCCAAAATTTCTGTCAATATCATACTTATATAAAAGGCCATATCCACCGCCTCTACAAGGCTTAACGTCTCAGCAGCCAAAGTGCTTTTTACCACTCTCCTTATTTTCTTTGTTTCCCACACAAGCGGGCAACATTTACCATTGTTCCCCAAAAGGAAAATTATAAAACCTCCTGCGCTTGAAACCCCATCACATAAATTTGGGTTGGACGCATCACTATAAACTATGAGTTTCAAGTGCCTAAGGTCACCTAAAACCGGGAACTTCAAAACACACTCCTGCATTTTTAGTTTGGCCAATGCTTTATTTGCTCTTATTATGTCTTCCACTTTGGGATCATTCATTTTTGTACTCAACTCTAAGACATCAAAACTCACATCCTGTCTAGTCTGTCTACCTAACCAGTTCAGTTGCCCAATGAAACTTCGCAATTGCATTTTTTCTATCTTTGAAACCATTGCGTCTTTTTGTGAAACTCGGCCACGACTAATTGCTATTGGGCTGATGCTTTCCAAATAAGATTGCTGACGTAAAGTTGCCCCTAACTTAGTCTGTCCAATTTCCAGTCCAATATATTTAAATGCACCGGAAGCCTGACTTCCAAACCTGAATTCTTTCCTCAAGCCAGAGATTACAATAGCTTCAAAATCACTAGTCCCACCCCACAAAAAATCATCAACATGCATCATAAAAATGCCAGAAAGATTACCTTTATAGTGCCAGTAAAACATTGCAGGATCTGCTTTCAACTGGCAACAGCCTAACTTTAACAAAACTGACCTTACCAAAAAATACCAGACTCTAGATGCATCATTTAATCCATATACACATTTGTTCAACTTCCAGAGTACCCCTTCTGTGTTAGCTGCTTCTTTAGGAGGAGGGAGAAAATGTCTCTCCGGAGCTGATGCCCCTGTAAAAAGGCAGCTTTTATATCTATAGATTTGCATTCCCATGCCTTTGTGGCTAATAGAGCCAAGAAGATCTTTAAAATAACCTTTCCTGCTGTAGGTGAATCTACTCTCAAATCCTGATCTTCTAAGTTTTCTTCAAATCCCCTTGCCACAAGCCTGGCCTTTGCCTTATAAGTTCCATCCAGAAGAATCTTTTCTGTGCAAATCCATCTGTGGGATAGAGCTCTTTGTCCCCTATCCGGTACTTCTGTGTGTACCCCAAATTCACTCCAACTATGCAATTCTTGCTGTTTAGCTTCTCTGATAACTTTTTCATCTAATTTATTTGAAGCCACCAAAATCTCACATGCATGTGGGCTTCTACTCCTATTAGTATTCGTAGTCTTACTCATGTTCCGAGATCTTGATAAACTACGTCCCCTCTCCCGCCTGGTATCTCGTTCTGTACTGCTGCTCCTTGATCTTTCCCTTCTGCTGTGGAATGTCCTTTCAAAAGTTCTCGACCTTTTCCTGCGGACCTGTTCACTATCTGATGTACTATCTGAACCGGCACTGCGTTTCTGTGCACTCCATTTTTGAACTGAGCTTTCCCAATCCACTGTCTTGACTCCTTCCCCTGAATGCTGTACATTCAACCAATGTTTATACTTTCCAGTGGCCTTCCCTGCTCTACTAATAACAGTTGCATCCTTCCATTGATTAGACCCTGCAGGCAAGTATATCACTTTGTACCAACTTTTGACAGTGGCCCTTTTGGAAAAATGGCCTGTTCTAATTCATCAGAAGTGTTGTGTTCCTCCACAGAAACCCTGTCTATATCAGTTAATTGATCCTCATAGTTCTGGAACACATGCGTACCAGATGACTCTGGTTCCTCGTCATGTCTGTCTGCTCTGTCTAAGTTTGAAAATTTGTGATCTGTACCCATTGTCTTGATGAATGTACCCGAACAGTTTGATTACCATGTTGCAAAATAATTGTTTTGCCATCTATGCCTATGATCTTCCCTGGGCCTTTCCATTCATTAGAATTGTCTCTCTTATAGTATACCATGTCTCCTTGCTGAAAATCGGCATCTGATGGCCGTACGGTATGTCTTCAAGCTCTGCGAATTCTTTCAGAGACTTCTGCTTCCAAAAAAGCTTTTCTACTGCTATGAAATGCATTTAAATGTTCAGCAAAACCAGAGCTAATTGTAGTCCCCTCCCAAGCTGGAGGCTGGTCATCCAAAATGGACGGAATTTTAGGATTTCTACCAAACACTAATTGATAAGGACTATAGCCCCCAACCATCTGCAATGAATTCTTTGCATGTACTGCCCATGCTAAAGCTGAATTTAGCCTGCAATTTGGTCGATCTGCCAAAATTTTCCGAAGCATGTCATCGATGACAGCATGGTTTCTTTCACAGACACCATTACTAAATGGGCTTTCTGCAACTGTATTCATAACTTTGATATTCATGTTTTCACACATATTCATAAACTCATCATTAGCAAATTCTCCCCCATTGTCCGTAAGGAATTTTGCCGGTGGACCCATTCCTATCCCTATCCATTTTTCCACGATTTGATCCAGAATTACTCTCTTTTCTTTACTTCGTACAATCGTTGATTGACTAAATCTGGTTGCTAAATCTACAAAATGCAAAATAAATATATTATTTGCTTTCTCCCAGATCTTAAGGTCCATGGCCATAATGTCGTTAAAATCCCTGGCCATAGGTAGGGTTACTATCGGTCGTGCTGGTGTCCTTTGTACTTCCTACAAACGTCACAGCGGTCACAAACCTGTTCTATCAGTTTAGTGTAGTTGTCATCCCTTACCCCTGCATCATTTAATAAATTTTTCAGCCTCCGAGGAGACGGATGTGCAAATTGCCTATGCAGTTTTAATACCACAAGCTTTTTATCAGCTAAAGTCCCATTTTCAACTGCCATTAACACATCCTTAACCACTATACTTGAAATATTATTTGTCAGTAATGGAATACAATAGTGTCCTGACTGTGTAAATTGTAAGTCCACCGTCTTTCCAAAAACTGTTGCCTTATCCTGTTCCATATCCAGTTTCATGTGTACTTTCTTCATCGACGGTCTGCTCAGAAGCAAAGGTATCTCACTTGATACAACATCCGTGCTAATGAAATGGTTCACTCCGGCAATATTGCAAGGGATCACCACTCTTTTCAGCGACTTCAGAGTATTTTCATCCCCAAACCTGAAACTTGTGGAACTTTCAAATTCCTTAACCTTGTTACGATTTTCAGCATTCAAAGAGTCTAGGTAACATTTTAACCAGTCAATTCCACACACAGTAGATGTGCAGCCACTGTCCAATACAGCACAGTTGAAGGATTCTGCAACCAACACCCTCATTACTGGCGTAAAACTGCTTGTCAATAGGACAATGCCTTCTTTCTGGTCACTATCGTTTTCCTCTTCTGACTCTTCCGTGTCATGTGTCGCTTCAAACACTATCATAACGAGTTGGACAGTTGAAAGCATAATGGTATTGAGAGTCACATCAAAAACATCGATTTATCATGCCCCGTGCATTTCTGGGTTTCATCTTCCTATTGTAGGTTCTAACTGGGTTTCTGTCTTCATCATTTCCTTGTCTCGGTCTCCTTCTATAGTCTTGAGCCCTGTTCGTAGCCATACGATTTCGCCATCCTGTTAGTCGTGTATCTTCCATATTCTGCCTTATTGCAGGCTGACCTATTTGGGTCATCAGAGCCATCGGAATCGAATGTTTCCCCAGAAACTTTTGTAAAGCTTTAGTCATCTGTTTGAATAAGGTATCCTTATCAGTAAACTGAACTCCTGTCAAAACCAGGAGCCTATCCATGTTGCTCACTCTAGCACAGTCAAGTAATTTAAAGGCAAGCACAGACTGTGGAAATTCCAGGTTGTGTTTCTGCAGCCTTTTATATAGTCTGTCAAATTCCATTATATAGTCTTCCATGGAGATATCCTCCATTTTCCGGAACTTATCAAAATCCGACCATGCTTCATACGCACTTAACAAGTCATCTTTCTTATAAATCTTATCCATATAATGTAATAAAGTCTCAGACCTTCTTCTGAGTCTATCTCTTCCAATTCCAGCTCAGAAAGCACTTTGTTTCGGATTTTACTGCCATATGGTAGAAAAAGAGCCAATGCCATACCTTGTTTTCTCTTTCCCAAAGCAGTTACTTTAGTCCACATAACTACTGCACTTCTCCATTGGTCGTACGATTCCCTTTCAGAAAATAAGGGAGGATAGTCATATCCAGCCATCTTTATCCTCGGTTCAGCCATATATCCCTTTTTTTCTTTCTCACTGACTCCTTGGTTTGATCTGGAAAGTTGTTTCTTTCTACCCTTCACATTTACACAGGAACCATTCTCTGCTACCAATTGTTAGATGTTTTAGTTGCTGTGATATGAAGAGTCTAAAGTTCTGTTCCTTTTTCACAAACACATTTATTTTCTTCCAAAAGCCTTTGCACAAAACCCTCACTATACATCACCTGACAGAGGCCACCTGAAGCCCCTTTACATATCAGTGCCAATTAATGGATACTTAACATAAATGAGACAACTAATTGCAATGTCTCTTAACCCATTACTTAACACCCGTGAACCCCCAACTCCATCACAATATCTCCATATCATAAAAATGCAACTCGGCATTCACACACCCTCCAATCCACCCTCTTTCCTCCACCACAACCCACTTTCTTGTTCCACTCCCATCCCTCTCAGAGTCTCCCCCCCCCCCCCCCCCCCCCCCGCCCAATCCACTCACAATCTCTCATTCTCACAATCTCACTCACCACGCTCGCCTGAGGTTTTCAAGGCAGCCTGCTTCACTCATTGTGGCCACCGTGCCTCTCCCTCGCCTCGGAAAGTTATCACGTGCTTGTTGGTGGCCTGGGTCCGCTAGCGCCGTCAGCTGGCACAAGCCTACTTGCCTCGCCTGCTTAGCAGCCTAGAACCTCGTGGCTTGATTCAGCGGCCATGCCCCGCTCATCTCCAGGTGGCCTGAGTCCGCTAGTGCCCGGCACAAACCTCCTCAACTCCTCATGGCTTCATTCATGAACCTCATCAGCCTGTCCCTCAGCTCTCATCGTGGTCTCGCGTGTGCTCCTCAGGTTAACCATTCGTTTCCAGTTTACCCGTTCTTTCAAACTCACCAGAGTCTGATTTTGCTCTGCATTTGCTGCTGGATGCCCAGTGCACCGGCCTGGCATGGGGGTCCTCCATTTGTCAGGGCCCTGTGCCTAGGTATGGTGCGTTTCTTTGTAAATCCACATCTGCTCACGTTGAAGATAGAGGCCGGGATTCTCTGGCCCCCCCCACCGGGTCGGCGGCGAATCCCGTCCCGCCGCCCCGACGCCGGATGCCCTATTCACCGGTGCCATTTTCAGGTGGCGGCAAGATTCCCGCCACGCCGGTTGGGGGCCATTGACAGCGGCCTCCCCGCCAATTCTCCAGGCCCCGAAGGGCTATGCGGCCGTCCAGTTTTGCCCAGTCCCGCCGGCATGAAATACTCACCTCACGTACAGTGGGACCTGGCAGGTGAGTATGCAGGGGCAGTCCTCGGGGGGGGGGGGATCAGACCCTGGTGGGGGGGCCCCCACGGTGGCCTGGCCCGCGATCGGGCCTACCAATCTGCGGGCGGGCATATTCCGTGGGGGGGACTTCTTTCCTCCGCGACGGGTCCCTGTAGGGCTCCGCCATATTGCCCGGGGGCCAGCGCGGAGAAGAGAACCCTGCATGTGAGGAAATACGCCGGCCGGTCTGCGCATGCGCATCCCTTTGGCGCCGGCTGAAGCAGCACCACCCCTCCGTCATCCACCTAGCCCCCGAAAGTTCGGAGAATTCCTTACTTTTGGGGGCAGTTGACACCGGAGTGGTTGTCGCCGGTTTTCCCGTCGGTGTGGGGTCTTCGACCCCAGAAGGGAGAATCCCTTGCCAGAGTTCCTGTTAAGGAGGTCAGCAAAGTGCTCCTTTCAGTGGGCGCTGACTACCTCTGTTCTTGATAAGCACCTCTGGCAGTGGGGTTATTTGGATTTTTGGGCAGTTGGTGGTCTTGGCTGCGCTAAAGTAACCTTGTGTGTCTTGGTTATCAGCTAACTGCTGGGCCTCCTGTGTTTTCTGCATCCGCCATCTGTTCTTTGGGACACGGGATTTTTGCTGGACCTCCGCCTTCAGTCTGTAGAGCTAGTTTGCTAAGGGCAGCGCAGTGGCGCAGTGGTCAGCACTGCTGCCTCATGGCGCCTAGGTCCCAGGTTCGATCACGGCTCTGGGTCACTGTCCTTGTGGAGTTTGCACATTCTCCTCGAGTCTGCTTGGGTTTCGCCCCCACAACCCAAAACATGTGCAGGTTAGGTGGATTGGCCGTGCTAAATTGCCCCTCAATTGGAATAAATGAATTGGGCACTCTAAATTACTTATTCTGTAAAAGAAAGAGCTAGATTGCTCTTGATTGAGTTGCTGTTTCTGTTTCAGGTTCAGAAAAGCCTTGCGCTTGGGGTTTATTAGCTCCTTGATCTCCTGTTCATTATCGTTGAACCAGACTTGGTGTTTCCTGATCGAGTGACCAAATGTCTCTTCACATATGCTATTAAGGAGACCTTGAGGGCAGCCAAATGCTGGCGGCACTCTTGTTCCTTGAGCTTGCCTTCCCCCACCCACCAGGTCTCGCTTAGAATGGCAAATTTAATATCAAAACATCTGAGCTCCCGGGAAACGATAGTGGTATGCTGTTCCAGTTTGTTGCTGTTGGAGCTGTCCGTGAGGGTCCTCACATTCCAGACCCCGAACTTCATTTTTAGGGGAGAAGAAGCCTGTGTGGGTGTTCTTTTAACGTGAGGAGGAGCTAAGATAATTGACCTCCACCAATTGCAACCATTTTGCTTTGTGCTAGGTATGACTCCAACCAGTGGAAATGTTTCCCCCTTAACCCCATTGATTCCAGTTTTGCGATGGCTCTTTTATTGCATGCTCGGTCAAATGCTGCCTTGATATCAAAGGAGTCACCTCATCTCTGGAGCTCAGCCCTTTGAACAAAGGCTGTAATAAGTCAGGAGCCGAATTGCCCTGGTTAAACCCAAGCTGAGCATCAGTGAGCAGCAGATTATTACTAAGCAAGTGCCACTTGATAGCACTGTTGATGACCTCTCCCATCACTTTACTAATAATTGAGAGTAGGTTGTTAGGGCGATAATTGGATAGGTTGGATTTGTCCTGCTTTCTGTGCACAGGACATAGCTGGGCACATTGCTGGGTAAATGCCAGCGCTGTAGACGTACTAGAACAGCTTGGCTAGAGGTGCGACAAGTTTTGGAGCACAAGTCTTCAGTACTATTGTCAGATTATAGTCAGGGCCCATTGTCTTTGCAGTATCCAGTGCCTTCAGCCACTCTTGATATCATGTGGAACTAATAGAATTCGCTGAAATGAAATCTGTGATGGTGGGGACCTCCAGGAGAGGCCAAAATGGATAATCCACTCGACACTTCTTGCTGAAGGTTGTTGCAAGTGCTTCAACCATGTCTTTTCTACTGACGTGCTGGGCTCCCCCATCATTGAGGACAGGGATGGTTGTGGAACCTCCTCCTCCAGTGAGTTGTTTAATTGTCCACCACCATTCAGGTTTGGATGTGGCAGGACTGCAGAGGTTCGCTCTGACCCATTGGTTGTCTACCACTTGCTGCTTATGCTGTTTGGCACACAAGTAGTTCTGTTTTGCAGTTTTACCAGTTTGACACCTCATTTTTCCGTATGCCTGCTGCTGTTCCTGGTATGCTTTCCTGCGGTCTTCATTCAACCAGGGTTGATCCCCTAGCTTGGTGGTAATGGTAGAGTGGGGGTTATGCTGGGTCATGAAGTTTCAGACTGTAGTTGAGTAAAATTCTGCTGCTGCTGATGGCCTATACTGCCTCATTGTTACTTGTTCAAATTATATCCCATTTAGCAAGATGGTAGAGCCACACAACATGGTGCAAGGTATCCTCAATGTGAAGATAGGACTTGGGCTCCACTGTGCGGTGGTCCCTGCTGCCAATACTGTCATGGACAGATGCATCTGTGACAGGCACGTTGGTGAGAATGAGGTCAAGTTCTTCCCTCTTGTTGGTTCCCTCACCAACTGCAGACCCAGTTTAACAGTTATATCCTTTAGGACCCAGCCAGCTCAGTCTGTACTGGTGCCACCGAGCCACTCTTGATGATGGACGTTCTGTGCCGTTGCCACCCATAGTGCTTCCTCAAGTTGTGTTCAACATGGAGCAGTACTGATTTATCAGCTCAGGGTGGTCGGCATGTGGTAATCAGCAGAAGGTTTCCTTGCCCATGCTTAATTTTATGACATGAGACTTCATGGTGTCCAGAGTCAATGTTGAGGACTCCCAAGACAATTCCCTTCTGACAGTAGACCACTGTGCCACCACCTCTGCTGAGTCTGTCCTGCTGGTGGGACAGGACCTACCCAGGGATGGTATAGTGGTGCCTAGAATATTATCTGTAAGGTATGATTCCATGATTATGACTACGTCAGACTGTTGCTCAACTAGTCTGTTACACAGCTCTCCCAATTGATGATAAGGGCATTCAAATGGTCATTGGATAGACATATGGACGATAAGGGAATAGTGTAAATGGGCTTTGGAGTGGTTTCACAGGTCGACGCAACATCGAGGGCTGAAGGGTCTGTACTGCGCTGTAATGTTCTATGTTCTATGTTCTATGATAGGAGGACTTTGCAGGGTTGACAGGACTGAGTTTGCCGTTGTCATTTACGCTGCATAGGTACATCTGGTTTCATTGGGTTTAGACTTTTTTAATGGTTTGATACAGTTGAGTGGCTTGATCGGCTATTAGGCCTTTTTAGAAGGCAGTTAAGAGACAACCACATTGCTATGGATCTGGAGTAAAATGGAGGCAAGACCAGGTCAGGTCAGGGTGGAAGATGTCCTTCCCTAAAGGCCTTTGGTGAATCAGATGGGTTTTTAGGCCAATTGTTTTGTGGACATCATTTTCCTTTCAATTCTAGTTTTTTTATTGAATTATTAAAATTCCACCATCTGCCGTGGAGGGATTTGGACACGGCTCCCTTCTGTGAACTTTGTAATTTGCAAGGTGAAGTTATATAAATGTTTGGCCATCTTTTTGGCTAAGATCAAGTGTCTGTAGATTGAGCCTTTGGCTCAGATCTGGTATGTCTCTCTTGTGGGGACCATGAATTGGATTCAATTTGAATTGGTTTTTGGAGCAGGCGAGGAGCTGGATTAGGGGTTCGCCCCTGACCCACACTCTGAGCCCTGGCTTGGTAACTCAGAAAAAATAAAAGCTGCTGCTTCAGTGATTTAACATAGTCAGGCTTTTAATACTTATTTTGTGGTTTTAACCCAGTGAATAGATCAAGTCATTTTCACTATATATGGCTTTATAGCATTATAGTTAGGAAATATCTCAAAAAGCCACAAGGTGATGTTTTGATGCAGCATTTAATCATGGTGGTATATAATTTGCACCTCACTTATTCAAGTATTTTGTTTATTGTTGAGTTGTTTCCAGGGTTAAAAATCTAAGATTAAAACAATAAATATAAACTGAGAATAAATCTTGTACATATCAACCAAACCCTAAGATTGAGTGCTAGTCCCAAGTATTTGTTCTTTTTTTCAGACTATGGGTAAAGTGATTTTACAATATATGTAGCAAATGGTCATTTTCAGCAAGCATGATCGATTCAGAATGAGTGGTTCTGTTGACGTGACAGAACGAGAATCAAAGGGTTTGAAGTGATACTGCCGAGAATTGACGTGCATCCTTATAATGTCAAAGGACTGCATGGTCAGAATAAACGCTTGATTTACTGGTGTAGAAACTAACTGTTTGGATATTAATAAACAAACAGCATAAAACCATGCCAGGGAAAATGGAAATGGGGTGATCAAACCTTCTGCTGACATTGGTAACGATTGTAATGGATCATCTGTTTTCATTCCCAGCCAGGGAATATTGGATGATTTGAAAGATCAAACTAAATTTTGATGTGCACAGAATAAAACAGTTAGGTATAAGTCTACTGAAACATATGTTGAGAAGTTTTAATACATAAGGCAAAGTATAAAGAGTTAAAATGTAAGTCAATAAATACTTTTAAAAAATGACCAACCCATGTTACTTCAAGATGTGGAGATGCCGGCGTTGGACTTGGGTGAGCACAGTAAGAAGTCTTACAACACCAGGTTAAAGTCCAACAGGTTTGTTTCGGATCACTAGCTTTCAGAGCACTGCTCCTTCATTCACCTGAGGAAGCAGCAGCGCTCCGAAAGCTAGTGATGTGAAACAAACCTGTTGGACTTTAACCTGGTGTTGGAAGACTTCTTACTATGTTACATCAAAGCGAGAAATGAATCATTTGTTGTAAAACGTCCCAAGTTTCAATATATATTAGTAATGCAATGCTGATGATAGTGATTTCTGCATGATCAATATATGAACTGATACCACTGGATGTCTATGCCAAGGGTAACTGATTTGTTGTTTAAATGAGTGTACATCGAAGGGTGGATGGTGATACTGGAAGAAAGGTTATTGCAAACGCAGTCTCCGGTGGTTGTGTGCTGCTGCATCAGCAGCTTGTTTATATCCCTTGGCCTCACAGTGGATTGCTGAACTAGAACTGAATGGATGATATTTTTATGCAGTTCATTTATCTTCATTGGAAATTTGCATGTGCTCTTCGAGACAAGAGACACTTACCGACCTGTCTCAAGTGGATTCTCATCAAAATCCCAGAGGAAGGCAATTGCTTTCCAACACAATATGTATGTATGCCATCTGTTCCTCTTTTTGCTTGTAGTGTAGAAGCAAAAGGCTGATTTTTCAGCTGAAGAATTAAGTAATAAAGTTAATTGATTGGGGAATGGCAATTTTCCAAACTGATAATTATTATAATGGCTATCCCTGGCTAGCAAGGACGATTGTCTTCCAGGGGTCCAAAGATGGCTGATGAGGCTGATTCTGGATCCAAAGACTTTATGGCATGTAAGCCATTTGTTGTCTTGGAGGATGTCTTATCAATTCGGGCTACGGCGTGTTCTTTTGGTCACTCTCGATTTTCCTCTTCATTTTGTAATTAATGGGTCACAAAATTCTGGAATCTTTCCCACAGACTCTGCTGCCATCTGGTTCAGTCCAAGGCGATGGTTTCCATAGGTACATTTCTTCGTGTTGTCTTTCAGCTCACCCTCGATGCACTTCTTCTGTCCTCTTCAGATGCATCTGGCCTGACTGAACTGGGAGAAGACCACCTGCTTTGGGAGGCTGGTATCTGACATCCAAACTATATGACCAATCCAACAATGCCAGTTGTGGATGATTATAACCTTAATGCTTGTGGTGCCTGCTTGTGGGAGTACACTGATGTTGTGTCTGTCTCCCTGCTTAATGTGTTAGATCTTTCACAGGCAGCATTGATGGTATGAGCTTTGAGGCGCCTTAGAACATAGAACATAGAACAATACAGCGCAGTACAGGCCCTTCGGCCCACGATGTTGCACCGAAACAAAAGCCATCCAACCTACACTATGCCATTATCATCCATATGTTTATCCAATAAACTTTTAAATGCCCTCAATGTTGGCGAGTTCACCACTGTAGCAGGTAGAGCATTCCACGGCCTCACTACTCTTTGCGTAAAGAACCTACCTCTGACCTCTGTCCTATATCTATTACCCCTCAGTTTAAAGTTATGTCCCCTCGTGCCAGCCATATCCATCCGCGGGAGAAGGCTCTCACTGTCCACCCTATCCAACCCCCTGATCATTTTGTATGCCTCTATTAAGTCTCCTCTTAACCTTCTTCTCTCCAACGAAAACAACCTCAAGTCCATCAGCCTTTCCTCAAAAGATTTTCCCTCCATACCAGGCAACATCCTGGTAAATCTCCTCTGCACCCGCTCCAAAGCCTCCACGTCCTTCCTATAATGCGGTGACCAGAACTGTACGCAATACTCCAAATGCGGCCGTACCAGAGTTCTGTACAGCTGCAACATGACCTCCCGACTCCGGAACTCAATCCCTCTACCAATAAAGGCCAACACTCCATAGGCCTTCTTCACAACCCTATCAACCTGGGTGGCAACTTTCAGGGATCTATGTACATGGACACCTAGATCCCTCTGCTCATCCACACTTTCAAGAACTTTACCATTAGCCAAATATTCCGCATTCCTGTTATTCCTTCCAAAGTGAATCACCTCACACTTCTCTACATTAAACTCCATTTGCCACCTCTCGGCCCAGCTCTGCAGCTTATCTATATCCCTCTGTAATCTGCTACATCCTTCCACACTATCGACAACACCACCGACTTTAGTATCGTCTGCAAATTTACTCACCCACCCTTCTGCGCCTTCCTCTAGGTCATTGATAAAAATGACAAACAGCAACGGCCCCAGAACAGATCCTTGTGGTACTCCACTTGTGACTGTACTCCATTCTGAACATTTCCCATCAACCACCACCCTCTGTCTTCTTTCAGCTAGCCAATTTCTGATCCACATCTCTAAATCACCCTCAATCCCCAGCCTCCGTATTTTTTGCAATAGCCTACCGTGGTGAACCTTATCAAACGCTTTGCTGAAATCCATATACACCACATCAACTGCTCTACCCTCGTCTACCTGTTCAGTCACCTTCTCAAAGAACTCAATAAGGTTTGTGAGGCATGACCTCCCATTCACAAAGCCATGCTGACTATCCCTGATCATATTATTCCTATCTAGATGATTATAAATCTTGTCTCTTATAATCCCCTCCAAGACTTTACCCACTACAGACGTGAGGCTCACCGGCCGATAGTTGCCGGGGTTGTCTCTGCTCCCCTTTTTGAACAAAGGGACCACATTTGCTGTCCTCCAGTCCTCTGGCACTATTCCTGTAGCCAATGATGACATAAAAATCAAAGCCAAAGGTCCAGCAATCTCTTCCCTGGCCTCCCATAGAATCCTAGGATAAATCCCATCAGGTCCCGGGGACTTATCTATTTTCAGCCTGTCCAGAATTGCCAACACCTCTTCCCTACGTACCTCAATGCCATCTATTCTATTAGCCTGGGGCTCAGCATTCTCCTCCACAACATTATCTTTTTCCTGAGTGAATACTGACGAAAAATATTCATTTAGTATCTCGCCTATCTCTTCAGACTCCACACACAATTTCCCATCCCTGTCCTTGACTGGTCCTACTCTTTCCCTAGTCATTCGCTTATTCCTGACATACCTATAGAAAGCTTTTGGGTTTTCCTTGATCCTTCCTGCCAAATACTTCTCATGTCCCCTCCTTGCTCGTCTTAGCTCTCTCTTTAGATCCTTCCTCGCTACCTTGTAACTATCCATCGCCCCAACCGAAACTTCACACTTCATCTTCACATAGGCCTCCTTCTTCCTCTTAACAAGAGATTCCACTTCCTTGGTAAACCACGGTTCCCTCGCTCGACGCCTTCCTCCCTGTCTGACCGGTACATACTTATCAAGAACACGCAGTAGCTGATCCTTGAACAAGCCCCACTTATCCAGTGTGCCCAACACTTGCAGCCTACTTCTCCACCTTATCCCCCCCAAGACACGTCTAATGGCATCATAGTTGCCCTTCCCCCAGCTATAACTCTTGCCCTGCGGTGTATACTTATCCCTTTCCATCATTAACGTAAACGTCACCGAATTGTGGTCACTGTCCCCAAAGTGCTCTCCTACCTCCAAATCCAACACCTGGCCTGGTTCATTACCCAAAACCAAATCCAACGTGGCCTCGCCTCTTGTTGGCCTGTCAACATATTGTTTCAGGAAACCCTCCTGCACACACTGTACAAAAAACGACCCATCTATTGTACTCGAACTATATCTTTTCCAGTCAATATTTGGAAAGTTAAAATCTCCCATAATAACTACCCTGTTACTTTCACTCATATCCAGAATCATCTTCGCCATCCTTTCCTCTACATCCCTAGAACTATTAGGAGGCCTATAAAAAACTCCCAACAGGGTGACCTCTCCTTTCCTGTTTCTAACTTCAGCCCATACTACCTCGGCAGAAGAGTCCCCATCTAGCATCCTCTCCGCCACCGTAATACTGCTCTTGACTAGCAGCGCCACACCTCCCCCTCTTTTGCCTCCTTCTCTGAGCTTACTAAAACACCTAAACCCCGGAACCTGCAACATCCATTCCTGTCCCTGCTCTATCCATGTCTCCGAAATGGCCACAACATTGAAGTCCCAGGTACCAACCCACGCTGCCAGTTCCCCTACCTTGTTTCGTATACTCCTGGCATTGAAGTAGACACACTTCAAACCACCTACCTGAACACTGGCCCCCTCCTGCGATGTCAAATCTGTGCTCCTGACCTCTATACTCTCATTCTCCCTTACCCTAAAACTACAATCCAGGTTCCCATGCCCCTGCTGCATTAGTTTAAACCCCCCCAAAGAGCACTAACAAATCTCCCCCCCAGGATATTTGTGCCCCTCAGGTTCAGATGTAGACCATCCTGTCTGTAGAGGTCCCACCTTCCCCAGAAAGAGCCCCAGTTATCCAAAAATCTGAATCCCTCCCGCCTGCACCATCCCTGTAGCCACGTGTTTAAATGCTCTCTCTCCTTATTCCTCATCTCACTATCATGTGGCACGGGCAACAACCCAGAGATAACAACTCTGTTTGTTCTAGTTCTGAGCTTCCATCCTAGCTCCCTGAAAGCCTGCCTGACATCCTTGTCCCCTTTCCTACCTATGTCGTTGGTGCCAATGTGGACCACGACTTGGGGCTGCTCCCCCTCCCCCCTAAGGACCCGGAAAACACGATCCGAGACATCACGTACCCTTGCACCTGGGAGGCAACATACCAAACGTGAGTCTCTCACGCTCCCACAAAATCTCCTATCTGTGCCCCTGACTATAGAGTCCCCAATTACTAATGCTCTGCTCCTCTCCCCCCTTCCCTTCTGAGCAACAGGAACAGACTCCGTGCCAGAGGCCCGTACCCCATGGCTTACCCCTGGTAAGTCGTCCCCCCCACAAGTATCCAAAGCGGTATACTTGTTTCTCAGGGGAACGACCGCAGGGGATCCCTGCACTGACTGTTTTTTCCCAGTCCCTCTTACAGTTACCCACCTATCTCCAATCTTTGGTGTAACTAATTCCCTGAAGCTGCTATCTATGACCCCTTCTGCCTCCCGAATGATCCGAAGTTCTTCCAACTCCAGCACCAGTTCCCTAACTCGGTCTTGGAGGAGCTGGAGATGGCAGCACTTCCTGCAGGTAAAATCAGCAGGGACACTAACTGCATCCCTCACCTCAAACATCCTGCAGGAGGAACGTTGCACTCCCTTCCCTGCCATTCCTCTAACTTTCTACCAAGATCTGGCTAAAAAATAATAATAATATAATAAAATATGGTACTTACCTCAGACCAATGGGTTTTAAAATTAGGTTAGAGGAGGAGGGCGGGTGGGAGACACTACACGTGTAGTGTCTCGGGTTTCCTCTCCACCAGAATTTATTGGGGAGGGTCTTCCCAGACGTCCGCGGGTCGACTTCCTGTTCCCGCCTAAAAAACTAATTTAAAATAAAAAAAAAAGAAGAAAAATTCTCAGCTCCTGCTGAAATTGACTAACCAGCCAGCTGTTCTCACGCCGCCGAAATCGACTGGCCTGCCCCTGCAAAGACAAGTGCTTTTAAAGGTTGACTTACCTCCCAGCAACCTCCTTCCGCAATGCTCCCGCTGAAACTGACTCACCAGCTGATTCTCCCGCCGAAATCGACTGGCCTGCCCCTGCAAAGACAAGTGCTTTTAAAGGTTGACTTACCTCCCAGCAACCTCCTTCCGCAATGCTCCCGCTGAAACTGACTCACCACTCACCAGCTGTTCTCACGCCGCCGAAATCGACTGGCCTGCCCCTGCAAAGACAAGTGCTTTTAAAGGTTGACTTACCTCCCAGCAACCTCCTTCCGCAATGCTCCCGCTGAAACTGACTCACCAGCTGATTCTCCCGCCGAAATCGACTGGCCTGCCCCTGCAAAGACAAGTGCTTTTAAAGGTTGACTTACCTCCCAGCAACCTCCTTCCGCAATGCTCCCGCTGAAACTGACTCACCACTCACCAGCTGTTCTCACGCCGCCGAAATCGACTGGCCTGCCCCTGCAAAGACAAGTGCTTTTAAAGGTTGACTTACCTCCCAGCAACCTCCTTCCGCAATGCTCCCGCTGAAACTTCTGTATGTTGTTCTTTTATTAGCCCCGTATAGTAAGTTAGGGATCGTGACCACATGGTAGACAATGAGTTTGGTTTCAGTTTTGATGGCACAATCTTCCAACTCTCACTTCTTCAGGTTACCAAAGGCTGCACCAGCAGATTTCAGGTGATGCTGGGTTTCTTTGTCAATCTCAGCCTTCTGTGAAAGATAACTTCCATGGCACTGGAAGTATTCCGCATTTTCCAGGCACTCCTTATGAATCCAAATCAATGGGACTGGGGCCATGTACATGTGGTGTTTACTGATGGAGGACTTTGGTCTTCTGAATGTTGAGTGTAATTCCCATCTTCTTGCGTACCTCAGTAAATACGCTAAAGGTTCTCTAGAGATCTGTTTCTGACACAGGACTTACTGCAGTGTCACCAGTGTATTGGAGCCCAATGATAAAGGGCGAGGTGGTCTTTATTGTTGATTGGAGTTGGTTGAGATTAAGTTGTTCACCCTCCACTCGATAAATAAGGTGCACTCCTGAAGGTAACTTGTCTCTAGTCAGATGGAGCACAATGAAAAAAGGATTGAGAAGTAAGTTGAAACAATAACACGACTTTGCATGATTCCTTTCTTAACCTCAAAGGAGGTTATCAGTCTGGAGCCAATGCTAAGGATCTCTGATTGCGTATCATTTTTTTCAGAGTACCCAATTCTTTTCTCCAATTAAGGGACAATTTAGCGTGGTCAATCCACCCTAATCTGCACATCTTTCGGTGTAAGGGTGAAACCCATGCAGACACAGGGGGAATGTGCAAACTCCACACACATACAGTGATCCGAGGGAAGGCTCGAACCCGACTCCTTAGCGCCCATAGGCAGCAGTGTTAACCACTGTGCCACCGTGCCGCCCTGTGCTTGCATATCATGATGAAGTAGGTGAAGGATGGTGATGAATTTTGGAGGACATACATACTTCAGCAGAAACTTCCAGAATGCCTCACAATTTACCGAGTTGAAGAACTTTGTCAAGTCAAAGAACATTATGTTATTTTTTGCAATATTTTTCTTGTTATTGGCGGGCTGGAATAATGATGGCCCAAACCCACACTGAGATTCAGGGATAGCTCTTCAGCAAGTGCAATAAATCAATTCACAAGGGTTTGTGTAATAATACTTCCTGCAGGAAGAGCCTCTGTAGAGGCAGGAAGAGAGACCTGGGTGTGCTAGTGCATGAGTCGCAAAAAGTTGGTTTACAGGTGCAACAGGTGATTAGGAAGGCAAATGGAATTTTGTCCTTCATTGCTAGAGGGATGGAGTTTAAGACTAGGGAGGTTCTGCTGCAATTGTATAAGGTGTTAGTGAGGCCACACCTGGAGTATTGTGTTCAGTTTTGGTCTCCTTACTTGAGAAAGGACGTACTGGCACTGGAGGGTGTGCAGAGGAGATTCACTAGGTTAATCCCAGAGCTGAAGGGGTTGGATTACGAGGAGAGGTTGAGTAGACTGGGACTGTACTCATTGGAATTTAGAAGGATGAGGGGGGATCTTATAGAAACATAAAAGATTATGAAGGGAATAGATAGGATAGATGCGGGCAGGTTGTCTCCACTGGCGGGTGAAAGCAGAACTAGGGGGCATAGCTTCAAAATAAGGGGAAGTAGATTTAGGACTGCGTTTAGGAGGAACTTCTTCACCCAAAGGGTTGTGAATCTATGGAATTCCTTGCCCAGTGAAGCAGTAGATGCTCCTTCATTAAATGTTTTTAAGATAAAGATAGATAGTTTTTTGAAGAATAAAGGGATTAAGGGTTATGGTGTTCGGGCCGGAAAGTGGAGATGAAATTAAATGAAAATCGCTTATTGTCACAAGTAGGCTTCAAATGAAGTTACTGTGAAAAACCCCAAGTCTCCACATTCTAATGCCTGTTCAGGGAGGCTGTTACGGGAATTGAACCGTGATGCTGGCCTACCTTGGTCTGCTTTCAAAGACAGCGATTTAGCCCTGTGCTAAACAGCCTTGTGGTGGAACAACAACAATCTCTCCCTCAACATCAACAAAACTAAGGAGTTGGTCATTGAATTCAGGAAGCGAAGCATTGTACAGGCCCCTATTTGTATCAATGGTGCCACGGTGGAGATGGTTGACAGCTTAAAATTCCTAGGTGTGCACATCACCAACAATCTGTCCTGGTCCACCCACCCGCATCGATGCTACAACCAAGAATGCACAACAGCGCCAATACTTCCTCAGGAAACTAAGGAAATTCGGCATGTCCACATTGACTCATACCAATTTTTACAGTTGCAGCATTGAATGCATCCTACCTGGCTCTATCACAGCTTGGTATGGCAACTGCTCGGCCCAAGACTGTAGGAAACTACAGAGAGTCCTCAGCACAGCCCAGTCCATCGCGCAAACCTGCCTCCCATCCATTGGCTCTATCTACACCTCCCGCTGCCTTGGGAAAGCATAATCAAAGACCCCTCCCACCTGGCCTAGTCACTCTTCCAACCTCTTCCATTGGGCAGAAGATACAAAAGCCTGAGAACACAAACTGACAGGTTCAAAGACAGCTTCTTCCCCGCTGTTATCAGACTCCAGAATGCCCCTCTTATGGACTGAACTGATCTCTCCATGCATCTTTCCTACTGAGTTGCACTACGCTCCATATTCTTCACCCGATGTCTATGTCTGTGTATTTATACTGTGTATTTAACATATGTCCTATGTTTTTCATCTGCCTGGACTGTAAGCAAAGCAATATTATTCACTGTACCTCAGTACACAGGCCAATAAATCTAAATATAAATGTGGCAAAGATGTTTGGGAAGCTGGTGGGGGAGGCGGTCTTTGCAAACCCTCCCGAAGTGGACCAGGCCTACCGGTCATTGAGACAGAGGCCCAGGTCTAGGGAGCTGCCTCGGGCATTTGTAGTCCAACTCCACAGATACTTAGATAAGGAAAGGATCCTGAGGTGGGCGAAGGAAATGCGAGAATGTAGATGGGAGGACCATCCCATCAGAATCTATCAGAGCATTGGGGCAGAACTGGTAAAAGGCCCTGCAGGGTTTAACAAGGCCAAGAGCAAAGTGCATTTTGGAGTGGTGCACCCAGCTAGCCTTCGGGTCATGTTCAGATACAGGGATCACTATTTCGACAGGCCAGAGGAGGTGAATTATTTTGCAAAGAAGCATAGACTCTGGGAGAATTGAATGAAGTTGGTGCATCTGAGTGTTGTTTTTTGATTTTTTTTTTGCTATTTCTTTTTTCTGGATTTTCAGTTTTCTTTTACTGTATTGTCGGAAATGTTTGGGGGAGAGTGATTGGGTCTGTGTGTATATGTTTTTCATTCCTAGATTGTTTGATATTAAAGTTGAGTTTGGGTAGTGAGGGTTATTTGCCGATCCATTGTGTTATAACTTTGATTTTTCCTCAGGTGGGGGTCACCTTGCTAGCAGTTATGCTGGTTAACGTGAGTGTCGTGGAAGAGAGAGCTGTGGTTGGTCACCTGGGGAGGGGAGTCTTTGTTTCTCTTGTTCGCTAAGATCATACCCATGAAAGGAGGGTTGGGGGGGGGGGGGTTGAAGGGTGGGGATGTGCAGGGCTGATAAGTAGGGGCCTCTGGGAGGTTGGCGGTGTAATGGGTGGGACTCCTGGTAGGGAGGGGTGGGGGCCTGCAGAGGGTGGGCCCCAAGGACCCCATAGTGGGGTGTCCTCACTTGGGGAATATGGGGTAGTTCCCATGTGTGTGGGGAATGACATTGCCGATGGGTGGGGACTGTGGGGGACACACAAACTCACTTCGAGATTGGGGCACCTTTTCAAAACGGCGGCCCGATCTCTGAGTTCAGTTCCCCAGAGCTAAAAAAAAAATTCTATGGGTTCGATTCTCCGGAAAGATTTCTAAGTGTGGTAGCGAGCGTGAATTGCCATGAGTTTCCCGGCACTTGACCCAGTGAGGCTGGCAACGTTATTCAACGTTATTAGTCCACTTAACAAGGCCTCACGGGCACCTCACCGGAAATGAAGACTCGCCAGTTGATACGCTGCGACCGCGCTTGAAGGGGGGGTCCTGAGATGTGACCCCTTAAAACTGGATAGCAAGGATAACACAAGAATAGCTCTACATAAGTTAGTTTATTGAGGATTGAAACTAATAATAGAAAGTATACCCAGTAATCATTATTAACCATTAAACATGTATTCTTAGAACATAGCAATAACAAGCATTTAAACTCTTGCTAATAGTAGTGGCCGCAATATATGATGGGATTTAAACTAGCTAACTTGACTACATTCCTAAGACAGACAGAAACATACAGAAATAATGTGGTCAGCAATAATGCAGCAACCTCAATAAATAGTTCTTATCAGGAGCTCCAGCACCCTGCGCTCAGACAGAAAATGGTATGGGCAGGAACCACATTGCGATAAGAGAAATAATAATCTTTCTTGGTGTCACAAGTAGGCTTACATTGCAATGAAGTCACTGTAACAATTCCCAAGTCGCACACTGTTCAGGCACACGGAGGGAGAATTCAGAATATCCAAATCACCTAACAGCACATCTTTGGACTGTGGTAGGAAACCAGAGCATCCAGAGGAGACCCACACAGACACGGGGAGAATGTGCAGACTCTGCACAGACAGTGACCCAAGCTGGGTATCGAACCTGGGTCCCTGGCACTGTGTAGCAACAGTGCTAACCACAGTGCTACTGTGCCGCAGGCACAGGGGAGAGCAAGAGACAGCGGATGCGAGGATCTTGAAAAACAACAGATGGCCAGGGAAGAGGATGGGACTAAATCATGAGCTGATAATGCAGTCACCACGCTGCCTAAAGTAAAATTCATTGGTCAAGGTAAAATTTACAGCCAGAAGGATTGGGTAAAGTCCAACTGGGATGGGCTACTGATTTTTGGAAATTGTATAACTGTTGGAGCTGAAGCAATGTAATTCAGAGTGGTTTTGGCGTTTATCTAAATCACTCTCCTCGTAAGTTGAACCAAGCTTGGAAACTAAAGCCGACTTAACCAGAGTTGTTGTCTCCGTGAGTCTTTGTGTTAACTAAACTGTAATTATATGGGGGGAAAATCCCCACGTAAAAGCCAGCTCAATGCTCAGTCCCTGAAAATGCCCCTACAGATTTTGGCACTGCGGGCAGGGTTGCCAACAGGACTCTGGCAGAATGATGCATCTCCTACGCGGGTTATTTACCACCCGGTAGATAGAGGAGTTACGTATCAGACGGTCAGAGCCACAAGTTGTGCGACCTGTACAAGGCAAAAAAGCTGCGAAGTAGGAAGCCGAGGACACTTGGGTATGATTCAGAAGTGCCCGCGGCCTAGCAGAAAACTTGGTGGGTAGGGTAGGCTAAAAAATAAAGTAGAAATTGCAGCTGTCATACTTGCTGTTATGATGAAAAACAGTCTCTGAAGCGAGGTGCAGTAAGAAATGGAGGAAGGCTCAGACCAGTGACAAGACAGACAAAGTTGGTGTCATTATTCTGAGTCTATATGTACAATAAATTTAAATCCCATGACTGCTGCTCCAGGGGCAACCGTGAGAAACATCGCTGATGGTTTAGAGGGAGAGGCAGCCAGACTCCACCCCAACACAGATAGCCCCTTGCAGTTCAGCGGTGATCCAATGTGAACTCTTCAAAACAAGATAAAAGTGAACTGATAAGATTTCTTTCAAATTTGGTTAAGAATGGAATTTGAATCGGTTTGAAGGAAAAATAAAGCATAAAAGAAAATAAATTGGAGCACAAAGTTTAACTATTGCAACATGCAATTGATTGGTTTTTAAATTGCCCAGAAATGTTTGTGTCTACATTACTTGATACAAGGTTGAATTGTGGATGGATTGGATTTGTTTATTGTCACGTGTACCAAAGTACAGTGAAAAGTATTTTTCTGCGAGCAGCTCAAACAAATCATTTAGTGTTTGAAAAGAAAATACAGAAGAGGGCAACACAAGGTACACAATGTAAATATATAGACACCGGCATCGGGTGAAGCACACAGGAATGTAGTATTAATCAGGTTGTAGTGATCTCTATATGTGCATGTACACAACGGGTTAATGTGTAATCAGTAGCACCACATGTTCACGAGAGGGCCGGACCAACAGGGGTATAAAAGGCAACCACATTGGGTCTCTCTCTCTCTCTTGGGTGCACTGTGACCAGGACAATAGCAGATTAGTTCAGATGGCTAGTGGAAACAACCGATAATTTAAGTTATGAATGGAAAAGATTTGAACAGATATTCCAAATATTTATCGCAGCTAATGATTTCAGCACGGTCTCTGATGCAACAAAAATAGCACTACTACTACTCAATAGGAGGGCATGAAGCTAGCAAAATCTATAATTGCTTTAATTACTTAGAAGGTGAAGACAACACCAAATTAGAAGTAATACTGTAAAAGTCAGCTAAATGAACACTGTAAGAGTCAGTCTGCTGAGATGCTGGAAAGATTTAACTCTTGTCATAAATGCCAGAGAAACAGAGGGCCCATCACTGATTTTATTAGAAATCTCAAGTTAATACCACAAGGCTGTGATTATGCTGATTTCAGCGACACGATGATAATGGATCAATTAATTTATGGACTATCTGACAAAAATTTGAAGGAAGAACTTTCACAAGTTAAGTATCTAACTCTAGAAACTGCTATACAAAAATACCTTGCTTATGAATAAAAACAAAATCAATACTTTGAGTCTTGACAAACACAGAATCAGTATCTAGAAAACAAAATCAGTAAAAATGGTGAGAGAACTCACCACGAAGCAGAGGCAGGGTTGAAACAGAAGAAGACGGAAGTTCTGAGCGGCAGCCACTTTGTGCAAGTCCAGTCTGGCCAGGCCGCTCATGCGCACTACCCTAAAAGACGCAAACTGGTGAAATAGTGCGCGAGAAGTCACCATAGTTGCGCAAAGAGCGCACAGTAAAGGAAACTCGGATTGTGCATGTGCAATCGAACCCGACGCATGATGTCATGAGCGGCATGACATCAGAGGACCCAGACCACGCCCACTTCAAAGGGAAATGCACGGAAATTTTAAAAAAGAAATTTAAAGCTGCAAAACCCAATTTTCTTCCCTCAAAATACAGAACAATGCCCGAACTTATGCCAGCAGCTGAAAATAACTTTCACAACACCCTGGAATAAACAGTCTGCACCACCCAAAGTGAAGAGCACAATGACAAATCCGAAACCAAAGAAGATGATTTGTTCATTGAACATGAAGAGAACGATAACAACTCCGAAACAAAAAGAAATGATTTGTCTACCGAACAATACACACAATACTACTGAGACATGGCTGAGTTATTCGGATATGCTGATCACAGCATCAGTAACACGGTTGCAAAGCTCAACATGACTCTACTCATGGTAGATGATTCCAATACCATGATGTTATGGCAGATCATCAATACATTGGATGACAGCAACCTGTCAAATACCCAAGAAGAAGAAAATGCCACACAGAGAGCACAGAATGACTCCGTTGAGAGAGCACTGACCGGCTCTACAGCGAGAACACTGCACAAGTCCACAGAGAGAGCGATGAAAGACTCCACAGAGCGAGCGATAACAGACTCCACAAAGAAAGTGATAACAGACTCCACAGAGAGAGCGATGAAAGATTCCACAGAGAGAACGATGAAAGACTCCACACAGAGAGCGATGAAAGATTCCACAGAGAGAGTGACACAAGCCTCCACAGACAGCTCGGTGACAGACTAAAAAATGGAAGCAAGCAAACACTCCATAGCGAACGCCATGCATGAACAAGATTATGTAGGTCTATCCACCTTATCTGCGCAACCAGCAGCAGACTATGAAAGTCTGCCCAGCTTATTTGAGCCACTAGAAGAAGACTATGAAAGTCTACCCAGCGCATTTAACCAACAAGAAGACACTGAATGGCTTCCCGCTGTATGTGAGAATAGTGACAATGTGATCACAATCGACATACAGGATGTGCAGGATCACAGCGAGACTGACAGATCTCAGCTCATCTGTACAGAAGCACTCAACAATAAGAGGAGGGCTACTCATGAGTCCAGAGAGACCACGTCAATTGAAATCACGAAGATTATGACTCCAGAAGAGGAGCACCAAGAGCCCAGAGAGACCACGTCATTAGAAATCTTGAAGATTTTGACTCCAGTAGAGGAGCACCAAGAAACCAAAGATGATTCAAATGAAGCTGAAATTACTCCAAAAGAGGAGCACCCAGAAATCAATGATGCTTCAAGTGAACCAGAAATGACTCTAGAAGAGGAGTACCAAGGAAGCAAAGAAGAGGAATCAAATCCACCACAAATGACTGATGTCACAAACATCAATGCAACATCAGATCATTCTCACACGTCTCAAGAAGAAACGCTCAATGTAACAGATACCACAAAGGACACTGACACCAATAACTGTGACAATGACTCAAATCATCCCCACGGAACACTCATTAAGCGTAACAAGAACAACAAAAACAGCAAGAAGCACAGCAGAAACAAGAACAACAACAGCAACACCAAAAACAACATGCAGCGCAACATGAACAACAAAAACAACAAGAAGCATAACAGAAACAAGAAGCACGACAAGAAAAACAACAAGAACAACAGTGAAAACAACAAAAACAGAAACAACAAAGCACAACAAAAACAACAAAAAGAGTGACAACAACAAGAATGACAACAAAAATGACCAAGACGGAAACGACAACAATGAAACAACGACTTGTACAACATGGTACAACTCTGCACATGAAGGACAATGCCACAGCACACTGCAAAACAATGGCAAGAGTACAAACATGCCATGGCATGGCATCAAATCTCACAAATTCACATTTGCTCCACAACAAATAAGCAAACTAGCTTTCACGAATGATGACATACAGAAAAAATACCAGAAACACAGGAAAAAGTCCAGGTCAGACAACAAAGATGTAACACAGAATCGCTACCGCAAGTACAGAAAAAAAATAGCATAAATCAGACAACAAAGTGATTTGACCATTCAAATACCTCATTGATGACTTCTTGGTTACTTAAACACAGGAACACTGATGACATTCACAAAGAAATAACAACATCAACATCACCACTTCAACAACAGAAGAAGAAAGCAACTCGACCGAACAAACTCATAAAGTATGGACTCACCAAATGTTTTTAAATTAAGATTGGACTCATAAATATTAATTGGCTTTGTATAATCATCAAGATCATCACAACTTGTACATAACATCATTTGTCTATCTGTTTCACGCAAGCGAAAAAACCTAAGAGACTAAATGTATTAACTTTTGACGGACTAACTCATTGATTTTATGTAATGCATTTGCAAACTGCATCCATTATGTTTGTTCAATTTTCTTTTCACCATACAGAAAATATGTAACACGAAAAAAAGGGGGATGTAGTGATCTCTATATGTGCATGTATACAAGGGGTTAATGTGTAATCAGTAGCACCACATGATCACTAGAGGGCCGGACCAACAGGGGTATAAAAGGCAACCACATTTGGTCTCTCTCTCTCTCTTGCGTGCACTGTGACCAGGGCAATAGCAGACTAGTTCAGATGGCTAGTGGAGTTACGTATAGTTACCGTATTTAGATCTTGTTAACCTTATCACTAGTATCAAAGTTAAAGTAAAGAACTCATGCAATTATTGTTATAGTTACTCAATAAACCTTTTGTTACTACTGGACGAGTTTGAGTCTTTTTCATCGAGATTCAGAAGACCTCATCACTAACCAAGGTTTGAATAGCACATGTTACCTACCACACAGGTAACAAAACACAGGTCAGTCCATAAAAGGGTCTTTTAGGAGTCTGGTACCAGCGGGGAAGAAGCTGTTTCTGAATCTGTTTCTGCTTGTTCTCAGACCTTTGTATCTCTTGCCCGATGGAAGAAGTTGGAAGAGTGAGTAAACCGGGTGGGAGAGGACTTTGATTATGCTGCCTGCTTTCCCAAGGCAGCGGGAGATGTAAATAGAGTCAATGGATCGGAGGTGGGCTTGCGCGATGGACTGGGCGGTGTTCACGACTCTCTGAAGTTTCTTGCGGTCCTGGGCCGAGCAGTTGCCATACCATGCTGTGCTGCAGCCAGATAGGATGCTTTCTATGGTACATCTTTAAAAGTTGGTGAGAGTCAGTGTGGACATGTTGAATTTCCTTAGTTTCCTGAGGAAGTTTAGACGCTGCTGTGCTTTCTTGGCAGTGGCATTAACATGGGTGGACGAAGACAGATTTGTGCTGATGTGCACACCACAAATGGTTGTGTCATCAGCAAACTTGTCGATGGAGTTGGAACCAAATTTTGCTCCGCAGCCGTGTGTGTATAGGAAGTATAGTAGGGGGGCTAAGTACGTGGCCATACAGGGCTGTAGTATTGAGGACTATTGTGGAGGAGGTGTTGTTTATTCTTACTGATTGTTGTCTATGGGTCAGAATGTCGAGGATCCAGTTGCAGAATGAGTTGACAAGTTCTAGGTTTTGGAGCATTGATGTGAGCTTGGCTGGGATTATGGTGTTGAAGGCGGAGCTGTAGTCAATAAACAGGAGTCTGATGTAGAAGTCCTTGTTGTCAAGATGCTCCAGGGATGAGTGTAGGGCCAGGGAGATGGTGTCTGCTGTGGACCGGTTGCGGCGCTATGCGAATTGCAGTGGATCTAGGCATCCTGGGAGCATGAAGTTGACGTGCTTCATGACCAACCTCTCAAAGCACTTCATTACGATTGATGTCAGGGTAGTCATTTTAAGGCAAGTTGTCTGGTTCTTCTTTGGCACCGGTGTGATGGTGGTCTTCTTGAAGCAGGTGGGGACCTCGGAGCGGAGTAGGAACAGGTTTAAGATGTCCGTGAACACATCTGCCAGCTGGTCCATGCAGGCTCTGAGTGCATGACCAGGGATCCCATCTGGGCCCGTTGCCTTCCAAGGGTTCACTTTCAGGAAGGCCAGAAGGACGGAAACTCAATGACACCAGTTGAAAGAAATTTTAAGCACGCTCTATAGGAATTTGGAACAAATGTGAGAATCTTATTGTGCTGTCACATCACCCCCATTAGGGAACAAAGGTTTTGTAGCTCATAATGTGTTTGGGTGAAATGCCTTTGCAATTTGAATTTAATAAAGGATAGGTGATGCCTATGAAATTGGTTGTTAAAGATTGACTTAAATAAAAATAAAAAGATAAATAATTCAAATAAATAATTTAAGTCTTATAAGGAAGAAGAGTGGAGGATCTTGTTTTGTATTTTAGCCAAGAGTATGTGAGCTTGCAGCGCTTTGTCTCTTTAAGATTCTGTAGCAGCGAGAGAAGGCTGATGATTAACTTTTGAACTTAACGAGCAGAAGAATCGATGTGTTTCATTTGTCATGTGGAGGTTTGTAGAGTCATGTTATCATTACGGTTTATCTTTCTGGGGAATTAACCATGTGTTTTTAATTACAGATCCCTGAAGTGTAGAAAAGAAATGGCAAGGATATTTTGTAATTCATTTTGTTTATTGTTGTTTCCAAGCACTTGATATGTTTCGCTGCTTGTGTATGAATGATATTCATGTGTGTCTCTTTCAAGCGTTGATATTTCCATCTGAAATTGCAATCTTTGAGATCCTTGTTTAAGTGATTTAAGTCAAAACAGTTGACACTAACCTGGAGAGATTTTCCTGGCCAGAGGCATGATTCCAGGATATTTTTGATCAACATGTGGGAATTTTAATCCAGATACAACTTCACACATGTAAGAATGAGATAATTTTAATTCAGTTGATTGATTGGAGTTTGGGATATCTAAAATGATTATGGCTAATCCTATGTTAGATTGATCTTGTGTTAAAACCTTGTGTCAGGTTGAAAAAATAATTATTCCTGACACAACTGATGCAATGAGAAGGAAAGGAAAAAAATTATGAGATCAAGAAAAAAACAATGGGTGTAAAGTAGAGATTAATGAAAGAAAAGGGGTCCCTCATCATGTTTCTGGTTGGGTCAAAACAAAGAGAGGCGGTGACATAATGGTGTCCAGTTTTAGCTCAGTGGGCTAGACAGCTGGTTTGTAATGCAGAACAAGGCCAGCAGCGCGGGTTCAATTCTAGTACCAGCTGAGAATTCTGAATTCTCCCTCTGTGTACCCAAACAGGCGCTGGAATGTGGCGACTAGGGGCTTTGCACAGTAACTTCATAATTGTGTCAATAAAAGATTATTATTATTGACTTTAACCCACCTCTTTATAAACAGCAGTGAATTAACCCTTGCCTGTTAACAGCTAAAGATGTTTTTTTTCCAGAAATTGAGAATTTTAAGTTTGAACTGTCAGATATGTTCAGACTAATTGACCCATTTTGCCCAAGCAGAATGATCTTTTGTGTTTTACTTTCTAGGTACGTGGAACAAGGTTTGCAGTAGCTTCGGGAATTTATTTGTAGATTTTCAATTGTGCAGCAATAGTTGGCGCGATTTAAAATTGAATGGAAGCCGCCTTAACCAGAGTTGTTGTCTCCGCGAGTCTTTGTGTTAGACTCGGGCCGGAGAGTGGAGCTGAGTCCACAAAGGTCAGCCATGATCTCATTAAATGGCGGAGCAGGCTCGAGGGGCCAGATGGCCTACTCCTGTTCCTAGTTCTTATGTTCTTATGTTAGCTGAACTGCAATTAGGTGGGGAAAACTCCACACGTAAAAGCCAGCTCAATACTCAAAATGCCAGCTCAAAATGCTTCTACAGCACACGCCAGGCCCCCGCTAACCAGGTCGAGCAGCACTTAAGCTGCACTTGCTCAGCCAACCCCAGCCAGCTCACAACAATGGCCCCGAGGGAGACCGGCCCCAAGATTCGGGAATGATGACCTGAGAGGCTGCTAGACGCAGTAAGGCCAGGAGGAATGTCCTGTTCCCCTGAGGGTCCCAGAGGGTTGGCCATGGGGCAGCCAGGGAACCCTGGAATGAGGTGGCGGCGGCTGTGAGCGCCAGGAGTGGGACCAGGAGTATTGACCTCCAGTGCAGAAAGAAGGTCAATGACCTAAACAGGGCTGCATGAGTGAGTCAACACCATAGCACCCCCCACCCCCGAAACTTCCCCCCGCACCCCACGATGGGACATCTACCCCTCTCCCCCTTCAATCCCCCCCAAGCCTTCATCCACACCCTCTCCATTCACCCTGGCTAACCCCTCCTTCATACACCCCATTCCCACCTCTGAGAGCCACACGTGTGGTTAACGATGCCATCTCTGGGACTTCCGGTGGCGGCTATGAAGGAGTAAGTTGCACATTTGGTGGCTCCTGCTCTGGTTGGACTTTTGGACCTTTCCCCCCGATTTTCTACCGGACTTGAATTGTAAAACTGATGACAGAGGCAATTGCGTACTGAATTCCCACATCGATGCATGGAGAAAAGGACTAGAAGTGCTCGTTGTGGTACACCACTGTTGCACCTCTATTAGGTGATGTATGATAGGACCTGTACTACAGGTACGTTGGTAGACGAGATACTGTCCTTTGAAGTAGAGAGCGACGAATCAAACGTCGCCCTAGCCGCCACCCTCAATCAGGCTGGCAGACCCGTGGCAATCTTTTCCCGCACCCTTCATGCCTCAGAGATTCGGCACTCATCCGTCGAAAAAGCTATCGTTGAAGCTGTGCGGCATTGGAGGCATTACCTGGCTGGCAGGAGATTCACTCTCCTCACTGACCAACGGTCGGTAGCCTTCATGTTCAATAACACACAGCGGGGCAAGATCAAGAATGATAACGTGGAGGATCGAGCTCTCCACCTACAATTACGAGATTTTGTATCGCCCCGGCAAGCTCAACGAGCCCTCAGATGCCCTATCCCGAGGTACATGTGCCAGCACACAAGTAGACCGACTCTGGGCCCTGCATGACAGCCTTTGTCACCCGGGAGTCACACGGTTGTACCATTTTATAAAGGCCCGCAATCTGCCCTACTCCGTCGAGGAAGTACGGACAAACACCAGGGACTGCTAGGTCTGCGCGGAGTGCAAGCCGCACTTCTACCGGTTGGACCGTGCGCGCCTGGTGAAGGCCTCCCACCCCTTTGAGCGCCTCAGCGTGGATTTCAAAGGACCCCTCCCCTCCATCAACCGTAACACGTATTTTCTCAGTGTGGTCGATGAGTACTCCAGATTCCCCTTCGTCATCCCCTGCCCCGATATGACGTCTGCCACCGTCATCAAAGCCCTCAACACAATCTTCGCTCTGTTCGGTTTCCCCGCCTACATCCACAGTGACAGGGGATCCTCATTCGTGAGTGATGAGCTACGTCAGTTCTTTCTCAGCTGGGTTATCGCCTCCAGCAGGACAACAAGCTATAACCCCCGGGGAAACGGACAGGTGGAGAGGGAGAACGGGACGGTATAGAGGGCCGTCCAACTGGCCCTCCGGTCCAGGAACCTCCTGGCTTCCCGCTGGCAGGAGGTCCTCCCTGATGCACTACACTCCATTTGGTCACTACTGTGCACCACCACTAACACACCCCATGAACGTCTTTTTGCCTTCCCCAGGAAGTCCACAGCCGGGGTGTCGCGCCCAACTTTGCTTGCAGCTCCAGGACCCGTCCTGCTCCGTAGGCATGTCCGACTCCACAAGGCAGACCTGTTGGTGGAGAGGGTGCAATTGCTCCATGCAAACCCCCAGTATGCCTACGTGGCGTACCCCGACGGCCGCCAGGATACTGTCTCCCTTAGGGACCTGGCACCAGCAGGTTCCACATGCACACACACCCCTCCGACCAGGCACCACCCTCCCCTCCCCCGGCGCTCCCAGCAGCATCCCCCCCAGGACCGTCCGTCCTCCCCCTGCCCACGCCCGAGGATGAAGAGGATTTTGGCACGCTCCCGGATTCACCGAACATCAGACCAGCATCGTCATCGCCGCCACCACTACGTCGCTCCCAATGGCACATCAAGGCCCCGGACTGGTTAAACATCTAACTGGTTAAACTGGACTTCAAAAGACATTTTTTTCTCTCAAATATTGTAAATGTAAAACCCATTTTTTGTATATAGTTCTCCACCACCCCCGCCGGACTCAGTTTTAACAGGGGGTGAATGTGGTAAACCACTGTTGCACCTCTATTGCGTGATATATGGTAAGACCTGTACTACAGGTACGTTGGTAGTTCCTGCATGTTGGCTCCGCCCAGTAGGCGGAGTATAAATGTGTGTGTCCTCCATGCTGCAGTCACTTCGCCAGCTGCTGTGGGAGGCCACACAGCTTAGAGCAATAAAGCTTCAGTTGTATTCAACTCTCGTCTTTGTGCAATTGATCGTGCATCACTCGTAAAGGCAGAAACAATAAGACAGAGAAGGCTTGGAGTGAAGCTGCAGCAGGAGACAGCATGGTGGAGGACCGGACCTCTGGTTTGTTGACCCAGCGGTCAATGGAGCAGCTGATGCAAGTTACTCAGGAAGGCTTTGCTCAGAAACGGGACTGCTTGGACCCGATAAAAGAGTCAATTGAGCGGCTGGAGCTTAGATTGGACGCCCAAGATCGGGCGATCCAGAAAGTAGAGAAGGCGCTGGCTGAACAGGAGGAACATCAAACTGCGGTGGAGTTGGAGGTGGGGATGCTGAGAGACCAGCAGAAAAGGTTCCTGGAGAAGATGGAGGACGTAGAGAATAGGCCCAGCCGGCTGAACTTGAGAATCGTTGGGCTACCAGAGAGGTCCGAAGGAGCGCATGCTGGGGCATACATAGCGGGTATGTTTGAGAAGCTGCTGGGGGAGGGGACATTCTCCCGACCCTTGGAGGTGGACAGGGCTCACAGAGCGCTTGCGAGGAAGCCGCGAATGGGAGACCCCCCGAGGGCAATGGTGATGAGATTCCACAGGTACTTGAATAAGGAGTGCATTCTACAGTGGGCCAAGCAGACACGGAGCTGTAAGTGGGACAGTATCCTGCGGGTTTACCAAGACCTGAATGTGGAGGTAGCCAGGAGAAGAGCAGGCTTCAACCAGATTAGGTTGATCCTTTTTAAGAAAAGGTGAAGTTCGGACTGTTGTATCTGGCCCGTCTCTGGGTCACACATGAGAAACAGCACCTTTATTTTGAGTCGCCTGAGGACCGCTGGACTTCGCGAAAAGGAAAGGACTGGTGGTGGACTGAGAACTTTTCAAACTTTGCTGCAACGTTCTTGTTTTGGTTTTCTGTTCTTTTTTAAAAAAGTTTCTCATTTTTCATTTTGTGGAAACTGTTTGTAATGTCTTTTGCATGATTTGGGACCAGCGGTAGAGCTGAGTGAGTTAAGGTTTTCATTTGCACTGTTGGGGGATGGATGTGTGCTTGTTTTGGCCTTGGTGTTTTTTCTGTTGGGTAATTGTGTGGGGATTGTTTCATGTTGGAGTTTGTATGAGCGGGGTGGGGAGGGAACAATAGGTGGGAGACTATCTGGCGCCGGGGAGGGGGGCCACCAAGCTAGCTGAGCGGGCTAGCTCATGGAAGCGCAGTGGGGGGTGTGCATATTTTTGGTTTATTATAGGGGTTGGGTTACAGAGTGTTGTTACCGTGGGGGGAGGGGGGTAAATGTTCTGCTGACGAGGGAGGGACTTGGGCTAAAGGACAGAGAGGAGGTTGGGGGCGGAGGCTGCCTGGGGACGGACCGGTGGAAACGCGGAGCATGGGCTGGAGGCGGGCCCAAAAAAGGGGATGTTTGATCGGCGATGGGGGAGGCAATGAGCCCCCCAACTAGGCTGATCACCTGGAATGTTCGAGGGTTAAATGGGCCGCTCAAGAGGGCACGTGTGTTCACGTATCTTAGGGGACTGAAGGCGGACGTGGTAATGTTGCAGGAGACGCACCTTAGAGTAACTGACCAGATTAGATTGAGGAAAGGCTGGGTCAGTCAGGTCTTTCATTCGGGACTGGACTCAAATACTAGAGGGGTCGCGATCCTGATCAATAAGCAGGTGGTGTTTGAAGCGGGTAGAATAGTTTCCGATGTGGGAGGTTGGTACATTATGGTCAGTGTGAAACTGGAGGAGGTGCAGGTGGTATTAGTAAATGTGTATGTGCCAAATTGGGATGATGTGGAGTTTATAAGGAGGATGCTGGGGAAGATACCGGACCTGGACTCGCACAGGTTGGTCATGGGAGGGGAGTTCAACACAGTTATTGACCCTGGCTTGGACCGGTCAATCTCGAAAACAGGCAGGGTGCCAGCAATGGCAAAGTAACTATAAGGGTTCATGGAGCAGATGGGGGGGGGGGGGGGGAGCCATGGAGATTTGGACAGCTGAGGGTGAAGGAGTTCTCCTTCTACTCACACGTGCATAAAGTGTACTCCCGGATTGATTTCTTTATTTTGAGCAGGGCCTTACTGGCAGGGGTGGTGGACACGGGGTACTCAGCGATCACAATCTCAGACCATGCTCCCGCACTGGGTTGACCTGCAGGTTAGTAAAGACAGTAACCAGCGCCCGCAATGGAGGTTAGATGTGAGACTTTTGGCTGACGAAGGGGTGTGCAAGCGGCTGAGGAAATGTATTCAGAGCTACCTGCAGGTCAACGACATGGGGGAAATTTCAGCAGCGGTGGTCTGGGAAGCACTGAAGGCGGTGGTCAGGGGGGAGCTGATCTCGATACGGGCCCATAGGGAGAAGGTCGACAGGGCAGAGGCGGACCGACTGGTAAAGGAGATACTACAGATCGATAGGAGGTATGCGGAGACCCTAGAGGCAGGGCTTTTAAGGGAACGGCGGAGGCTGCAGGCGGAGTTTGGCTTGTTAACCACAGGAAGGGCTGTGGAGCAGCTGAGAAAGGCGAGGGGGGGTGATTTATGAGCATGGAGAGAAGGCCAGCAGTAATACCTACACAGCAGCTTCGCAAGAGGGAGGCAGCCAGGGAGATAGGGAAAGTAAATGACGGGGATGGGAATCTGGTTGGTGATTCGGTAAGGGTGAATAAGGCATTTAGTGATTTCTACAGTAGGCTGTACAGGTCGGAACCCCCTACGGGGCTGGAGGGGATGAGGCACTTCTTGGAGGGGCTGATTTTCCCAAAGGTGGACGGGGAGCTGGTAGAATAGTTGGGGGCCCCGATCGGGTTGGAAGAGATAGTGGAGGGTCTGAAGGCCATGCAGGCGGGTAAAGCCCTGGGGCCGGACGGGTACCCAGTGGAGTTTTATAAAAGGTTCTCTGGGATATTGGGACCGGTGTTGATGAGGATGTTCAATGAGGCAAGGGAAAAAGGGATGCTGCCTGCCGACGATGTCACAGGCCACGATTTCGCTGATTTTGAAGCGGGACAAGAACCCGGAGCTCTGTGGGTCCTACAGGCCGATATCCCTGTTGAATGAGGACACCAAATTGCTGGCCAAAATTTTGTCCTCCAGGATTGAGGATTGTGTTCCGGACGTTATTAGGGGAGGACCAGATGGGGTTTCTTAAGGGTAGGCAGTTGGTGGCCAATGTAAGAAGGTTGTTAAATGTGATCATGATGCCCCCGGAAGGTAGGGAGGTGGAGGTAGTGATCGCAATGGATGCAGATGGGACAGTTCGGATTCGGGCGGGGCTTTATTGACTGGGTCAGGTTGCTGTAGCAGGCTCCTGTGACAAGCATACGGACGAATAGGACAGCTTTGGGCTATTTTAGACTGCACCAGGGGACGAGACAGGGATGCCCCCTCTCCCCACTGTTGTTCGTGCTAGCTTTAGAGCCATTGGCAATTGCTCTGAGAGCCTCAAGGGGCTGGAGGGGGCTGGTCCAGAGTGGGGGGCTGGGGGGGTGGGGTGGGGGGTGGGGGGGGTGGGTGGGTGGAGCACAGAGTCTCGCTCTATGCAGATGACCTGCTTCTGTATGTATCGGACCCAATAGAGGGGATGGAAGAAATCATGAGGATTCTAAGGGAATTTGGCCGGTTTTCGGGGTATAAACTAAATATGGGGAAAAGTGAGATGTTTGCGGTCCAGACGAGGGCACAGGAGAGGCGATTGAGGGACCTGCCGTTTAGATTAGTAGGGGGAACCTAAGGCACCTCGGCAATCAAGTGGCGCGGGAATGGGACCGGCTGCATAAATTAAATCTGGCCCGGCTAGTAGACCAAATGAAGGACGATTTTCGGAGATGGGATGCGCTTCAATTGTCACTGGCAGGGCGGGTGCAGATGGTGAAGATGACGGTCCTCCCAAGGTTCCTGTTTGTATTTCAGTGTCTCCCCATCTTTATTCCGCGGTCCTTTTTTAAACGGGTCAACAAAGTGATCACTGGCTTCGTTTGGGCGGGCAAGTCCCCGTGAGTAAGGAAGGTAATGCTTGAGCGGAGTCGGGGAGAGGGCGAGCTGGCGCTGCCAAATTTTAGTATCTATTGCTTGGTGGCGAATATAGCCATGATCAGGAAGTGGGTGGTGGGGGAGGGATCGGCATGGGAGCGTATGGAGGCGGCTTCATGCAAAGGCACCGGTCTGCGGGGGTTGGTAACTGCGCCTCTGCCATTCCCGCCGGCACAGTACTCCACCAGCCCCATGGTGGTGGCGGCCCTGAGAGTCTCGGGGCAATGGAGGAGACATGTGGGAGCAGAGGGAGCATCGGTCTGGTCCCCAATCTGTAATAATCACCGGTTTGCCCCAGGAGGTATGGATGGGGGGCTCCGGATATGGCAGAGAGCAGGGATTGAGAAGATGGGGGACATGTTTATAGAGGGTGCTTTCTGAGTATGAGGGCGTTGGAGGAGACGTTTCGGTTGGCGGAGGCAAACAAATTCAGGTATCTGCAGGTGCGGGACTTCCTACGTAAATAGGTGTCAACCTTCCCGCTCCTCCTGCTAAGGGGGATTCAGGACAGGGTAGTTTCCAGAAGGTGGGTAGGAGAAGGGAGCGTCTCTGACATTTACAAGGAACTTATGTGGTCAGAGGAGATGCAGACCGAGGAGCTGAAGTGCAAGTGGGAGGAGAGATAGAGGATGGTCTATGGGCGGACGCTATGAGTAGAGTCAACGTGTCCGCAACATGTGCCAGGCTCAGCCTGATACAATTCAAGGTCGTTCATCGGGCTCACATGACAGTGGCCCGGATCAGCAGATTCTTTGGGGTGGAAGACAGGTGTGCAAAATGTGCGGGAGGACCAGCGAACCATGTCCACATGTTCTGGGCATGTTTGAAGCTTTGGGGATTTTGGCAGGGGTTTGCAAATGTCATGTCCATGGTGTTAAAAACAAGGGTGGCACTGAGTCCAGATGTGGCATTTTCAGGGAGTCGGAAGACCCAGGAATCCAGGAGGAGAAAGAGGCAAACGTTCTAGCCTTTGCTTCCCTGGTAGCCCGGAGACGGATACTATTAGCTTGGAGGGACGCAAAGCCCCCGAAGTCGGAGACCTGGCTATCGGACATGGCTAGCTTTCTCTGTTTGGAGAAAATCAAGTTCGCCTTGAGAGGGTCACTGTTTGGGTTCGCCCGGAGGTGGCAGCCGTTCGGCGACTTCTTCGCGGAAAATTAATCGTCAGCAGAAGGGAGGGGGGTGGGGGGGGGGGGGTTAGTTTAGCTTAGAGTACGGGGTTAATAAAGATGGGACCTGTAAGGGAGGGAGACGGCTTTTGAACTATGTTTACAGTTTCATGTACATTGTTTATTTTGTTGTTGTTACAATATCAAAATACCTCAATAAAATATTTATTTTTAAAAAAATGATGCCATCTCTGTATTTTCTCAGGAAAAGCTCCCCCACAACGGTTGGGAGAGGGCCCAAACTGGCCGTGGCGTGCTGGACATAAGGGCCGGCCGGGATTCTCCGAGAACCCGTGGCGAAATCGTGCTTGGCGTGGGGGCGGAGAATGGGGCCTCAGACCCGTGATCGGGGAATCGGCGCCAGTCGCGCGTGCGTAGTCGACGTGCCGCCGGTCAAGGGCCGTTGAAAGAGGCCCCCGCGGCAATTCTCCGCGGTCGACCGGCCAAGTTCCCGCCGGGTTCCGCCAGCGTGGTTCCCGTATGGTTTCACCCGGGGGGAGCTCGGCGTCGCGGTCGGGGTGGCCATACTGGTGGGAGGGCGCAGGGTTCAGGATCCAGTGGGGACCTCCACAATGGCCGGGCCCGCGATCGGGGGCTGCCAATCAGCGTGCGCACGAAATCCGGGGGGTGCCTATTTTCTTCTGCGCCGGCCCACTGTGTGGCTCCACCATGTTGCGTGGGGGCCGGCTCGAAAATGTCCACCGCGCACATGCGCGGACCCGCAGCTGGAAGTGCAGGACCCCACATCGGCAGCAGGAGCTGCGGGGCGCACGCCGGGACCCTGCTATCCCCCTTAACTCCGGAGAATCACTCCGAACTTTTTGAAAAAAGTCTGGAGTGATTCACGCCCGCTTTCCAGCGGGCCTGGGGACATAGCCCCATTTTCGGAGAATCCCAGCCAAGAATCCTCACCACCTTCATGGAGTATGCCCTGGAGGTGACCGGTGTGGCCGAGGAGATAGCGGTCACCAACGCAGTGATTGGCAGATGCCGAAGAGGTGACGAATCACCTGGCTCCACCCGGAGGATCTGTCACACATGAGTTGTTACTGCCTTACTGACTGATCCATCCCACCCATTAACCACACAGCCATTCCTATGGCAGGTACTCTGCCAACAGCACCGGCCAATCCCATCCCCCCCCCCCCCCCCCCCCCCCGCACCCCTTTACAGTACTCCCTCCCTTCTGAAGTGTTGGGTGCTCTGATATACAGACGAACCAACACGGTTGCGATTGGTACAACGCAGTTTTATTCTGTTAAACTATTTATACAACAAACTTGGTACTCAGCTGGTGGTGACTGTATGAGTGTCTGGCTTTGAGGTCCTTGCCCTGTGCCGTCTCCTAATGGACTGCCCAGGAAGTGTGTTTCTTGTTTTGTACTGTGTATGCGCTTGTCTGTGATTGCCTGTCGTGTTGTGTGCGCTAATTGGTCCGTTGCTCTGTCTATCATTAAGTATGTGTTTATGTGCTGTGATGTTCTCTTGAATATCATGACACCTTCCAGGACCTCCACCCATCACCCCCCCCCCAACCTCCAATAGGCCCTTACTTACCTGTTCTGCATTTCCTCATCCTTCAAACCCCCCTCTACCCTCATTGCATGGGCGTGGCAATTTGCCCCTCTGCCCCCTGACTCTTGGCAGTGCCACCCTGGCATCTGGACACAATTGCACTGCCACCCTGGCACCCAGGCAGTGCTCCTGGCAACTTGGCAGTGCCATATGGGCACTGTTCCCGCTTGGCAGAGCCTAGGTGCCCACATTCAGGGGAAGGGCCAGGGAGCCACCCTGCACTTATTCTGACCACCCAGAGGTCTCCAATGACCCGGGAAACCCCGAGTGACGCCCCTCCTGGTCCATGTTTGTGTGGGCTAGCACTGATCGGCACCCGGCTGCAGCCTCTTTGGGGAGGCCAGAAAATCAAGGGAGACCGGTGGATCCCGGGCAGTTAGGCAGCAAACCTACTGAGGAGCTACTTCCGGGAGCGCCGTTTGGTAACGCCCACTAGGGGCAGAGTTCCGAGTCCAACATCGGAGGCTATCGGGAAGCCCGCTGCAGGCCTCTCCGGGTATTCTCCGACCGTGTTGTGATCTCGCTTGAGTGCAACGTGGCTAGAGAACCGCGGCCCAGGTATGTCACATGGGATTGAAGGAGGGGTTTTACTCCAGGTGGCTGCTGCTCATTACCTTTGCATGATCAAGGTGGGGTTGATAACTTTTTAATAACATAATTTTATTCGGAAAAATGTTCAATTATAACACAAGAATAATCAAATGTAAACAATTTTTATTAAAACATCCCCAGCACCATCTAACCCAGATTTACCCAGAACCCTCCTTCCCCTTAGCCCCCACCATACTTCTCCGCAGGCCGGAGAATCGGCGGAGACACCGAAAATGGCGATTCTCCGGCACCCCCGCTATTCTCAGGCCCGGATGGGCCGAGCAGCCAGGCCAAAACGGCGGGTTCCCCCCGGCGCCGTCCACACCTGGTCGCTGCAGTCGTCAGCAATTTGGGGGTGGTTAGGAGGGGGTGGGGGGGGGGGAGGGAAGGCTATGGTGGGGGCTGAGGGGGAGGAGGGTTCTGGGTAAATCTGGGTTAGATGGTGCTGGGGATGTTTTAATAAAAATTGTTTCAATTTGATTATTCTTGTGTTATAATTGAACATTTTTCCGAATAAAATTATGTTATTAAAAAGTTATCAACCCCACCTTGATCATGCAAAGGCTTGCATGTGATAATTTCCTGCTGTCAGCAGGGGATGTCTCCAGATACCTGCCGACAATGGATGTGATTCTATAAGGCAGGAAGAAAGCCATTCACTCATACCCAAGAGGCATTTGCCCAGGTCTGTAATCAGGGGGCGCGATTCTCCACTCCCACGCCGGTTGGGAGAATCGCCTGGACCGCCCAAATTTCCGGGGACGCCGGTCCGACGCCCTCCCGCGATTCTCCCAAGCGGCGGGAACGGCCCGGTCGAGTTTCGCGGACCGCAGGCCGGAGAATCGCCGGAGACACCGAAAATGGCGATTCTCCGGCACCCCCGCTATTCTCAGGCCCGGATGGGCCGAGCAGCCAGGCCAAAACGGCGGGTTCCCCCCGGCGCCGTCCACACCTGGTCGCTGCAGTCGTGGGCGGTGCGTGAACGCTGGGGGGGCGGCCTGTGCGGGGGGGGGGGGGGGGGGGGCGAGGGGGGATCCTGCACCGGGCTTCACCTGGAATGTGGGGTGGCCCGCGATCGGTGCCCACCGATCGTCGGGCCGTCCTCTCTGAAGGAGGACCTCCTTCCTTCCGCGGCCCTGCAAGATCTGTCCCCCATCTTCTTGCGGGGCGGACTTAGAGAAGACGGCAACCACGCATGCATGGGTGACGTCCGTTATGCGGCGCCGGCCGCGTCATCTATGCGGCGCCGCTTTTATGCAGGCGACAAGGCCTGGCGCGTGTAGATGACGCGGCCCCGATACTGGCACATTGTCAGGGCCTGAATCAGTCGGGACCGGGGTCGTTCCGCGCCGTGGTGAACCTCGACGGCGTTCACGACGGCGTGGCCACTTCGGCGTGGGAGTGGAGAATCGCGCCAAGGGTGTCTGGTGGTTAGCCAATGACATATCCTGAAATATTGGTGTGTATCTTTGTCCTGTCTTTATTTTTGCAAAGCTCCATATAACGCTCAGCATTGATGTCTTCCGTCAGAATTCTGTCGGTCCGTCCGATGATCTCTGCACTCCAGTTTCTGCCATCTGGTTTTGAGCTCAGGACGTTGATCAACCTCATAACTGGTTTACATTTTAGCACAAGTATAAAGATAAGACAAATTAAAAAGAAACAAAGAAAGACCTTACAGCCTGTCATAAACACACAAAATACCAAAACGCCCGACGATATCAGCAGAAGGGGCAAGGATAATGATTGCTACTAAATTGAATCTTAGCTTTTGGGATTCAGTGTTCCTCAGGCAGGGAGAAGATAAAATCAGCCAATATTTCCCTTCAATAATTGCTTTTCAGTTCCTCCAACTGGAATCTGTATCTATATGCTTGTCAAATGAGAATACTGTGTGAAGTTGGGAAGCTTTTTTAGAGTTGAATGGCCTAGCTGAACTCACTGATTAGACTCACATGGCAAATGTGTAGAGGAATGCTGCACCAAATGAGCTTCCAGGCCTTAGGTTAGTTTACTCCAGGAACAGTCAGAATCTTCAGGACAAGGAGGGGTGAAGAGATTTCCGGTGGCAACCATGGAGGAGTAGGTCGCACATTTAATAGCTCCCGCCTGTGACGGACTTTTGGACCTTTTTCCCCGTTTTTTTCCGGATTTTATGGGATAAATCAGTGAGGAGTGAGACAGTGAGGAGAAATCCCCCTACGGTGTATGGAGAATTGGACCAGAAGTGGCCGTTTAAGAAGACAAAGTCCTATAAGGAAGATGCGAGCAGAGCGGGAAAGCATGGCGGGGGGCAAGGGCCGCGGGGAGACGGCACAGTGGTCGTCGGGGCAGCTGGTGGAGTTTTTTGAAGATTGCTTCGCCAAACTGAAGAAGGACACGCTGGACGCGATTAAGGCTTCGATTGATCAAGTTGTACAGAATCAAGAGACCCACAGGAGAGCGATCCAGGAGGTGGAGAAAAAGGTGTCCGAGCACGAGGAGTACATAACCGTGCTGGATACCAAGGTGGAGATGATGAACGACCTCCAGAGAAGAATGCAGGAGAAGCTGGAGGACCTGGAGAACAGGTCCAGGAAGCAGAATCTTAGACTAGTCAGCCACCCTGAAGGCTGTGAGGGATCAGATGCGAGGACTTATGTGACGGACATGTTGGAGACATTTAAGCATTCCCTCAGCCCATGGAAGTGGATACGGCACACAGAGCCCCCGCGAAGAATCCCCGAGCAAACGAGCCGCCGAGGGCGATGGTGGTATGCTTTCACCGATTCCTGGACAAGGAACACGTTCTGCGGTGGGCCAAGGAGGAATGGAGTAGAAAGTGGGAGAATTGTGAGCTGCACATTTATCAGGACCTGGGAGTGGATTTCGCCAAGAGGCTGGGTTTAATCGAGCAAGAACGGCCCTCTTTAAGAAGGGGGTGAAGTTTGGGATGCTGTACCCAGCCCGTCTGTGGGTTACACATGAAGAACGGGACTTCTACTTCGAAATACCAGACGAAGTATGGACTTTTATTAAAGAAAAGAGGCTGATGGCGAATTAAAAGACACTGAAGCCTTGGAGAGTACTGTGGTGGCGATTTGTTGTGCTGGGCTGTATAAGTATAAGTAGTGCTATGTGTAATAAGGGGCTGTTTGGATGGAAAAAGGTAACTTTGTCTTGCAGGGAGCTGATTAGAGGGGGGATGGTTTGGGGTTGGTTCTGTTTTTTTGTGTGGTTTTGTTTTTCTAAAGTGGCTGTTTCTTCACTGTTTTTTTTCTGATGTTGGTTTACTGTGGAATGTGATGCTTTTAATATGTTTGTCCAAGTGGGGGGAGAGGGGAGTGAACAATGGGGAGACAGACTGCTTGGTGCCTGGGGCGGGTGCTATCAAGTCAACATGGTCAGCTGACTCTCAGAAGCGCAGTGGGGGGCGAGCAGGTGTTAAGCTGGAGCTTGACTTGGGGGGTTGGGTTGCTAGTGTTGTTGCTAGGGGGGAGGGAGAGGGGGGAGCTGCTTTGCTGACAGGAGAGGAACTGTTACTAGGGGACAAATGGGAGGTCGGGAACGGTGAATGCCCGAGGAGGCGGAGGGCACGAGCTAGAGGCTGGCCTAAAAAGGGTGATGGCTAGTCGGCAGGCAGGGGGCGGGAGGGCGGGAGGGGGGGGGGGGGGATAAGCCCCCCGACCAGGCTGATTACATGAAATGTCAGAGGGCTGAATGGGCCGGTCAAGAGGGCTTCCGTGGTTGCGCATTTGAGGGGGCTGAAGGCGGACGTGGCAGTGCTACAAGACACACACCTAAAGGTTACAGACCAGACGAGATTGAGAAAGGGGTGAGTCAGCCAATTATTCCACTCAGGGCTGGACTCAAAGACCAGGGGGGTAGCGATCTTGATCAACAAATGAGTGGCATTTGAGGCAGGGAGAATGGGGTCAGAAAAGGGGGGTGGATACATAATGGTGAGTGGGAAGTTGGAGTGGGTGCAGGTAGTACTCGTGAACATATATGCTTCAACTTGGGACGATGTGGTATTTATGAGGCGGGTGTTAGGTAAGATCCCAGGCTTAGTGTCATATAATCTGATCATGGGAGGAGACTTTAACACAGTCATTGATCCGGAATTGGACCGGTCAAAACTCAGGACAGGGAGGAGGCTGGCTGCGGCAAAGGAATTGAAGGGGGTTATGGAACAGATGGGAGGAGTAGACCCATGGGGGTTTGCACGGCCAAGGGCGAAGGAGTTTTCCTTTTTCTCACATGTCCACAAGGTATATTCCCGCATCAACTTTTTTGTTCTGGGCAGGGCGCTAATACCGGAGGTGATGGATACTGAGTACTCGGCAATTGCAGTGTCAGATCATACCCCGCATTGGGTGGATCTACGGGTTAGTGTGGAGAGAGGGCAACGCCCGCTGTGGAGACTGGATGTTGGGTTGCTAGCAGACGAGGCAGTCTGTGGGTGGGTTAACAAGTCCATCCCGAACTACCTGGAAACAAATGCTACGGGTGAGGTCTCTGCAGCGACGAACTGGGAAGCTTTGAAGTCAGTAGTCAGAGGGGAATTAATCTCGATATGGGCCCACAGAGAAAAGGCGGAACGGGCTGAGAGGGATAGGTTAGTGGAGGAGATACTCCAGGTGGACAGGAGATACTCAGAGGCCCCAGACGCAGGGACTGAGGGAGGGGCAGAGGTTACAGGCAGAGTTTGGGCTGTTGACCACAGGGAAAGCGGTGGAACAGTTGAGGAAGACAAGGGGGGCGATTTATGAGAACGGGGAAAAGGCGAGCGGAATGCTGGCGCACCAGCTCAGGAAAAGGGAGGCAGCCAGGGAGATAGGTAAAGTAAAGAATAGAGGCGGGAATACCGGGCGGGATTCTCCCCTACCCGGCGGGGCGGGGGGTTCCGGCGTAATGGAGTGGTGGGAACCACTCCGGCGTTGGGCCGCCCCAAAGGTGCAGAAGCCTCCGCACTTTTAGGGGCCAAGCCCTCACCTTGAGGGGCTAGACCCACGCCGGAGTGGTTTGCGCTCCGCCGGAAGGCGGGAAAGGCCTTTGGCGCTACACCAGCCGGGGCCGAAAGGTCTTCGCCGGGCGACGCATGCGCGAGAGCGTCAGCAGCTGCTGACATCATCCCTGCACGTGCGCAGGGGACGGGGTCTCTTCCACCTCTGCCATAGTGAAGACCATGGCGAAGGCAGAAGAAAAAGAGTGCCTCAACGGCACAGGCCCGCCCGCGGATTGGTGGGTCCCGATCGCGGGCCAGACCACCGTGGGGGCACCTCCCGGGGCCAGATCGCCACGCGCCCCCCCAGGACCCCGGAGCCTGCCCGCGCCGCTTTGTCCCGCTGTTCAATAGGTGGTTTAATCCACGCTGGCGGGACAGGCATTCCAGCAGCGGGACTTCGGACCATCGCGGGCCGGAGAATCGGCGGGGGTGGGCCCGCCGACCAGCGCGGCGCGATTCCCGGAGACTTCGGGACACGGCGGGGGCGGGATTCACACCAGCCCCCGCCGATTCTCAGACCCGGCGGGGGGGTCGGAGAATCCCGCCCACTGTCCTGGACACAGCGGGGGTGAACGAGGTGTTTAAGGACTTCTATAGTAAATTATGTGAGTCGGAACCCCCAGCTGGGGCGGAGGTGATGAGGTAGTTTTTGGATCAGTTGATGTTTCCGAGGGTAGATGAGGATCTGGTGAAGGGCTGGGAGCCCCAATTGAGATTGAGGAAATAATCAAGGGGCTGGAGGGCATGCAGTCGGGCAAGGCCCCGGGACCTGACGGCTACCCGGTGGAATTCTCTCAGAAGTTTTCAGAGATATTGAGCTCACTGCTGGTGAGGACATTTAATGATTTCTCTGCTGAATTTGGATGCCAAACTGCTGGCTAAGATACTGGCCACACGGATAGAGGATTGTGTCCTGGGGGTGATAGGGGAAGACCAGATGGGATTTGTAAAGGGCAGGCAACTCTACGCCAATGATCGAAGGCTTTAGAATGTTATTATGATGCCTCAGAAGAAGAGGAGGTGGAGGTGGTGGTAGCGATGGATGCGGAGAAGGCTTTTGATCGGGTGGAGTGGAATTACCTGTGAAGGCACGGGGAAGGTTTGGTTTTGGTGAGGGCTTTATTGACTGGGTGCGGTTGCTCTATCAGGCACCAGTAGCGAGTGTGCGTATGAACCGGCTGAGATCGGGGTATTTTAAACTACACCGAGGGACGAGGCAAGGGTGCCCCCTCTCCCTGTTACTGTTTGCTCTGGCCATAGAGCCATTGGCCATAGCGTTAAGAGCCTCTAGGAACTGGGAAGGGCTGGTTCGGGGGGGGGGGTGGGGGGGGGGGGGGGTGGAGCACCAGACCTCGCTTTACGCAGATGACCTGCTCTTGGATATTTCAGACCCGTTGGAGGGGATGGAGGAGGTAATGTGAATCCTGGAGGAATTTGGCAATTTTTCGGGGTATAAATTGAACATCGGGAAAAGCGAGATGTTTGCGATCCAGGCAAGAGGACAGGAGAAGAGACTGGGAGAGCTGCCGCTTAGAATGGTAGGGAAGAGCTTCGGTATCTGGGAATCCAGGTAGCCCGGGAATGTGAGGCACTGCACAAGTTAAACCTATCCCGGTTGGTAGAACAAATGGAAGGGGACTTTAAGAGATGGGACATGCTCCCGCTATCACTGGCGGGTGGGTACAGACAGTGAAAATGACGGTCCTCCCCAGATTTCTGTTTGTCTTTCAGTGCCTCCCCATCTTCATCTCAAAGGCCTTTTTCAAGCGGGTGAATAAGGTTATTTCGGGCTTTGTGTGGGCGGGTAAAACCCCGCGAGTGAAGAAAGTGTTGCTGGAGCGCAGTCGGGGGGAGGGTGGGTTGGCGCTGCCGAACTTCTGCAATTACTAATGGGCGGCTAATATAGCCACGATTAGGAAGTGGGTAGTGGGGGAGGGGTCGGTGTGGGAGCAGTTGGAAGCGGCGTCATGCAAAGACACCAGTTTGGGAGAACTGATTACAGCACATATTCCGTTCTTGCCGGCCCGATACTCCACGAGTCTGTTGGTGGTGGCAGCTCTGAGAATCTGGGGGCAGTGGAGGAAATATAAGAGAGTGGAGGGAGCATCGGTTTGGACCCCGATTTATAATAATCATCGGTTTGTACCGGGTCGGCTGGATGGTGGGTTCTGGAGATGGCAAAGGGCAGGAATTAGGAGGATGGGGGATCTATTTATAGATGGGAGCTTCCTCAGCTTGAAAGCCTTGGAGGATAAATTTGGATTGCCAGCAGGAAACGGGTTTAGGTATTTGCAGGTGCGAGACTTCCTGTGAAAACAGGTTCCGGCCTTTCCGCTGCTGCCGCCACGAGGGATACAGGATAGAGTAGTCTCCAGTACCTGGGTGGGAGAGGGGAAGGTTTCAAATATTTACCAGGAGCTTTCTGAGGCGGTGGAAGAGCTTAAGGGCAAGTGGGAGGACAAGCTAGGAGGAGAGATGGAGGCAGGTCGATGGGCAGATGCCCTAAGCAGGGTTAATACATCCTCATAATGTGCCAGGTTTAGCCTGATACAGTTCAAGGTAGTCCACCGGGCACAAATGACTATGGCTAAGATGAATTTTGAGTAGAGGACCGGTGTGCGAGAAGCCCAGCAAATCATGTCCACATGTTTTGGGCATGCCCGAAGCTTAGAGGGTTTTGGCAAGTTTTGCTTAGGCAATGTCCACAGTACTAAAAACACGGGTGGTGCCAAGTCCGGAGGTAGCGATCTTTGGAGTGTTGGAAGAGCCGGGAGTTCAGGGGGGCGAAAGAGGCTGACGTCTTGGCCTTTGCCTCCCTGGTAGCCCGGAGACTGATCTTGTTAATGTGGAGGGACTCGAAGCCCCCGAGTCTAGAGACCTGGGTTAGTCACATGGCTGGGTGTCTCAGTCTTGAGAAGATAAAGTTCGCCTTATGAGGGTCAATGGTCGGGTTCACCCGGAGGTGGCAGCCGTTCGGCGACTTTCTCGTGGAAAATTAAAATGTCAGCGGATGCAGGTTTCCAAGGGTGTGGGGGAGAGGGCCAGATTGTTGCTTTATGGTTGGGGTGTGTGAAGATTGGGATGGGGGTTGGGGGGGGGGGGAAATGTTTATTGTACCATTTTGATATCATTGTTAATATTATTATAAAAGTTTGCAAATACCTTAATAAAATTATTTTTTTTCAAAAGGAGGGGTGAAGAAATTAAATATATAATTCTCTATAGGTCATGCAACATTCTGAAACACAGGGCAAAAAAATGAGGACTAAAGTTTCTGCCAAAATTGCACCTGACCGAGCATTGCAAGGAGAATAAAAGACTGGAATTACTGCCTCTAATATTTCGACATCACATTCGCTTGGCCATAGTCTCAACAGAGATATCACAAGTCAACTACCTACCAGTTACTTTATTTACCTTTAGTTTTGCATAACATGTACTGCATGTGGTGAACTGAGCCCTTTCATTTTACGAGAGAGACAAAGATTGAATTGAAATTGGTGATAGATCCGGGAGGGAACAGTTTTGGACACAAATTTTAATGATAGTGCGTTGATTTGTTTAAGATCTTTGTCCTACATAAATTGAAAGATCTCCAGATTGCCATTGAATGCAAAGTGGAAATCTCTTTCCAGTATTATCCCTTCTTGAGCACATCCACTTTGCATAAATGCATTACCTGTTGGTTTTAATTTTAATTATTATAAAAGAATAATTGTTGTTGTGGTGTGAGGTGCTTCGGAGGGTGAATGCTTCAACTTGGAGCGCGAGGTTGGGGCTGATAAAGTTGAAGGTGGCGTATAGGGCGCACCTCACAAGGACAAGGATGAGCCGACATTTGAGGAGGTAGAGGGTGTTTCTGAACGTTGTGGTGGGGGGGCGGGGGGGGGGGGGGGGGGGGGGGGGGGGAATCACATTCTTATGTTTTGGTCCTGTCCAAAGCTGGAGGGGTACTGAGGGAGGTGCGAAGGCAGGTGTCTTAGCCTTCACCTTGCTGATCGCCCAAAGGCGGGCCCTGTTGTGATGGAGGTCAGCTTCTCCACCCTGTGCCCTGATGTGGCGGGGGTACCTGCTGGAGTTCCTGATACTTGAGAAAGTGAAGTTCGAGTTGAGAGGAAGGATGGAAGGGTTCTCCAATTCATGGGCTTTGTTTATTATGCATTTTCAAGAATTGGATGATATCAAACATTGGGGGATGGGGTTGGGGGGAGTTTGGAATGTATAAGTTATTGGTGATTGCGTATGGGTTGATGGTGGATTCCTGATTTTTTTTTGTTTTTTTGTATTTCAAATGTCGAAGGCTGTTTGGGGGTGGGTGGGATAAAGGGATTGTTGGCCAGGGGATTGTCATTGTATTTGTTGTTGTTGACGATTGTTGATTATTTGTTGGTGGGTGTAAATTTGATGAAAATGTGAAAAGGAGATAAATAAAAGAATGATTGTCGTCGGCATCACATTCTTTAAACAAGATCATTTACTAACACAAATTGAAGGAAATAGTTTCTTGATAAATCATGTACTTTATTTAGAATCAATCTACATAATTGAAAAATGATGTAAAATTATTTCCAAATATCTATTTGAAATTAGTCCGAAGTGTGGGTATAGATAATTCTGACCTGGTTCAGATCTTCTCTAGATACCAAGGGTTCAGTTCCAGTTGCTCCAACAAGTAGTCTGAGTCTTTTAATTTTATTTTCCGGACTGAATGGAAAAGGAAAAGTGGGGTAGCCCCCCCCTCATCTCTCATGGTTCCCCCACCTTCCTTCCGCCCACCCCCGCCCCCCCCCCCCCCCCCCACCTCCACCCCCCCCCCCCCCCCCCCCCAACACACACACAAACACACACCCCGGGTTGCGCAGTCTTTTGGGTACCTCACCTATCTTGGTGTTTTAAAAAAATTCTTATTAGGTTATTCCTCATGGCTGGCCTCGAACACGTTTTGGTGCAGGCCGAAAAACTGCCCCCAAGTATCCAGGACATTTGTCCTCCACCTTCAGGAAGAACCTGCTCATTCGGGTTCTGGTCAGGTGCGCTCTGTGCACCACTTTGAGCTGCATTAGGCTTAGCCTTGCGCAGGAGGAGGTGGAGTTCACCCTGCTCAGTGCTTCACTCCAGAGTCCCCATTCTGCCTCTGTCCCCAGTTCGTCGTCCCATTTTTGCCTGGTCTCGTCCAGTGGAGTCCGGGCTGTGTCCAGTAGCTGTCCGTATATTTTCCCATATAGACCCCTTTCTCGTTGCTTGTGCCTATCCGGTCCTTTAGTGGTGTGGTTTCTGGGGCCCCGGGGTACCCTACTGTCTCTTTGCGGAGGAAGTGTTTTATTTGGAGGTGTCTCATTTCCTGTCCTTTTGCTAGCCTCTACCTCCTCGTCAGTTCGTCTTGTGTTGCCAGTCTGTGCCTTATGTAGAAGTCCCCGACCGTCAATGTGTCCCCGTACTGCCAAGGTTCCTCTTCCTGTTTAGATCCATTCCAATCTTCATCCCCAAGACCTTTTTCCAAAATGTAGACAGTCTAATCATGGCGTTTGTGTGTGTGTGTGTGTGTGGGGGTGGGGGGGGGAAGAACCCGAGAATTCAGGGGGGGGGGGTGGTAAGAACCCGAGTATCCCAAACCGACACTGCAAAGAAGGAAAATCAAAAGGGGTTTGGCCTTACCAAACCTACAATACCACCACTGGGCAGCAACGGCAGAAAGAGTGAGGGGATGGGTTCAAGAACCCGACACAGATTGGGTACAAATGGAGGAGGCAGCCTGTGAAGGAATGACCCTCTGGGCCCTGGCTACAACAGCACTCCCATCCTCCTCAGCAAGATACACAACGAGCCCAGTGGTAGCGGCCACACTGAGAACGTGGACCCAGCTGAGACAACACTTCGAGATCGCCAAAATGTCCCCCATGGCTCCCATATGCGGCAATCACAGATTCCCCCCAGCCATGCTAGATACCACCTTCAAAATATTGTGCCATTTTAGTCCAGTGTCTCGCGGCCCATCATTTCAAATGTCTTCATCTAAGCAAACCCTGCCACTTCTCCCATTAACAAACTTGTTAGAAATTTTGAGAAGCCTGAGGATAGATAAGTCCCCTGGGCCTGATGGGATATATCCTAGGATTCTTTGGGAGGTGACGGATGAGATCGCAGAACCTTTGGCTTTGATCTTTATGTCCTCACTGTCTACAGGAATAGTGCCAGAAGGCTAGAGAGAGGCGAATGTTGTTTCCTTGTTCAAGAAAGGGAATAGGTATAACCCTGGGAATTATAGGCCAGTTAGTCTCACTTCGGTCATAGATAAATTATTGGAAAGGGTCCTGAGGGATAGGATTTATGACCATCTGGAAAGATACAGCTTAATCCAGGATAGTCAGCATGGATTTGTGAGGAGTAAGTCTTGCCTCACAAGTTTGATTGTATTCTTTGAGGAGGTAACTAAGTACATAGATGAAGGTAAAGCAGTTGATGTCGTATACATGGATTTTAGTAAGGCATTTGATAAGGTGCCCCATGGTCGGCTCATGCAGAAAGTAAGGAGGCATGGCATAGAGGGAAATTTGGCCGATTGGATCAGTAGCTGGCTATCACATAGAAGACAGAGATGGAAAATTTTCATCCTGGAGCCCACTCACCAGTGGTGTACCACAGGGTTCAGTGCTGGGTCCTCTGCTATTTGTGATTTTTATCAATGACTTGGATGATGGAGTTGAAGGTTGAGTTAGTAAATTTGCTAATGACACCAAGATTGGTGGAGTAGTGGATAATGTGGAGGGCTGTTGTAGGCTGCAAAGAGACATTGATAGGGTGCAGAGCTGGGCTGAAAAGTGGCAGATGGAGTTTAATCCTGATAAGTGTGAGGTGATTCATTTTGGTAGGACAAATTTGAATGCGGATTACAGGGTTAACTCCAGGGTTCTGACGAATGTGGAGGAACAGAGAGATCTCGGAGTTCATGTCCATAGATCTCTGAAAGTAGCCACCCAAGTGGATAGAGCCGTGAAGAAAGCCGATAGTGCGTTAGCATTTATTAACAGGGGGATTGAGTTCAAAAGCCGTGAGGTTATGCTGCAACTGTACAAGACATTGGTTAGACCACATTTGGAGTATTGTGTGCAGTTCTGGTCACCTCATTATAGGAAGGATATGGAAGCATTGGAAAGGGTGCAAAGGAGATTTACCAGGATGCTGCCTGAATTGGAGGGTAGGTCTTATGAGGAAAGGTTGAGGGAGCTAGGGCTTTTCTCATTGGAGCGAAGGAGGATGAGAGGTGACTTAATTGTTGTGTATAAGATGATGAAAGGGATAGATAGAGTGGACGTTCAGCGACCTTTTTCCTTGGGTGGATGTAGCTGTTACAAGGGGGCACAACGTTAAGATTCATGGTGGAAGATATAGGAGGGATGGCAGAGGTAGGTTCTTTACTCAGAGAGTGGTTGGGGCGTGGAACGCACTCCCAGCTATGGTAGTGGAGTCGGACACTTTAGGAACTTTCAAGCGGTTATTGGATAGGCATATGGAATGCACTAGAATGATTGGGAGTAGGTTGATTTGATCTTAGTTTCAGACTAGGTCGGCACAACATTGTGGGCCGAAGGGCCTGTACTGTGCTGCACAGTTCTGTGTTCTATGTTCTAAGTTTTGACTGCAATTCACCCTCCTGGTTCAAAAACCCTAATCTCTATCTTTCTATCCTGCCTTAATCAATGATAGGAATGATGCTCGATCAATGACTCCAGAAGCAAGATTGGATGACAATTGAAGGCTTTATTGGACTAGATGTTTTCCCCCAGCAGCGCAGATACAGAATGCAGCTGCTAGGGAGACACAGGCTCTTATACTCCGCCTTACTGGGCGGAACCAGCAGGCAGGCTTCACCAATGATCTTCCTGTCTCAGGTACCTCCCACACCAAAGATCTTACAGCCTCAACCTAGGTACCGTAATACCCCTAATACCGACTACCATATTCACCCCCTGTTAAAAAAAAAAGAGTCCGGCGGGGGTGGTGGTCACGCGTCATACAGTGGTAGATGTTATGATGGTACCCTTCGGTTGTACAGTGTTTTGCCTTCTTACATGTCACAACTATTTACAGTATTCATTTTACATGTACATATCAGAATGAAGCAATTAGTTGATCGGGGGCCCTGGTCGTCCTTTTTTTCATAGAATTTACAGTGCAGAAGGAGGCTATTCGGCCCGTCGAGTTTGCACCGGCTCTTGGAAAGAGCACCCTACCCAAGGTCAACACTTCCACCCTATCCCCATAACCCAGCAACCCCACCCAACACTAAGGGCAATTTTGGACACGAAGGGCAATTTATCATGGCCAATCCACCTAACCTGCACATCTTTGGACTGTGGGAGGAAACCGGAGCACCCGGAGGAAACCCACGCACACACGGGGAGGATGTGCAGACTCCGCACAGACAGTGACCCAAGCCGGAATCGAACCTGGGACACTGGAGCTGTGAAGCAATTGTGCTATCCACAATGCTACCCGTGCTGCCTCCTCTGTGATCGTCGCAGTTTTGGCGGTGATGCAGGCTCCGGCTCGGGCATCCGTGACTCCGGGAGCGTGACTTTGGCTTCTTCGGTAGCTTCATCACCCCTGGGTTTGACCAGTGGAAGAACCGATCCACCTGGGAAGGGGGCAGCCGTGGGGTGCGCCGGTGGGAGGGTGGGTTGGTGTGGGGGGGGATGTGGGGGGGGGGGTGATCCAGCGGGCGCCAGGTCCCGTAGGGAGACCGTATCCTGCCAGCCATCGGGGTACGCCACGTAGGAATACTGAGGGTTAGCGCGAAGGCCCCTCTCTACTAATGGATCCGACTTGTGCGCCCGCACGTGTTTGCGGAGCAGAATGGGTCCAGGAGCTGCCAGACAGGTTGGGAGAGAGGTCCCGGAGGAGGACTTCCTAGGGAAGACAAGGAGACGTTCATGAGGTGTTTCGTTTGTCGTGGTACACAGCAGTGATCGGATGGAGTGGAGTGCATCGGGAAGGACCTCCTACCAGTGGGAGACTGGGGGATTCCTGGACCGTAGGGCCAATAGGACGGTCTTCCAGACCGTTCCGTTCTCCCTCTCTACCTGTCCGTTTCCCGGGGGTTGTAACTGGTCGTCCTGCTCGAGGCGATGCCCTTGCTGAGCAGGAATTGACGCAGTTCGTCGCTCATGAAGGAGGACCCCCTATCGCTGTGAATGTAGGCGGGGAAACCGAACAGGGTAAAGATACTGTGGAGGGCTTTTATGATGGTGGCTGCGGTCATGTCGGGGCAGGGGATAGCGAATGGCAACCGGGAGTACTTGTCAATCACGTTCAGGAAGTACGTGTTGCGGTCAGTGGAGGGGAGGGGCCCTTTGAAGTCCATACTGAGGCGTTCAAAGGGACGGGAAGCCTTTATCAGGTGCTCTTTCTCTGGCCTGTAGAAGTGCGGCTTGCACTCCGCGCAGATTTGGCAGTTCCTGGTGACGGTCCTGACCTCCTCGAGGGAGTAGGGCAGGTTGCAGGTCTTATTGAAATGGAAGAATTGAGTGACCCCCGGGTGGCAGAGGTCCTCATGGAGGGCCCGGAGGCGGTCCACTTGTGCATTGGCTTAAACTAGGATGAGGCTCATTTAGCTTCCCGGGACGATACAAGATCTCATAGTTGTAGGTGGAGAGCTCGATCCACCACAGTAAGATCTTATCGTTCTTTATCTTGCCCCACTGTGCATTATCGAACATGAAAGCTACCGACCGTTGGTCAGTGAAGAGCGTGAATCTCCTGCCGGCTAGGTACTCCATCCAGTGCTGCACAGCTTCTACTATGGCCTGCGCCTCCTTTTCAACGGAGGAATGATGGATTTCTGAAGCATGGAGGGTGCGTGAGAAGAAGGCCACGAGCCTCCTGCTTGGTTGAGGGTGGCCGCCAGAGCTATGTCTGACGCGTCGCCCTCGACTTGGAAGGGAAGAGATTCATCGATTGCGTGCATCGTGGCCTTTACGATGTCCGCCTATATGCGGCTGAAGGCCTGGCTGGCCTCTGCCGACAGGGGGAAAACCGAGATTGGAGTAGTGGGTGGGCCTTGTCCGCATAATTGCAGACCCACTGGGCATAATAAGAAAAAAATCCCAGGCAGCGTTTCAGGGCCTTGGAGCAGTGGGAGAGGAGAAACTCCATATGGGGGCGCATGCGTTAGCGATCTGGGCCTATGACTCCCTCATGCACTATGTAGCCGAGGATGGCTAGACGGTCGGTGCTGAACACGCATTTGTCCTTGTTGTAGGTTAGATTAAGGGTTTTTGCGGTATGGAGGAATTTGCGGAGGTTGGTGTCATGGTCCTGCTGGTCGTGGCCGCAGATGGTGACGTTTCCGAGGTACGGAAAGGTGGCCCGCAAACCGTACTGGTCAACCATTCGGTTCATCTCCTGTTGGAAGACTGAAACTCCATTTGTGACACCGAAGGGAACCCTTAGGAAGTTGTAGAACCACCCATCTGCTTCGAATGCAGTGTGCTTGCGTTCGCCCGGGCAGATGGGGAGCTTGTGGTAGGCGAATTTGAGGTCCGCCGTGGAAAAGACCTTGTATTGTGCAATCTGATTGACCAAATCTGATATGCGGTGGAGAGGGTACGCATCGAGCTGCGTATACTGTTGATGGTCTGACTATAATCGATGACCACCCTGTGCTTCTCCCCGGTCTTTACAACCACCACTTGAGCTCTCCAGGGGCTGTTGCTAGCCTCGGTAATACCTTCCTTCAGTAGCCGCTGGACTTCTGACCTAATGAAGGTCCGGTCCTGGGCACTGTACCGTCTGCTCCTGATGGCGACGGTTTTGCAATCCGGGGTGAGGTTCGCAAAAAGGGAAGGCGGGTCGACCTTGAGGGTCGTGAGGATACAGGCAGTGAGGGGGGTATAGGGCCGCCGAATTTAAAGGTTCAGCTCTGGAGGTTGCATTGGAAGTCCAATCCCAGGAGCATGGCAGCGCAGAGGTGAGGGAGGACGGAGAGTCGGAAATGTTTTAATTCTCTTCCCTGGACCGTGAGGTTCGCTATGCAGAACCCCTTGATCTCTACAGAGTGAGACTCGGAGGCCAGGGAGATTCTTTGGTTTCCTGGATGTATGGGAAGAGAACAGCGCATTACCGTGTTGGGGTGTATGAAGATCTCTGTGCTCCCGGTGTCGATCAGGCAGGATGTTTTGCGCCCGTTGATGAGCTTGATTCGGAGCTCCATTCTTTAAAATCTAGTCCAATAAATTGATGCTTGATCAATGACTCCAGAAGCGAGATTGGATGACAATTGAAGGCTTTTTGAACTAGATGTTTCCCCCAGCAGCGCAGGTACAGATTGCAGCTGCTAGGGAGAGACAGACTCTTATACTCCGCCTTACTGGGCGGAACCAGCAGGCAGGCTTCACCAATGATCTTACAGCCTCAACCTATGTACCGTAATGCCCCTAATACTGATTACCACAAGGAATAAATGGACTTTCCAATATAATGGGTGGGGGTCACGTTTCAAGTCAATTGTTGACTGTTTAGGCTAGGGGAAAAGTTTCTATTTAGTATATTGACAACATTTCACTTGTGTTTTTTTTAACTTGGCAGCCATGTTGTGGACTCGGGGATGGGGTTCCTCCAGTTCAGGCACCCTGTACCCAAGGAAGACCTCCCTGTCATGATATTCAAACACACACATCATGATGGACACACTAACAGGCAAATCAGAGTACACAACACCACAACCAATCACAGACAAGAACACCAACCACATAAAAAGCACGAGCACGACACCTGGAGGTCAGTAGGTCTGGGGAGAAGGGAACAAGACAGAGCTGTTGAAACACCACAAGCAGGGAGCCCCCCACGTGCAGAGTGCAAAGACCAAGTTGTAAATAGTGAGTTTAAATAAAGAAGCGTTGTACCATATGCAACTGTGTTGGCTCTTCTGTGTGTCAGAACACCCAACACCACATGGTACAGGAGTGGATCGATACCTGCCTACTAATCTGCCATTCTGGACATGGACCACACCGGCAAACCGCAGCCGATGCAAGTCACGGGGAACCTAGGCACCAACTGGAAGCTCTACAGGCAGCGATTTGACCTGTACATCCGTGCCACCGAAAAACAGAATGCCTCGGATGATTCGAAGATTGCAATGCTCCTCTTCTACGCAGGCCCCCACCCAAACGATGTCTTTAATTCACTGGTGTTCGAAGAAGGCGAAAACCAGGCCAAATATGACACGGTCATCCTCAAACTGGACCAGCACTTTCAAGCTGAAGTAAACGAAACTTTCGAAAGATACATCTTTCAGCAACGCCTGCAAGGTAAGGAGGAACTTTTTCAACCCTTTTTGACGCACCTCCGGATTCTAGCGCAGTCCTGCGGTTACGGCACCACCACAGAGTCCATGATCAGGGACCAGATTGTTTTTGGCGTTGCCTCTAGTGGCCTACGCCAGCAGCTTCTTAAAATAAAAAGCCTCACCTTAGCGTCTGCTGTGGAAGCCTGTGTCCTCCACGAAAATGCTGCCTGCCGTTTTGCCCGATTTCAGGCGTCCGAGTTGGCACGGAGGGGGTCCCCAGCCGTCGAATCGGCAAGCCAGGCCGCCCACGACGTTGAACGCATCCAGGCCGTCGATTTCTTCCCGCCCCACGGCCCGGACGACAGCGGCCGCTTCCCGCGCTTTTCGCGGTCTCCCGCGCAGGTGCGCGCCAAGAATAACGGCCACAACGAGGGACGCACTGCGCAGGCGCGCCCACCGCAAGATCGCACTGCGCATGCGCAGTGGCGCAACGAACGTCGTGACGTCATGACGTGCAGCAAGTGTGGAGGTCTACACTTAAAAGGGCAATGTCCTGCAAAATACCGACAGTGCAACAGATGTGCCATGATGGGCCACTACGCAGCCCGCTGTCGTGCGGCTCAACCCATGGATCCGGCGCATCCTCGACAACCTCGCGCACGAGTCAGGACCGTCCAGCCCACGCATCACGACTTCCAGTTAAGTGATGCAGATGACCAGGATGACTTCCGAGTTGCCGTCATTGATGTCAACAAGGTCAATGCCATCAATCCAGACGATGAGTGGTGTGCCACCCTGACGGTCAACCGATCGCGCGTCGCCTTCCGTCTGGACACCGGCGCATCCGCCAACCTGATTGCTTACTCTGCAGTCCAGGCCATGAAGGTCAAACCACCCATCACACCATCCCGGCTTAAGATGGTTGACTATAACGGGAACGTTATCCCGTCCGTAGGATCTTGCCAGCTACAGGTGACTCACAAGAGGTACACGGCCACACTCCCCTTCGAAGTTGTGGGCTCATCAAAGGACTCGTTACTGGGCGCACAAGCGTGTAAGGTCCTTCACCTGGTACAGCGCATCATGTCTCTCTCTCCAGATGAGATATCCGACTTCCCGGATGCTGAGTTCCACGCGAATCTCCATTCCCTCCTTGCTCACAACCAGGAGGTTTTTGAAGGCATGGGGACATTGCCACACACGTACAAGATTCGACTCAGACCGGACGCCATCCCTGTCGTTCACGCACCTCGCAGGGTTCCTGCGCCTCTCAAAGACCGCCTCAAGGCACAACTGCAGATTCTTCAGGACCAAGGGGTCCTATCCAAGGTCACGGAGCCCACGCCATGGGTCAGCTCCATGGTCTGTGTAAAGAAGCCCTCTGGCGAGCTCCGTATATGTATAGATCCAAAAGATCTGAACAACAACATCATGCGGGAACACTATCCCATCCCGAAACGAGAAGACCTCACCAGCGAGATGGCGCGAGCCAACATATTCACTAAATTGGATGCGTCCAAAGGATTCTGGCAGATCAAACTGGACCCGGCCAGCCGAAGACTATGCACATTCAACACCCCTTTTGGCAGATTCTGCTACAACCGGATGCCATTCGGCATCATTTCGGCATCTGAAGTATTCCACCGCATTATGGAGCAGATGATGGAAGGCATCGAAGGGGTACGTGTATATGTGGACGATATCATCATTTGGTCCACCACTCCGCAGGAACACATGCATCGTCTTCGACGTGTCTTCACCCGCATACGGCAAAATGGCCTGCGTCTCAACCGTGCGAAGTGTGCTTTCGGCCAGACGGAGCTGAAATTCCTCGGGGACCACATCTCAAGGTCCGGGGTCCGTCCCGATGCAGACAAGGTTAGCGCCATCACAGCCATGCCACGACCGGCTGACAAGAAGGCTGTCTTAAGATTCCTGGGCATGGTCAACTTCCTTGGGAAGTTCATTCCCAACCTGGCTTCTCATACAACAAACATGCGCCATCTCGTAAAAAAATCGACGGAATTCAACTGGCACCAGTCGCATCAGCGGGAATGGGAGGAGCTCAAGCACAAACTGGTCACGGCACCAGTGCTGGCCTTCTTTGACACGACTCGCCCTACAAAGATCTCAACAGACGCCAGCCAATCTGGTATTGGAGCGGTACTCCTGCAAAAAGACAGCACGTCATCATGGGCCCCGGTTGCGTATGCCTCACGAGCCATGACCCCTACCGAACAGCGCTACGCGCAAATCGAAAAAGAATGCCTGGGCTTGTTAACTGGACTGGACAAGTTCCACGACTATGTGTATGGCCTGCCACGATTCACGGTCGAAACTGACCACCGCCCCCTGGTCAACATCATTAACAAAGACCTGAACGACATGACTCCTCGCCTCCAGCGCATCTTACTTAAACTCAGGAGGTACGATTTTGAACTGATCTACACTCCGGGGAAGGAACTCATAGTGGCGGACACTCTTTCCCGAGCAGTGAGCACACCACCAGATGCGGAGGGGTTCGTGCGTCAAATTGAGGCACACGTGACTCTGACAGCAGCAAATATGCCAGCTGATGATCCTTGTCTGGCCCACATACGCGCAGAGACGGCGACTGACCCTCTGCTGCAGCGAGTGATGCGCCACATGACGGAAGGGTGGCTAAAAGGGCAGTGCCCCCAGTTTTATAATGTGCGAGATGATCTCACCAATATAGACGGGGTCCTTATGAAATCGCATAGGATCGTCATTCCACACAGTGTGCGCCAGATGATTCTTCGTCAACTACACGAAGGCCACTTGGGCGTCGAAAAATGCAGACGAAGGGCCCGGGAGGCGGTATATTGGCCGGGTATTAATGAAGACATAGCCAACATGGTGCTCAACTGCACAACCTGTCAGAGGTTTCAGCCAGCGCAACCTCCGGAAACACTTCTACCACACGAGATGGTGACGTCCCCCTGGGCGAAGGTGGGTGTTGACCTATTTCACGCGCTCGGCAGAGATTACATTGTTATTATAGACTACTTCTCAAACTACCCGGAAGTCATGCCTCTCCATGATCTGACGTCGTCCGCAGTCATTGGGGCCTGCAAGGAAACGTTTGCTCGCCACGGCATTCCAAGGACTGTCATGTCAGACAATGGACCTTGTTTTGCCAGCCGTGAATGGTCGTCCTTTGCCGCAGCATATGGTTTCACTCATGTGACATCCAGCCCTCTGCATCCACAATCGAACGGGAAGGCTGAAAAGGGTGTCCACATCGCAAAGCGGCTCCTGTGCAAGGCGGCTGATGACGGATCGGACTTTAACCTTGCCTTGCTGGCCTATCGATCGGCCCCGTTGTCCACGGGCCTCTCGCCAGCGCAGCTACTAATGGGTCGCTCCCTCAGGACGACGGTACCTTCCGTCCTGGCACCGACAACAGACCATGAGGCGGTTCTTCGGAACATGCAACTGCAGCGTGATCGCCAGAAAGGTCGGTACGACACACGAGCGACGGACCTGCCCCCCCTGTCCTCCGGAGACAAAGTACGCGTCCATCAACCGTATGGTGGCTGGTCAGCACCGGCCGAAGTCCTCCGACAAGTGGCTCCCCGCTCGTTCCTGGTTCGCATGCCGGATGGTTCCGTGCGTCGCCGCAATCGGCGCGCCCTTCGCCGACTTCCACGCTCACAGCCACACAACACGCCAGATCCTCAACAGGCTTCCGAGGATGACTTTGTGGAGCTGCCGCACATCACGCCCTTTCCATCGCCACCCATGGCCATGCCTGCACAGCAGCCGGTGGTTCTTGATCCACCCTTAAGGCGGTCAACCCAAATTCGTCGCAAACCCATTAGAATGGACTTATAATACAGTTCATATGTTTAATAAGTTGGACAATTTTACATGATAACCTGTTGTTGTTTATCGTTCCAGATGTCGTCTGACTGGACAACTGTTCAAATTTTTTTTCTTCTTCTCTCGTTCGCATTTCTGTTATGTTATGGTACAACTGGATTCATGTGACGCACTCGACATCGCCCCATGTACATAGTTCCGTCATAGACACATGCTGCACACGACACACACACACTCTTAGATGCACTCACGTCACGATCATATTTATTACCACGTAGGCACATATCTTTGTAAAAAGGGGGGATGTCATGATATTCAAACACACACATCATGATGGACACACTAACAGGCAAATCAGAGTACACAACACCACAACCAATCACAGACAAGAACACCAACCACATAAAAAGCACGAGCACGACACCTGGAGGTCAGTAGGTCTGGGGAGAAGGGAACAAGACAGAGCTGTTGAAACACCACAAGCAGGGAGCCCCCCACGTGCAGAGTGCAAAGACCAAGTTGTAAATAGTGAGTTTAAATAAAGAAGCGTTGTACCATATGCAACTGTGTTGGCTCTTCTGTGTGTCAGAACACCCAACACCACACTCCCCATGGTACTTGTTTCCACCCCTATTCCCTCCGAATGGTGACCAGCTCCTAACCCCTTTTTGTGAGGGCCATGAAGAATCCAGCACGAGTTTCAAGGATACAAAGAAATAACATTTATTTACAATAACATATATACACACAACAGCAGCAACCTCGCTTGCTGCTTACTCCTTCCTGCTGGTTCCAAGCTGGCCAGCTTTATTTATACAGGGAGTCTGCTAATGATTTCTCCTCCCCCCTCATTGGGGAAGCTCATACTCCCACAGGATTGTGGGATTGTCATTAGTCCCCAGCCAATGGTAAGCAGGCAGGTTATAACACCCCTATGCTGGGGCAGCCTGGCTGGTCCCGGTATAACCCCCCTCTCCCCGTACTCACCTTGTTTTCCAGCTCCAGTGACGATTGTTGTTGGAAATTGGATTTATTTCCAGCAGTGGCCACCGCTGCCTGTGGTGCTACTGGGACTAGAGAGCTCCTGGCCAGACCACTATAAAATCAGTTAAGGGCTTCTCAGCTACAGATAAAGGGGGCCACCACTTCCATGTGAAGTTCCAGCTATTTCATAGATCATAGAATTTACAGTGCAGAAGGAGGCCATTCGGCCCATCGAGTCTGCACCGGCTCTTGGAAAGAGCACCCTACCCAAGGTCCACACCTCCACCCTATCCCCACAACCCAGTAACCCCACCCAACACTCAGGGCAATTTTGGACACGAAGGGCAATTTAGTATGGCCAATCCACCTAACCCGCACATCTTTGGACTGTGGGAGCAAACCGGAGCACCCGGAGGAAACCCACGCACACACGGGGAGGATGTGCAGACTCCGCACAGACAGTGACCCAAGTCAGGAATCGAACCTGGGACCCTGGAGCTGTGAAGCAATTGTGCTACCCACAATGCTACCGTGCTGCCCGCGATTTTGCCACGATTTTGCGTCGACATTCTCTGCGAGTGAAAATGGCGATGTGGGTGCAAAATATCCTGAGACTCGCAAACCGAAAAACCTGTCGGTGCAATCCCAATTTCTGATTCTATCCCCACCCCCAATTGTGACAGAATGAGATGGTCGGGAACCTTATTGGAATAAATTTAAATATAATTAGCAGGCTTCCCCACCATATCGACCTCCCACATTGGGAATTCCCTCTCACCAACATGATGTGACGGCAGCGAGGTTTACAACTGCTTTTCAAAACCAGGAACCAGCTGAAGGGAACCCGCTGGGGAACGCAGGTAAGTATTGCTCCTTGCGGGCGAGGGACATGCCCGGGCAGTACCCTGGCATTGCCCCAGCAGTGCCTTCATACTACCTCCAGCACTTTCCTGGCACTACCCAAGGGGGTAGTGCCAGGAGGCAGTGTCAAGGGGCTCTCGGGAGATCCACGGCGGGGGGGGAATTTCCATTATCAGTTGGGGTATTCCGCTTGTGCGTGTGGGAGGGGTTGTCCTTGTGCGTGTCAGAAGGGGGAAGGTTCCCTCTGTCCATGGAGTGATGGGTCCCGCAGGTCCGGTGGGGGGGGGGGGGGGGGGGATCAGCCGGCAAGAGAATGTGTCTGACAGTCTGAAGGATACATTTTTTGCTTTCAGATCACTTTCAGCAAATTGGATTTCATTATAGCACCCTTATTTCATTCAGATCTTTAACAGCCTCTTGGAGAGGACTGGTGCTATTGAAGTGAACTTCATGCCTCAGGACGAAAGGATAATGTTCTCCATAAATGAAGTGTTGGAGCAGTGTCATTCGAAGCTTGTTTTGCTGTCTGGTCTTGAGAATTTCCAACAAGTCTGCAGGTTGTCCAATTTGTCATCTGGCTGAAAGTCTTTGACACTTGTCAGAACTGACAGGATCACATCCTTCAAGCTCACTGTTCACTGTGTCACTCAAAATCTTAAAACAAGAAGCAGGTCACTTGGAAGCAATAACACTGCAATTAAAATATATGTTTCCTGATAATTAACTAGGTGATCAATTGATAATTAAAACTGGTTACATCAGAATTAATATTTTAATCTGCAGATGTGTCATCCATCAACTGAAGTAATTATATATGTTATTCAATAGAAACTCAAACTAGAAGCTGCATTTTAATATACCACTTTAAAAGAACTTTACAGAGAATTGTATTTTCTCTTATGAAGGTTCTGGAGGATTTCACACAGAACTCATACAAAGGGAGAACTGGAACAAACAGTAAAATAGCTGTCAGAGAAAGGTACCTTGAAACTACAGTCTTGTCTATCCTGAACCATAGATCCTATGGCTGGGAGCAACTACTCAGAGTCCTTTCAAACGTACACAACGCTGTCACAACATCCAGGGCTGAATTCTCCACTTTGCGATGCTGGCAACGTGAATTGTGATCGGAATGGAGAATCCTGCCGATGATTTACGCTCAGCACCGATTCCATTGCCTTGCTCCAGACACTTGCTGGCGGTCTTATTGAAGTTTGCGCCCCACGCTGCTGTGTCCATGCATGGATTTAAAAATAATAATCTTTGTGTCACAAGGAGGCTTACATTAACACTGCAATGAAATTACTGTGAAAATCCCCTCGTTGCCACACTCGGCGCCTGTTCAGGTACACTGAGGGAGAATTCAGGATGTCCAATTCACCTAACAAGCACGTCTTTCGCGACTTGTAGGAGGAAACCAGAGCACCCGGAGGAAACCCATGCAGACACGGGAGAAATATCATTAGCGGGTTGGACGGTTCATGCTCCACCCCTCTGCAATGCTCCGCCCCTCTTACGCAGAGATCTGGATGGTATAAATTGGTATTTACAAGCAGGGCCTGGGTGCCATGGCTACTGAGGGAAGCAGGAGGCTAAAAAACTCTCAAAACGTATTGGGCATGCTGGAGGTGTGGCTGCCTGGGCCGGGGACAGTAGCGGGCATTGACTTGGTGCCAGGTCCCTGGATTCTGGGTGTCCCCACAGGATCGGCGTGGCCTGGCTCAGACAGCCATTGCTGCAGTCTGTGGATTTAAGTGCACCCCTTTGGTACTACTTACAGGTTCCTGACTGCTCACATTGCCGCCTGCTCACTGTGTCCTGTGAATGTTCAGAGAGTCCCTGCTGATGTGGGAGCCCACCCAGGCCACTGCTCTGGAAACCCTCATACCCTAGCAGTATCAGCAAGGAGATGACTGTGCTCAAGCTCAATCAGTGGCCCACCAGGTATTGGCACTCCTCAGAAGTGCTGCCCCACTGGTGGCACCATATCGGTGCCAAAGAAGAACCAGGCAATGTGCCTCAATGACTACCTCCGGTGGCCCTGACGTCAGTCATAATGAAGTTCTTCGAGAGGTTGGTCATGAAGCTCATCACCTCCATACTCCCAGAACGCCTTGATCCACTGCAATTCGCATACCGCCGCAACCGGTCTACTGCAGACGGCATTTCCCTGGCCCTACACTCATCCCTAGAGCATCTCGACACCAAGGACCCCTGCATCAGACACCTATTTATTGACTACAGTTCCGCCTTCAACACCATAATCCCAGCCAAGCTCATATCAAAGCTCCAAAACCTAGGACTTGGCTCCTCACTCTGCAACTGGATTCTCAACTTCCTGACCCACAGACCACAATCAGTAAGAATAAACAACAACACCTCCACAATAGTCCTCAACACTGGGACCCCGCAAGGCTGCGTACTTAGCCCCCTACTCTACTCCCTGTACACACACGACTGTGTGGCAAAATTTGGTTCAAACTCCATCTACAGGTTTGCTGATGATACAACCATAGTGGGCCGGATCTTGAATAATGACAAGTCAAGAATACAGGAGGCAGATAGAGAACCTAGTGGAGTGGTGCAGCGACAACAATCTCTCCCTCAATGCCAGTAAAACTAAAGAGCTAGGACTTCAGGAAGCAATGGACTGTACACACACCTGTCAGCATCAACGGGACCAAGGTGGAGATGGTTAGGAGTTTCAAATTCCAAGGGGTGCACATCTCCAAAAATCTGTCCTGGTCCACCCACGTCGACGCTACCACCAAGAAAGCACAACTGCGCCTATACTTCCTCAGGACACTGAGGAAATTCGGCATGTCCACATGAACTCTTACCAACTTTTACAGATGCACCATAGAAAGCATCCTATCTGGCTGCATCACAGCCTGGTATGGCAACTGCTCGGCCCAGGACTGCAAAAAACTTCAGAGAGTCGTGAACACAGCCCAGTCCAACACACAAACCTGCCTCCCATCCATTGGCTCAATCTACACCTCCCGCTGCCTGGGGAAAGTGGGCAGCATAATCAAAGACCCTTCCTACCTGGCTTACTCACTCTTCCAACTTCTTCCATCGAGCAGGAGATAAGAAGTCTGAGAACACGCATGAACAGACTCAAAAACAGCTTCTTCCCCGCTGTTACCAGACTCCTAAACAACTCTCGTATGGACTGACCTCATTAACACTACACCCCTGTATGCTTCACCCGATGCCGGTGTTATGTAGTTACATTGTGTACTTTGTGTTGCCCTATTATGTATTTTCTTTTATTTCCTTTTTTTTCATGTACTTAATGATCTGTTGAGCTGCTCACAGAAAAATACTTTTCACTGTTCCTTGGTACACGTGACAATAAACAAATCCAATCCAATCCCACTGCAGAGGAAGCAGGGGGTCAACAGAGCTCACCTCAAACAAAGGACACCTGCACCATGGGCTTTGGAACCTTCCCAGGTATTCTATCCCTCTCAGGGAAGAGGCCTCACCGGTGATCCCCACCTCTCAGGATCACAAGTTGTCTTCTCCTGGTGAGGCTGGCAGCACTGACTGCCTCTGCCACCACCTCCCAGGTGATGTTTAGGATGGCAGGCCAGAATCTGTGGCCCACCCTCCTCTCCTCATTGGCTTTGAGCAGTGGGTCTACCGCGGACACGTAAAATCGGTAGGTGGGGAGGGGAGGTCTTCTCTGAGCCATCTTCGTAGATGCAATGAGTGTGTGGCATGTGGAGCGCTTAAAAACAGCACCAGCCGTCAGAGTCCTCAGCGCTAATTCCAGCCCCAGCTGTGACACCGCCTGCAGGGCCAGGAATCGCTTCCAATTGACGCTGGCAGAGTGCTGGCACATTTGCATGCCCTGAATCAAGGAACAATTAGCGGCCCCAATGGAAAAATGAATCACATGATATTCAGTTCCAGCGGGAGAAATTAGGGTGCGATTAACCATTGCGTTGTTCCAGGCGCACCGGGTGAATTGCGGGAAGGGCCAAAATCAAGTTTCACACCAGGCGCAAACCGTTGTGCAATTCACCCGGCCCGCTCCCAATGGCAAGTTCTGGATCTTGCCCAAAGATGGCGAGAATATCATTAACCCTCATTTGCATTCATTTCAGTCTCATTAGCGAGATTGAAGTCAAATGCAGCCACCTCCCAGAAATGTCCTGACTCCCCAGTGAGAAATCACTTAGGAATTGTTAAATGCTCGTTTTTTTAAAATGTGAAGCTGGCGTGTTGGCTCCTGGGGGGGAAGTGAGGAGGTGAGTAGCCATTTCCATTTTCCGGCATGCAACTAAAGGGTACTGGAGCTGTCCTGAAATTAGCCTTACCTAAATCTGGATTCTGAATAGTTGTTTCACCTTTCTCCCTTTGAAGCATCAGCCGGCACCGAAATTGGGAGGTGCGATTGGGCAGAGAATAGCTTCCGACGCCAAAATCACGGCAGGAGCCGGTTTGACGAAATATCGTGATTCTACTTCACCCCGAAAATGACGTAAATACGACGCGCGCTGAGGGGAGTTTAAACACCGTTTGCATCTCATTAATGGGCACATCCACGATTCTCCACCTCCGATGGGCCAAGTTCCCAACGGCGCGGTCCACGTGTGCTCTCAAAAATCGTGACTCATAGAACTTACAATGCAGAAGGAGGCCATTTGGCCCATCGAGTCGGCACCAGCCCTTGGAAAGAGCACCCTACCTAAGCCCACACCTTCACTCGATCCCCATAACCCAATGACCTGACCTAACCTTTTTTGGACACTAAGGGCATTTTAGCATGGCCAATCCACCTAACCTGCGCATCTTTGGGCTGTGGGAGGAAACCAGAGCACCCTGAGGAAAACACCACCCAGACACGGGGAGAACGTGCAGACTCTGCACAGACACTGACCCAAGCCGGGATTCGAACCTGGGACCCTGGAGCTCTGAAGCAACTGTGCTACCCACTGTGCTACGTGCCCCCCCACATCTGGCGTGACGGCTGCCGGCCCAGACACTGGCTGTGTTGACTGGGGTGGGGGGGCCCTGCCAGGGCCAGGGAGGGAGGAACGGTGGGGGTGGGGGAACAGGCCGGTCAGCCGGGGTGATGTACCCTCGGGACTGGGTGGTGCCCAGGCACCGACCGCCATTACGACGGCCATTTTGCTGCACACCAACTGACCACCCACCTTGGCCCCTGGTCATGCATAGTGACACTGGCCGTATGGGTGCCGCCACTCCGCCCCATGCCCCAAACTCCCCACCAAACTGGCCGCCACCCACCGGCAGACCATCCTGGGCAGCACCCATGGCAGCCCCCAGCGAGGGCAGGGCCAGCCAATGGTACCCCTGACATCAGGGACAGGCACCAGGGCCGGCGTGCCCCATGGCGCCAGTCACCGACTGGGCAACGGTGAGGGGATGGGGGGAGGGGACATGTGGGGCTGAGCCCGCAGTACCAACCGGGGCCACCATGTAGCCTGTCGAACCTGGTTGGGCACGGGAGTATGCACCACGCTAACATTACACCCCCTGCAGACAATGGATTTTGTCGTTCGATCAGCAATTGTGGGCGTCCTGGTGGTCGCCGCAGTTCTGCGGGATACCTTGTGGCCGTATGAGCAGAAGCTGCTCGAAGAGGAGGTGTAAGCTGCAGCAGTGTGTGGGCAGCAGCAGAGCATGCTGCAGAGGGGCAGGTGGCAGACGCCCAGGCTGGAGGGCTGGCCGCCTAACAGGCCGAGGGGGAGGAGGTGCCAAGGAGGCGCCGTATGAGCCTCGTGTGTACGGGCACTGCCTGACATTCGACGACCTGCGGACCGGGCATGCCGTCAAAGACTTCGGCTGAACAGAGACACAGTGCGACATATCTGCCAGATGATGGCACATCTGGCACCGCAGGTGTATGGGGGAGGACACCTGCTCCCGGTGTGCGTCAAGGTGACGGTCGTCCTGAACCTCTACACGACGGGATCCTTCCAGTCGCTGAGTGAGTGTCCAGGATCTCACAGACCTTGGTGCACCGATGCATCCGTGCCGACACGGAGGCCCGATATGCCCAGGCGGATCAATACATCCATTTCAATGTGGACCGAGCCCACCAGGATGCCCGGGCAGCAGGGTTCACCACCATCGATGGGAAGCATCGGGTCCAGCGTGTGATCGATGGGATGCATGTCGCAACTACGGGCACCTATGGATAACAGGCCGCTCTACACAATCCGAAAGGTGTTCCACTCAATGAACGTTCAGCTGGTCTGTGACCATCAGCTCCGCATTTTACACACCTGCGTCTGATACCCAGGCAGTGTGCATGATTCCTTCATGCTGGCCAGGGGCACGAAAGCCACATCCCAACCCCATACCCCTTCACCTTACACTCCGCCAACACCCCGCCTGCAACCCCTCTGTGATACATACCTAAAGCACCACAGGGTGGGGCCCTGGGTTTGCAGTAACAATGGCTCTGCTCCATGGGATGGAGGGTGATGACAACCCGCTCTGCGATGAGCCCTGCCGCTCCACATCGTATGACAATATCTGACTCATGCCCACGGTTGCACTGTCAACCTGGGTAACCCCTGTGTGGCGAACACCACTAGTGGTATATTATATGTATTATGGCACTGCCTGTATATTAGAGGTACAATGGTAAATCCCTGCCTGCTGGCTCCGCCCAGCAGGTGGCGTATAAAAGTGTGTGCTCTCCTGCGCTGCAGCCATTCTGGTTCGAGCTACAGGAGGCACAACATCTTGTTCAATGAAGCCTCGATTGTTCCACCATTCTCGTCTCGTAATTGACGGTACATCACCCTGTATGCGGGCTGGCCATTCCATCGCAAGGTCGCAACAAATCCCTGGGGCGGCAGTGGTGGGAACGGTCAGGGCAGCAGGGGGGCGGAGGGTGGGGATACAGGCCCCAAAGGGCCAGCACCATTCCCTCCCCACCCCACCCCCCACCCGCCCCTCCGGCAAGCCCAGACCATCCCATCCCTCAGACCCATCTGACAGAGCACCGAGGCAGGTTGTAACGATGGTAACAGGTTTTTATTGTGAACAAATATTTACAGATCTGTGCCCTAGCCCCTATAACTAAACTGTGCCCTGCACCCATGCCAACTTAACTGGTCTTTAACTTTCTGGCCTTATGTGCCCTAACACTACATCTAGATTGCTGTGACTCCCGACCTGCAACGAGGGTCCCCTTTGGCACACACCTTCTGGGCCGACTCGGCCTGTATGGGCCCAACCACGGCTTGGGTGTCCCTGGTGGTGTGGTGCCACCCTATTCTGTCCACTGCCCACCAGATGTGTCAGGGACAGGAGGGGGAGGGGAGTTCAAGATGCTGCGGCGTTCCAGCACATACCCTGCGGGAGTCTCCAGCACTGGACCCATCACCTCCTCCTCCATTGGTGTGCCCGATGGCCCCCGCGCTACTCCAAGGGATGAGGGTGCGAGTGGAGCCATCCCTTGAGGCCCCCGCCACCTGGTGCTGCCAGTCCTGGAGGCCCACTCTGGTCTCGGCAGGATCTGCATGCTCGCGACCATGGAGCACAGGGAGTGGGCCATCGCCGTCTGGGCTGTGCCACATCACGCTGCTACTGTGCTACCACACTCTGGGTCTATGTCACATCAGCCAGTGTGCCATCTCCCTCTGAGACTGGTCCACCTCCCTCAGTATCTGCACCACGTCGGGCAGTGCCTGGGCAATGCTGCAGACATCCCCAACCATGGCCTGCTGTGACGAGGCCTTGCTTAGGAGCGCCGCTGCAATGTCCAGCTGGCCTGTGAGAGGGCAGCCTGTCCGGGGCCTCGGCCAGTGCCTGCACAAAATGCCCCAGGCCTTAGACATGCTGATCCATAGTCAAAACCGTCGCCCCCCAATGCCTCCACCGCGGATGCCACCCTTGTGGTATTGGCCTGGGCGGCACGCATAGTCAGAACCACTTCCCGCTCATGCACGCGGTTGGACTCCTCCAACTGTGACTGTAGGTGTTGAATGTTCGCCGACAACCCCTCATATAGTCCCTGGCTCTCCGACTGCATCTGGACGACAGCTAGTTCCTGGGGTCGGCCTACTCTCCGACCGTCGGGTGTTCCTATCTCCAGCTGCTATACCAGAGCCGCTGTGTGGTGCGCACCAGATAGTGTCCCAGGAACCTCTTCACTAAAGTGCCGACCAAGGTGAGTGTCTCTGGGATGGTGGATGGTGTTGGAGACAGCTGTGAAGGTGATTCACTGTCATCCTCCGACCTGAGCTCTAGGGGTGTCCTGAGTCTCGGGCGGAAGCTGAGCTCCGAGCCGCTCTTCACATCACTGCTCGGCCGCTCTCTCCACATCACGGGAGGCCCGACACTGGCACTGGCTGGGGACGGGGGCCGCTAGATGGACCCGCTCCATCTCCGGGCACAAGATAACATGCATGATTAGACCACGGGCCGGGGGGAGAGTGGGTGGGAGGGTGTGGGGCTGAGGGAGGAGTCTCACTTCTGGTCTTCCCCCTTCCGGTGGTCCCCCTTCCGTTTGTCCCCTTCCGGTGGTCCCCCTTCTCGTTTGTCCCCTTGCGGTGGTCCCCTTGCGGTGGTCCCCTTACGGTCTTCTCCCCCTCCCAGCGGTTGTGCGCGGCCTTCTCTTGGGCGGGGGGGTGGGGGGGAGGAACGGGACGACATACAACAACACTGGTGGCATGGGCAACCTGGCCATGGCAGCTGATATGGGTGCTGGCATGTGGGGGCAGGGAGGGAATCGGCCATTCCCCTGGGGGGAAGAGTGGGCGGGTTACGTGGGGGTGGGGGGGGGGGGGGGGGGGGGGGGGAGGGGGGGGAGGGTCAGTGCCAGAGCACAGTGCTGCCAACTCACCCTGGCTGCCCGGAAGAGGTTGTTGAAGTTTTTTTGGGTGGACGGTGCGGGCGGACATTGCCCACAGTGCTGACTATCTCTGCCACCTGCACGCAGGCACACTGGATGGCGACGCCTGACAGCCTCCTTCCTGGGCCGGGGTACAGGGTCATCCTCCTCTTCTCCATCGCGTCCCAGGAGAGTCTCCAGCTCAGCGTCGGCAAATCTTGCGGCCGCTCTCCTTCAAGCCGCCATCTTGTTGGCTGGGATGGTGCATGTGGAGGGAGAATCGTTTATGTGGCGGCTGCGGCCTGTCAGCCTCCTGAGTGTCAATCATGGACCCGGCGAATCCCACACCTTTTTTGTAGAACAGATTGTGTTCCACGTGATGCCGGTGCTAGCCCATTAATTGGTGTCGGATTCGGTGCAGGTGTGACGCCGATGTTTCTGTTGTGAAAGTCCATGGATTCTCCGTTGGCGTCAACGCTTAGGGCTGGATTCTCCGATTTTGAGACCAAGTGCCGATGCCGGCGTGGAACCTTTTACGACAGAAAAAGCGGCACAAGCGCTGCACCGATTCAGCTATTTTGAATGGGCTA